>NW_026652298.1:7108434-7536188 GCF_009828535.3 Hylobates moloch
ATTGCCAAGTCAATCCTAAGGCAAAAGAACAAAGCTGGAGGCATCACGCTACCTGACTTCAAACTATACTACAAGGCTATAGTAACCAAAACAGCATGGTACTGGTACCAAAACAGAGATATAGATCAATGGAACAGAACAGAGCCCTCAGAAATAACACCACATATCTACAAGTATCTGATCTTTGACAAACCTGACAAAAACAAGCAATGGGAAAATGATTCCCTATTTAATAAATGGTGCTGGGAAAACTGGCTAGCCATATGTAGAAAGCTGAAACTGGATCCCTTCCTTACACCTTATACAAAAATTAATTCAAGATGGATTAAGGACTTACATGTTAGACCTAAAACCATAAAAACCCTAGAAGAAAACCTAGGCAATACCATTCAGGACATAGGCACGGGCAAGGACTTTATGTCTAAAACACCAAAAGCAATGGCAACAAAGGCCAAAATTGACAAATGGGATCTAATTAAACTCAAGAGCTTCTGTGCAGGAAAAGAAACTACCATCAGAGTGAACAGGCAACCTACAAAATGGGAGAAAATTTTCGCAACCTACTCATCTGACAAAGGGCTAATATCCAGAATCTACCATGAGCTCAAACAAATTTACAAGAAAAAAACAAACAACCCCATCAAAAAGTGGGTGAAGGACATGAACAGACACTTCTGAAAAGAAGACATTTATGCAGCCAAAAAACACATGAAAAAGTGCTCATCATCACTGGCCATCAGAGAAATGCAAATCAAAACCACAATGAGATACCATCTCACACCAGTTAGAATGGCCATCATTAAAAAGTCAGGAAACAAGAGGTGCTGGAGAGGATGTGGAGAAATAGGAACACTTTTACACTGTTGGTGGGACTGTAAACTAGTTCAACCATTGTGGAAGTCAGTATGGCGATTCCTCAGGGATCTAGAACTAGAAATACCATTTGACCCAGCCATCCCATTACTGGGTATATACCCAAAGGACTATAAATCATGCTGCTATAAAGACACATGCACACGTATGTTTATTGTGGCACTATTCACAATAGCAAAGACTTGGAACCAACGCAAATGTCCAACAACGATAGACTGGATTAAGAAAATGTGGCACATATACACCATGCAATACTATGCAGCCATAAAAATGATGAGTTCATGTCCTTTGTAGGGACATGGATGAAACTGGAAACCATCATTCTCAGAAAACTATCACAAGGACAAAAAACCAAACACTGCATGTTCTCACTCATAGGTGGGAATTGAACAATGAGAACACATGGACACAGGAAGGGGAACATCACATTCCAGGGACTGTTGTGGGGTGGGGGGAGGGGGGAGGGACAGCATTAGGAGATATACCTAATGCTAAATGACGAGTTAATGGGTGCAGCACACCAACATGGCCCATGTATACATATGTAACAAACCTGCACATTGTGCACATGTACCCTAAAACCTAAAGTATACTAATAATAAAATTAGAAAAAAGAAAGTGTGGCCATTCCTGCTATGAGTTCTACCCTTGAATCAGGCATTAACTGCTCTGTTTAACCTCAATTCTGTTAGTACTATAATGGTGAAATACTGAGTAATAATCATCTGTCGTAAGTGTGTGTGTGTGTGTGTGCATACTAATTACTTGAAGCTTTTTTTTTTTTTTTTTCTTAAAGCTGTATGTTGCTCACCAGTATTTGATCTCAGGCTTAACAGTTGAGGTTTGGGGTTACAAAAATGGGGTATATCTATGCCTGATTAAGCAGAATCAGATATTAATTGAAGGATTTAGGGTGGCTTAAAGAATCGATGAGTTTGGAGAATCCAAGTAGGACCTGAACCACAGAAGACAAAAACTAAACCAAAAACTTGAGATAGAATGCTGTATGTTAGGATCTGTATTGTTGACACCACTGTTGCTGGACTCTCTTCAGTCTACCATTGGAGTCTATTGCCCATACTTGCTCCACAGCACTGGGCTCTCATCTCTGTAGAAGCCATTAGAAGACTTAGGTCGTGCACATTTGCATCTCATTCTTAACACTAAAAATCCCGGGAGTATCTGTTTAGGTGGGCTGAAATCTCCCCTTTAAAGGGTTGGGGAGATAATATTAGTTCCCCTTTGGCATAAGCAGTGGAAGGTGCCTGCCATCCATCCTGGAATTCTCTCTGAATATGAAGAGTGCTTAGATGCTGGGAAGACAGTATGAAATGAGGCTATTGCACAGGAAGAAAAAGGAGAAATTAAAATCAAATGCAAAATGACACTTCTAATACGTAAAATATATTAAGCATATTTATAGTGCCATGTTGTTTATAATATCAAATACATTGAGGAAAATATATAGTTGTGTGTTTAAAATCAAGTTTATAAATTTTGTAAAGGTATTGCTGATTTTGTCATTTCTGAGCAGCAATAATTTTGACTGTAATTATTACGTAGGATCCCCAGAGTTCACCTTTCTATAAAGCAGCACCTGGATGAGCTCTTTTAACTTGGGACATCTGAAGGCATCTAAAGGGTTAGTTGAGAATGGCTTAACATGTCTTAAATGAGAATATATTAACATATACACATATGCATTACTCTTGAGAGAACTCAGGTATACAGATATAGCACTAACTGTGGCTTACAACAGCGTCTCTGTATAAAAATCTCAAATTTCTCCTTGTTAATAAACTCACGACTTGCTCTTACCTGTGAGAGTTGCTTTTATTCTGCTTCTCATTGGTCTTTCCCCAGATTCCTCTGGTCTTCTTTTGTGTCCCACACTGCTGTTGACACACACTTGTCCTGGGAAATGACTTTGTTTTTTCGGGGCACTATTACCATTTCCAGAAATCTTGGAACCTATTTCTACAAACTTCTTTGAAAAGTCTGCCTATGAACAGTCTTTATTTTTGCTCCCCCAAATAGTGGAATAGTGGCTGTTTATTACACCTACTGTCTCTATCTGATGCTGTTTATGTTCTGATTCTTTAATCAGCCTTCTGTGTTTGATGTGCTCTTACAGTGACGAAATAGGTTAAATTCCGATTTAATTGCTCAAAAGAATGACTCCTTAATTGTGATCTTAGCTGAAAAAATATTTTGTGATTGGACAATTTATCCATATTTGGACTCCAACACCTTCTATGCACCACTGTGAAGCATCCTCCCTGGGAGTGGGCGTTCACAGTGGAGGCAGCGGGGGCAGAGGCCATGAGGACACTGAGCAGAAGGGCAGCACATCCAAAGTTGACTTCAGAGAGGAGGAAACTGAACAACCTACCTCCTAATTTTTCTACATGCCTATTTTTTTATGCTTCAAATTTTTGGGGCTGGGGAATAATGGTTCTATAAAGCATAGGCAACATATTACAGTCACAGAGATCTTGGTGTTTTTTTTTTCTTTCTTTTTTAAATTTCTGTAGGTTTTGGGGGAACAGGTGGTGTTTGGTTACATGAATAAGTTATTTAATGGTGATTTCTGAGATTTTGGTACACCCATCACCTGAGCAGTATCCAGTGACAGTAATATTCTTTAACACTTAAATGACTGGCTATCTCCAAACAGTAAACTTTTTTTTTGCAACTAGGTTGTGTGTGACCTTGAGTAAGTCTTCCCACCCATCTGAGTGTCAATTCTAGAATGTGCAAAATGAGGACACTCAAGGGACTCTGATGTGTTTTATCATCATAATTATAAATTGAGTGAGTTTTACCCTCAGTGAAAGATATGACATTGGAAGTTTAAACTTGTTAAATGATCTATAAATCAAATACAATGATAATATAAGTTTGATGTTTTATTCCTTTATGCAGGTCAACTCTTAGTAAAGACAAAGCCAATGATGTGGAGTAGATGTTAGCAAACCATGACCCCCCACCAGCCAAATAAGCCCTGCTGTCTGTTTTTGTCAATAAGATTTTATTTGCATACAGTCAAACTTGCTCATTTATGTATTGTCTATGGCTGCTTTTGTGCACAATGGCAGAGTTGAGTGGTTGTGACAGAGGTAGGGTTGCCAGATAGAGTACAAGAAATCTAGTTAAATTTGAATTTCGGATAAACAAAAATATTGCATGGGACATACACTAAAAAAAAAATTGTTGCTTATTTGAAGTTCAAATTTAACTAGGTGTGTTGCATTTGTCTTTGCTAAATCTGTCAGTCCTAGAAAGAGACTGTTTGGTCCACAAATCCTAAAATACTTTTCACCTGGCTTTCTATAGCCAAAGTTTGCCAACTGCTGATATAGAGGATAGATTTCTGAGCTAGTAAGAAAGAAACCCCTGACTTTCAGACCTGGTTTTGTTACTAATTTGCTGTCTAACATTAGATTAGACCTTAGTTTATATATCTACAAGTGAGTCTAATAATACCAGCTTCTCAGGGTTGTTTGAGGATTGCTGACATTAAGGGTGAGAAGGCACTTAGAGAGGAGCACAAATGGAATGGAGATAGGGTTCACGTTAAAGTTCCAGAGGGCAAGTGTACATTTCCAAACATTGCACTATGGACCCTTAGTTTCTACTCCTCCTCTTATTGAACCCTATTGTTTCTGGTCTCTGTATTCTTCCTGGATATAGAGCCAAAAGGAAATAATGGCACAAAGTATGGTGTAGCTAGAAGGAAGGGTGATAACCAGATACTCTTCACAAAAGCCGGTTGACTAGATGTTAAATGAAACTTCAAACACATCTTTTTATTTATTTGATACAGCTTTATGCTAGATAGTATTTTAGTATATGGATTAGGAATACATGTAACTGTTTTTTTCCTGTCTTAAAGAAAATATCATTATTTAGGAATCAGACATGGGAGTGATAGTTCTTATTCTTCATATTGACAGCTCTAGCATTAGTGAGAGCAGAGGCTATATTTCAAAGACATGGTGACCCTAATTTCATTTCTGTACAGAAGCAGAGTGAAACAATGTGAAGAAGTGACAAAAGGAAGGACATTAATGCTACTGTTATGCCACCTTAAGAGAATTATTCCAGTCCACTTGTAGTAATTAATCTGTTGTACATACATACAACATTTAATGAGGTGCTCACCAAATTACTGCTACATGCTGCATTAAAATTTTGTCTGCTTTGTTCTACTTTGGAATCCTGTGCTTATGAGAACTTTACCTTAGGCAGAGGCGAGTACTATCTTCTGTGCTCTTATAACACTTTAAGTATAGTTTTATTGTGGCCTAATAATTTATTATATATTTGCTTTCCCAGTGGGTGGTGATTATCTTGACATCAAAAGTTTCTATTCATCTTTATATCCTTAGCATATAACTTTGTGCTAGTAGACACCACATAGATGGTGATTGAATGAGGTGAGTAAATATGAAACTGATAGAATCACTTTTATATCCTAAAATGCTGTACTGCTTCACCTCAGCTTATGTTATCTGAATTAATTTTTTTAAGTGGCTCAATCATAATTTGTTGTATATTTGGTATTATGATATGATTACTATTCCTCATAACTCTTTTTTTCGAGACAAAGTCTCGCTCTGTCGCCCAGGCTGGAGTGCAGTGGCACGATCTTGGCTCACTGCAAGCTCCACCTCCCAAGTTCACGCCATTTTCCTGCCTCAGCCTCCCAAGTAGCTGGGACTACAGGTGCCCGCCACCACGCCCAGCTAATTTTTTGTATTTTTTAGGAGAGATGGGGTTTCACTGTGTTAGCCAGGATGGTCTCGATCTCCTGACCTTGTGATACACCCGCCTTGGCCTCCCAAAGTGCTGGGATTACAGGCGTGAGCCACCGCGCCCGGCCTATTCCTCGTAACTCTTATCGTTCTCTCTTTGGCAATCTGACCTACCAACATGGATTCCACTCTTCACTCAATGTAAATCTTGATTGGGTAACTCTAAACCCTCCCTCCTTTCCAAAGTCCAGTCCTGGATACCTCTACCTGGACATTCTGTCACACTAAATATTCCATATGCAAAGTCTACTAAAAATATCAGAGGAACTGGGAGTCAGAAAATAGACAGCTAATTCTAGCTCTTCTACTAACTGGCTGGGTAAACTTGTCAAGTCATTTAACTTCTCTGCCTAACATAAGGCAGTAGTTGCAATAATAGTTTCCAAACTGTTTACAGTGCAGCTTTGTAGCATTCTGAAACAACAAAAGGCATCATAAGCATTTAATATTGGCTATGCGTTACTTATACTCAGTTGTGAAAATATAGAACTTGAAGGAGAGTGGTGAAAAATGTGTTGTAATTTTTCAAAGCAATTCTCTTAAGGAGTAAAATAGAGGCTTTTTTCAGAAGACAATCTGTTAGAATTTTGCCACCACAGCTCCACTGCTGATGAAATAGACCCTGGGTATCACAGGAATGCTATGGAAGCCAATGTAAACCACACAGCCAACTCCTCTGGGAATGACTTAATTACTGTTTGGGCCAATTTTAAAGAAAATCCTGTGTCAGCACTTTCTGTGATGGTCACTGGGCCTTGCATAGCTGCCTCATTTGGAACAGACTGCTTCAGGATATATTAATGTCAGGACAGACTGCTTCTCATTACAGCTCCCACCAATCCAGGTGCCAAGGCCAAGATATACTAGAATGTGAATACAGGGCCTACTTGGCAAGAAATACATGTTGTCAGAGCAGAGGTCTAAGACTACACTGTCTTTGGGTGAGAATGGGTGGTCTGACTTGAATGGGACTTGGCATCACAACATGCAAAGTTATTAACTACCTGGAGCCATAAGTGGGAATATCATGTGTTTGATAACAAATATGTTAAAATGTACCATTTGTTTTTATGTATAATTTTTTAAGGTCCATTTCCTGATTTTTTTTCTTTAAATAAATGAAATGGAAAGCTTTTCACTCAAGGATAACTTCAACCTTTCTGAACATGATTCCTGTCTATTTCGTAGCTGGTCTTTATTATCAGGCCAATCACCCATGCGTTATGAACCCATGAAATTATGAAGACAGGTCATGGATACACTCTGATGTTCATGGACAGTGGGTTTGTAAAATCTCACTTATCTCCTCCTGCATGGTTACCACTATGATCTTAGCACAGCTCCACCCCAATTTTTTAGCTATTATGACTTAAATGTGAAAATGCCTCTGGCTTGAGTGTTGTCCTAGATATGTGGATCTGAGGCATCTATGAGATCTACAGGTGGGGTGCCCAGCTGGAAGGTGTAGCTATATACTTTCAGTTCAGGGAAGAGATCTGAGCTGAAGATACGAAATTGAGATTAATCAGCACTAGATAGTTATTGAGAGGATTGAAGTAGACTAGACGAGGTAACCTAGGGCATGAGTATAATGAGAAAGGTGTCTGAGGAAACTTTGAGAAATATTTAAAGGACTTAGCACGAGAAGATTGAAGGTCATTCTGAGAAAGGTCTCTCTGTTTCTTCCTAATAAGATGTACACTGAGAGCTGTTCTTCTGCTTGCCTTGTTAATGTGGCATTGACGACTTTTACCTCCTTTGTCCTTAACCACAGCTTTAGATTGAGTCATGTTGAATTTGTCAATAACTCTTGTTGACATGTTTTTCTTAGTCTATAGATAGACAGTTTTCTCTTTCTTGGCCAATTCAGTCATTTGACTGTACTTCAACTAGTATTTTTTGAGATCTTCCTTAGAGGTTTGTAGTCAGTAGCAGTTAAAAGGATTTTAAATATGAAAGTTTAAATTTGTAATATGAGAAAACCTGTGGTCCTCAACCAGGGGTGATTTTACCCTGCTTGGGACATTTGTCCAGGCCTGAGACATTTTTTATTTTCACCACTGTTTATGTGGGGATGTTACTGGCATCTGGTGATGAGAAACCAGGGATGCTGCTAAGTATCTTCCAATGCACAGGATAGCCGCCCCCAACAGCAAAGATTAGCTGGTCTAAAGTGTCAGTAGTGCATAAGTTAAGAAACCATGGTGTAAAAAGATGCTACTAAAAGATTTTTAAGCAAGGAAGTTGTATTCCCAGGTTCATATTTTAAAGACCACTCTACTGTAAGGAAAATATATGGGTGGTAGGGGTGGGAAGGGAGAAGAATGGAAACCAGGTAGGATGCTATGGTGGTCTCCTAGACAGTAGCTGTTAGTTACCTGAGTTATTGTGGTGGGAGCAAAGATGGAGAGAAGCAGATGGAATCAAAATATGTTTTGGGGAAAAAAGTTAGGACTTGTCAATGATTGAATATAAGTATTAAAGCAGGGGAATAAATCATTCTGAACCATCAAATTTCTGTCTTGAGAATCTAGGGAATGCTTATTTAATGAGTTGAGAAAAATGGGCAAGAAGTAAGCTTGGGGGCTGAGTTAAGTTTCAAGTGTATTAAGTTTGAGATCCTGTGTGAATTTCAAATGAAGTAGGCAGCTGGATATATATGAGTTAGAAAGTCAGAACATTTAGAATGTGGCTGCACACACCATATTTCTGTGTTGTCAAAGAAGATACAACATGGCTGAGAGGTAGATACCTTGAGTAAGAGCTGGTTTCTAGCTCTGCCACTTACCTGCATAAATCTAAGCAATTTACTACTCCTCTATGAAAATACCAGTTCCCCTGTGAATGAAATAAATATATTAAACTAGATAAGGTTTTTCAACCAATTCATCACCAACAATACCTTCTATTTTCTCTCATTGATCCCGTGTTTAAATTTTTTAAATCATCTTAACATACTACATTCATCATGAAACAATATATTAATTTTATCTGTGCCATCAATGTTTTTTCATTTTAATGTTGGTTCAGATTTTAAAGCCTTGTTAATTATGGCTTATTGGCTATAATAATAAGGGATCCGAGAAATGAAGTTTAAATGCCGACATATAACGGCTGACTGCTACTGATAATTAACTTCTGCTCTTTTTCATTTCAGGATAATTTATATACCAGGTACATGCAGTTTGGGTTCTGAGATCTCCTGGCATATGATTATGTTAACAAGTATAAACCAGCTATCATGTATAACTAGTTAAAACTTCTGATCACTAATAGATAACTAGCACTGTATTATTGTATTACAATACAATTACAGTATGTGATAAAACAGATTTGATAAAATTTCATGCAAAGCAAATATCCTGACATTTTAGTTAGTCTGATATCTTCACTGTAAGTAAATATTTCCATTCTTTAAAAAAAATTGAAATTAGCTCATGATCACTGTTGTGACATTTATTGATCTGAGATTGAAAACCACTGGACTTGATAATGTTTAGTGCTTTAGCCTTAACATCCTTCGATTCATGTCCTTTTTTATATTGTATTCCGGTTGCTACTCATAAGACTTCTAAATTTAAAAATCATGTAGCCATGTACTTGCATTTGCTGCTAGATATTTTTAGCATTGCAACTCTTTAGCAGTGGGACTAATCAATAATTTCAAGGTGGTTTGTCACTTTCTTCTTAAGTCAAGCTTTTATGATGTAAATTTACATAAATTTCTTATGAAGAGAATTACAGAAAATATGTGATATATCAAACAGGTATGGAAGAGTTAACTGCAGAGAGATGAGCAAGAATTTTACAACTATGATCTGAAAATAATCATTACTTGGGGAACAGGCAGGTGCTGGCAAGACAGTAGGGAATCACAGTCACAGACCTTGCTGCCGTGAGGAGTCCAAGTAGGTAGAAAGGGAGAACATGAGAATATACAAACGGATAATAGGCAAGCAGGCAGCACAAAGAAATCCCCAAACCAGGTGCTAGGAACATTGAACAAGCAGATCTTTGACTTCTAAGTACTACTACCAGATAGGTAGTAGTCATTCAGGGAATCTGGAGTGTAGTTATGAAGGACTGAGTCCAGGAGCAACTGACCTCTGGGTATTATCAGCATCGGGGTTTTGGCAAAGGAAAACAAAGGAACAGGAATATCAGGTGGCATCTCAGCCTCAAGAAGAAGCTCCACTTATTAGAATGCAGAGTCAAGGTCAAAGCTGAAGGAGTGAGTGTCATACTGCCAAGTCCCTGAGGGTTAACAGCAAGTGGCAGAAATCCAGTCTTATTTAGTTTAAGAAAAAAATGGAAAGTGTAGGGCCATATAATTTAGAAGTCCAAAAGGTTGTGTAGTGGTTTTAAATGTCTACATTGAAACAAATTCTCCTGTCCTTGACTGTGGGCTGGATTTAGTGACTCAGTTCCAGCGAATACAATACAGTGGAATACAGTGTGTGACTTTGGGAGACTAGGTCATAAATGGCTCTGTGACTTCTTGCTTGCTCTCAGTCTCAGATCACTCACTCTGGGGGACTCATGTCATGAAGATACTCTGAGAACCCTGTGGAAAGACCCACGTGGCAATGAACTGAGACCTTATCCTCCAATCTCAGACAATCTTCAGATGACATCTTCAGATGACATCTTCAGATGACATCTTCAGATGACATCTTCAGATGACTGTAGCCTTAATCTGTAACTTTACCACAGTGCATGAAAAACCCTGCACTAGAGCCCCCCAGCTAAGCCACTCCCAGATTTCTGACCCTCAGAAACTGTGAGAAGTAACCCACTGCTGTTTTAAGTTACTAAGTTTTGGGTAATTTGTTATGCAGCAGTAGATAACTAATAAAGGAGGACCCAGTTTCAGATATGGCTGGATCCTGGCACTCAAATGTTGTAGTCAACAGGCCATGCCATTCTATTTTCTTAGCTCTGTTTTCCCAACTTATTTCTTTGTCCTTGAGCTAGCTCTCTGTGTGTGGCATAGGAGATGGCTACAGGTAATCATAAGCTTGCATCCTCATAGCTCATGACTTAGGAGAGAGATTCTATTTTCTCCAGGGTCCATATAGGACGTCTAAAGAGAAGTTTCTTATCTGACTCCATTTAGTCATGTATCCACCATGTGTGCTCTCTGTCCAGGGAGATATCATAGAGTGACTGCTGGAGTTCACTCTTGTGCTCACCCTTTTGGCTGCATGTGAAGCCTCATTGTCCACAGCCATCTCCCACTGCATGAAATGTGGAGAGATAATTCCCTCATAGCAGGTACTAATGCCAGAAGAAAGGGGTTAGGAGTGCCGGTGCAGAGAAAACAAAAAATGTCTGGCACAAGTGGAATCAGGTGGAATCTGAAGATTCCACCTCTGATTTTGTTCTTCTACAACTATCCACTCAGAGCAATCTCAATAACTTTAAATAACTGACACATATGTTAAATAATTGTTGACATCAACTTTTAAAATATAGTAGCACCACTGTTATTATCTAGCAATCTTCTCTATCCTAAACAAGCTCAAGAACCAAGAAGTAAAGAGGCACAAAATATAATGGGTTTTATTAATAGATATGTCCTCTGGTCTTCCTTCTGAGGGCTAATTTTCTTATTTTATTTTTTTATTTTTATTTTTATTTTTGAGACGGAGTCTCGCTCTGTCACCCAGGCTGGAGCGCAGTGGCGCGATCTTGGCTCACTGCAAACTCCGCCTCCCGGGTTCATGCCATTCTCCTGCCTCAGCCTCCAGAGTAGCTGGAACTACAGGCACCCGCCACCATGCCTGGGTAATTTTTTTGTATTTTTAGTAGAGATGGGGTTTCACCGTGTTAGCCAGGATGGTCTCGATCTCCTGACCTTGTGATCCGCCCGCCTCGGCCTCCCAAAGTGCTGGGATTACAAGCGTGAGCCACCATGCCCGGCCTTTTTTTTATTTTTTTATCTACCACTTTTAGAAGTCGAATGTATAGCTCAAGATGGGATATCCTGGGAACTCACCACACCCACAACCCAGTGCTTCAGAGGAGCAGCTGCCAGTGTCATCTTATGCATAGTTAACAATAACAATGAGTGAAATCCTTTGAGCACATAACTATATGTTCCAGGCCCGGTTCTAAGTGCTTATATCATCAGTCAACATTCAACCAGACAAGCAGAACCTGTAGGAGAGTATACAAATGTTACACACACAGATATGCACACACAACACACACATACACACATAAATTTATATCAAGGAATTGGTTGTCATAATTCTGGGGGCTGGCTAAGCAAGCCCCAAGTTCACAGGGCAAATGGTCAGGAAGGGAAAATTATGAGCAGGCTAGAATCCACCAGCATGAGCGAAAGCTGTTGTCCACAGGTAGGAGTTTCTCTCTTTGTCTCCCCAGAGAAAGCCTAAGTTCTGTTTGAAGGTCTTCCAACTGATTAAGTCCACACACCCAGGATAATTTCCCTTTCGACTAATTAGTTCAGGCCCACACAGGATGATCTCCCTAGATTAGTGTCGGAATGAATAACTGGAGTTTGTAGTTCAGCCTAACCAGTTGATGCATCAAAAAACCATTAGTGCTTTAGGTGAATATTCTCTTTTACTTCGTGCGGCAATAGTAACTATTATTATTTCCTTCTGTAAGTGAATAAGTAGGGACCCAGAAATGTTCAATAACTTGCCCAAAGGCTCAGAGTATTATAAATGGCATAAGCAGGTTATCAAACCAGGCCTTCTGTCTTCCAAACCTGAGCTCTTTCTAAGATGCTATTTGACATCAACCACATCTAGTTAGATGTTATTTAGAGAGCAGAACTGGAGGCAAAGGCAGCTATCCACAGAAGAGCAATGACTTATGAGGTGGTCTGGTGCAATATCTATGTTCAGGTGGAATGGCCCTAAACTGGTTAGTGATTAACAAGCACAGTCAAATTCTCTGTGTTGGGGAGTTTGAAAGTGAGAGGCACAGAGAAGGACAGAGACAGAAGGGTTGTAGGAGTCCAGATTCACTTAAAGAGACAAATGTTAGCAGAAAAATGGGGAGTGACAGAAGCCGTGTACAATCAGAACTACAGAAAAAAGAAAGAGGGAGTGGGTGGGTGGTAATAAGAAAGTGAAAGGGAAAAACGGAGTAAGGAAGACAATGAGGAGGAGATCGTGGGAATTCAGGTGGTGAAGGCCAACTGCTGAAGGCATGGACTGTTGGCGCACTGGCTCTTTCCTTGGATCGCATGTATATATGCTTCCCCTAGCTCACTTTCTACTGGCATGGCAAACACATAATTTCACTTTAAAAGCATGAGTTCTGAGTTTTAGGGAGAGGCCTAAAAGGATATTCAGTAGCTGAAGAAGCCACTCATATCATTTTGACAGTCCTGGGGGCCTATCCAGCATCTGTGTAGTCCACAGAGGCCTGATCCAGTCTGTGAAGCTGCACTTTAAGACCTCAAAGTGGATGTGAGGCACAGGTAGTATTTATCACTCTGACAGGTGACTACTGAACATACTCAACAGCCTTGCTACCGGGATGGGATCATAGGCATCACCCAGGAGCTTGTTGGCCATGCAGACACTCAGGCTTCATCCATACTTAATGAATTAGAATCTGCATTCCAATAAGAGCCCCAGATAATTTATGTGCACATTAAAATTGAACAGGATATATCTTTCAACTATGGCAGTCTACCTCTGAACATGTTCCAAGTTCTTTTTTTTTTTTGAGACGGAGTCTCGTTCTGTCACCCAGGCTGGAGTGCAGTGGCGTGATCTTGGCTCACTGCAACCTCTGCCTCGCAGGTTCAAGCAATTCTCTGCAACAGCCTCCTGAGTAGCTGGGATTACAAGCACCCACCACCATGCCTGGCTAATTTTTGCATTTTTAGTAGAGACGGGGTTTCACCATCTTGGCAAGGCTGGTCTTGAACTCCTGACCTCGTGATCCACCCGCCTTGGCCTCCCAAAGTGCTGGGATTACAGGCGTGAGCCACTGTGCCCAGCCTCCAAATTCTTTTACCTGGTGATGATTGCACCATGATGATGGTGGGGTCCAGTTTTATCCCATCCACTCAATGAACTCTCATTCTGCCTTCTCCATAGAGAATAAGATAAGTGGGTCAGAAGAGCTGGCTGTGTGTCCTGGACAATGTTTTAGTTCCTCATGGGGGCTGGCTTTGTGAATGCTAAGCCTTCTAAAATATTTTGTGTATTTTTATATCACCCTCCATTAACTGAGGATCCTGAGTGCATGACTGTTCCTTGCACGCTAATGGTCTGTAACAAATAGCCTGAGTGATTTAATTTGCAGAGCCACAAGGATTGTAACAGCAGTAAATTAAACATGAGAAGAGGGGCTTTTAGAAATACGTACAGGAAGCTGTTGACAACAGACAACCCCAAAATGTAACAATCGGTGCCATTATTTTGTGGGTGAAAATAGCCCCAAAGGCCTCAAAGGGATTGGAGGCTGTCTCTGTGTTACAGAATGTATTATACAATATGTGGTGGTTATAAGGACGCATGAGTCATAAGAGAAAGGTTTAGTTGTCTATAGCACACTGATTAGAAAGGGAGGAAAGCTTAAAATACATGTTTAAAAGATTTTCAATAATATGATGTCAACATTACATAATTTAGGGTTTATATAAAATCTCAGCACTATGAAAAATAATTTTCCAGAATGACTCATCTGAGACCTGGGTCTCAGAGTGCAAGACGTATTGGAGATGCTGCTTCCTACTAAATTCAAATTCATGCTTCAAAGAACCATCAAGTTGAGACGCCATATGAAGATGGGCCTGGGTCCACTGAAGTTTACCAAAACAAGAAAAGCTGGCAGCAGAAAGTAAAAGACATTCAGGCCCATGGACCTGGAGAGTGAAGCTTCTTTTGTTTCCTCTCACTCATTCTAATCTTTCTTGAGGCCCTATCGTATTATCTGCTTTGGGTACCGTGAAATACCTATGTCTTTCCAGAAGATCTTACTATTTTTAATTAAGCTAACTTGAATAGTGTCTATTCCTTGAAAACAATTGTTTCTTGTTCAAGATAAAAGACTTTAAAATTCATGATAATTCCTAATATTTTAGCAGTAACATGGGACAAAATGGGGTGCAAGGACAGAGCATAGAGAAGGAACTCATTATAATCATTTGGTCCAGACTGGTGGTAGAAGGAATGAGGCATTATGGTGACCACATAGGTCCAGGATGCCAGGCTTTACTCTCAGGCAGTGGTCAATGGCTGAGGGCCTAAGATGGGCAGAAGGACACAAGTGTGGGCCTGGACTCAGGATATAAGCTTGGTGAAGACAATAGGCTGAGGGAGGTTTGGTACCAGTCTTACCTGGTTGTTTTGGAAGCAACACTTTAGGATCTGACACAGTACAAGAAGGTTTACATTCCCAACCAAAAAAGGGGCACAGCTTTGCCCTGATTATAGGAGCTGTTCTAGTTTGCGTTGGGTAATAAGGGATCCTGCAGGCACTGGTAGTCATAAAGGCCTTGGCCCTCTCAGACCCACCAGAAAAATCAGAAATCATAACTTCTACTTCCCTGATCTTCACTGCTTAGTGGTTGTCTTTGGAGTACAGGCATTTTATTTCCCATCTACTTGTATAGAAGCCATTTATTAGATGATTAGAGTCCGTTCTGTAAATTTGAACAAAACAAACATGCTGTTTTTTACACCTTTTCCAAAGTAAATCTAAAACTTATTTTGGCTCTTTCTGATCCAGTTGGCCATACCCTCCAATTGGTATCTCTCAAGCCTGGGCTAAGGATGATCAGCCATTTTTCTAAAATGCCTAGAATTGGCCCATATAAGTTTTGGGTACTTATTGAGAACCTATTTAAATCAACTGTGAATAGCTTCTGTAAACTCTCAAGTATTTTTTTTCTATGGTATTTTGCTTAATTCTGAAGAGAATGTGAATGTGCTGGGTGGTGTGTGTATATATGCATTTATTCAGAGAACCCACGATGGTGTGTTTTTACAAATTTCCCAGAAATTTCAAATTTATGTAACAGAAAATTTAATATATGGGAATGCTCAATGTTATGACATTTATTAAGGGGAAACCAATTTTAGCTTTCTGATGTTCTGTTCAGATACTTTAGAATTTTTCTGTCTGCCAATTTTTGACAGGTTTCGACCTGTCTAAATTTTTGACCAAAAACAGGTTTCGACAGTTTTTCCATATCCTCCTCTTCAGAAGCATATAACTTTGAAGTTCTCTGGCAAAAATTTTTCATGTGTTTGCTGTATCAGCATCAAATATCTATATAAAAGAGAAAAAATTTATTAACTTCAATGAAATGGCCTTCCATTTCTTAAATTTTATTGCAAAACATTCATTTATCAAATATGGATTGAACATCTACTATGTTGGTGCTATGTACGGAGACTGGCCTACGAGTGTTGAAGTTTGTCATGAAGCAGATTTTGGCACAAGAGCTTGTATGCAAGCAGTTTAAGGAGGAAGTATTCTTATGGGAGACAAGTAAGGAAGTTGGGAAAGAAGGCCAAGGAAAGGGAGGAAGCCAAGCAAGAGTGTAATCTCAGACAAAGTTCCACACAAGATAGCTTCATCCTTCACACAGGAAACCACCCACCCCCCAAAATCAGTAAAAAGACATTTCAGGGGAGCTGGGCAAGGTGTCAGTATTAGTCCTTAAAGAATTAGAGCTTAAATATGAATGAACAGCCAAGAATATTAGGTAGTAGAGGAACATCTCGAATATGCATGTCAAAGTACAAAGCAAACAAATCAAAACAAATTTAAAAAGAAGGAAACATAGAACAGAAGAAAAAACACTTAATTTTTCAATTAATATCCAAGAGATAAGCGAAGATATTGCATCTATGGAACAGGAACAGTAGGCTATAAAAAGGAATATTCAGGAATAGAAAAGAACACTTTTAAATTAAAAAAAAATGGCTTGATACACTTTGAATGTTGTCCCCTCTAAATGTCATGGTAAATTGTAATCTCCAGTGGTGGAGGTGGAGCCCCGTGGGAGGTTTTTGGATCATGGGGTTGGATTTCTCATGAATGGTTTAGCACTATCCGCTTGGTGCTGTCCCTGCAATAGTGTCATACAGTGAGTGAATTCTTGCAAGATCTGGTTGTTTAAAAGCATGTGGCATCTTGCTTCTTCTCTCTTGCTCCTGCTTTTGCCATGTGACATGCCTGCTCCCATTTCACCTTCTGCCACAAGTAAAAGCTCCCTGTGGTCTCAGAAACCCAGTAGATGCTGTTGCCATCTGTGAACCATGAGCCAATTAAACATTTTTTGTTTATAATTTACCCAGTCTTAGGTTTTCCTTTATAGCATCTGAAGAACTCACTAACACATGGCTCAAACAATTCAGTAGAAGTGTTGATAGGTAAATTTGAAAATATTTCCCAGAAGGGGAAACAAATAGAGAAGTGGTCAGAAAATTAGATAAATCCTGATTGTCTATCATCTAATGAATTAGAATTTTTAAAAATGTGAGGAAAAAGCCAAACTTTTAAAGAAATAGTTAAGTTAATTTAGAAGAGCAGATAAATATGAGCCTTCATATCGAAAAGGTCTTATGGTATACTTAGACCAATGAATAAAAAATAATTTACAATACAGCATATCATTTCAGGAAATTGGAGGAAAAGGGAAGTAAAATATTTTTGATAAAATAGAAACAGGGAATAGATCACACAACAAGGACAATGAATAACGGTATTGACCTCTTTATGGCAATGCTGGAAACAAAATGCCAATGGAAAAATGCCTTTAAAATTTAGTGGGAAAGTGTTTTCCAGTCTTATTCCAGATAGGACACTATATCTAACCAATCAATCAATCAAGTATAAAGGTTAAAATAAATTCATTTTTACATATGCAAAGCCTTAAGAAATGTGCCTCCAATGTACCCTTTCTCAGAAAGCTATTTGAGTATATACTCCACCAAAACAGCTGAATAAATAAAGACAAACTTTTTATCTAAGCAAAGAGTATGCAGTACAATAAAGAGGCTAAGAAAGTCTCCAGGATGTTGGTGGAGAGAAGTTTTGAATGGCAGCTGTGCAGCAAATCTAGAGAGCAACTGTTCCAGATTGAAGAAGAAGGATAGAAGTTTCCAGAAAGAATGTCCCTCCAAGTAAAAGAAGAAACTCATAGAATGTCTGACATGTCTGAATATATTGAAAAGAATCATATTTTTGGCAGAGAATTTGGGGATATTATAATGATAGATATGTAGAAAAGCAAGTAAATAACAATAAAAATATGAGGCAATTAATAACTTCAGAAAAAAGGCAATTGTACAAGAAAGGACATATAGTCATTCTACACTACTAGGCTCAGATATTAATAATATTTAGGTATTATTACCTATAAATATACGCATTTGTATATAATGTATAAACTGAGGATGGATTCAACAATAACAACCGTGTGATAACATTATATTGAAAAGACACAGAGAATGTGTATATGTCTGTGTTTGAGATGGGATGGGGAGAGGAAAACTATCAAATCCTTATCTTCTAATGTAAGAAGTCAAAAGATAATGTCTAAATTGACAAATTCAGCAACATCGTAGTCATTATTAATATGGAGGTAATTATTATACTAAAGAAAGAAGTTAAAGGAGATGAAAGTGCTTCCTGGGCTTGAGTCAAGCTAGAAAGGAATAGAGCAGGAGACCAGTGGTTTTATTATAATCCTTGTGGTATTACTATGTTCTGTTGCATTTTACATTTGGTGCACATATTAATTTGGAGCTTAGAGCACATTTGGCCAAAGCAGGACACTATGCATGCTGATTACCATCATTGCCTGGTTCATAGTCCACCACCACTACTGTCCCCACAACTAATTTTAGCTATGACATAGCTGGGAATTGGTTCTCATGTTTCCATAACACTATCATCACATAGAACAGCATTTGAAGTAGTATCCCTTCTCCATTTACAGGATCTTCTTCCTACCTTTCATTAGAGCTGAGAAGTTTGGACTTCCCTAGCTCAAATCTACTGTTAGAAAGGGTTGCAGGTTTCAAAGAGCAGATGCTTCAGGAAAAGTCTGGCTCTGGGAGGAAAGGGGCAGGAACTTAGGGAGGAAATGCTGGAATAACAGCTTTGTGATGAGAAAAGGAGCAAGACTGGCTGTGAAGAAGCCTGAGGGGGTGAGGAGCCAATTTGGGGATAAAAAGAAAGGTGAAGTTTTTCTTCTTTCCTCTGCCCCCAACTTCCATGCACCTCCTTCCTTTCTCCCTTCTTTCCTCTCTGTGTTTGGATGAGAGAGGCAGAGAGACCTTAAAGTGGTGTCAGAATGGGGTTTATCCTCCTTTCCTTTTTCTTTCATCTAACTTGGCAACAATGAAGTCAGTAGTAAGTGGGAGTTAAGGGTTGAGCCTTGGTGCCTGGAGAGGGAAGCATGGGGGTAGTCTGATGTGAGAGGGGTGTCCCCTTTCTACCACTTCAAAATTACAAGTCTTTTCATCAAGAACAGCTGGATGATAGAGAAGAAAGGTTTGATGCTAACTTGACTAGAGGGACCTGAGGACTGCCAAATTTGTATGATATGCAAGAGTATGTATTTCCTCAGCAGCTTGGCAACCATCAACAGGTGGTGAAGGAAAGGCTATTTCTGGTTTTAGCTGTCAGACTGGGATATACCTTCTTATATAAGAAAGGTACATAAAGAAGAGGTAGGAAATTAAATATTATGTCTCTGAACTCCTCTTCTCCATCATCCTTCTTCTCTTCCTTCTTTGACCACTGATGATAAGGGCACATCCCTGATTTCTTCATATATGGTATCATGTGAAATCCCAGCCTGGATAAAGGTATTCCTCTTTTTAAAGTAGCTTCCAAAATAGAGTACACAAATCATATGTCAAATTCTCAGACAGGTCCCAAACATCTAGCAGCTTAAGAGTTAGTTCTTTTTTTCCCTTCAACCCCATGCAACCGGAAATTGTTAAAATATTAAACACTGTTCTAACTCACAAAGTATTCCATTTTTCCTTCCTCAGCCTTTGTCTCCCAACTCTGGTTTCATGATGGGGGTGGTATGGAGGGAAGGTGTATTGAGGTAGGAAGTGCAGGCAGTCTAGAATTTGATATTTTAAGTGTTTGGTATTTCAGAGTATGGTGCTCCCACATCATGCTGCTTCCTAGTCCTACTCAGCTTGTGTAAGAGTCCAGGGCAGTTCCATGGCCATAATGGAATTATAGGGTAGAGGAGAGATAGTGTGCCAGCTTCCTTTAATGGACTGCAGATTGGTTTCAAAGTGTGTTTGCAGATGCTGAATAGTAGGGATAAAAATTTGAGATCTTCTAGGGCTGATTTTTTCTGTGTTTGAATAATTTGATCACAAGCATGTGTGCCCAGATACTTTCAGGCAGGAAGTCAATGCTTTGGCTGTGCCTCCTGTACCCTACCTTCTTGGTGGTGTTCTAGTTTTCAAGGGGTCATGGGGGTCTTCTGACAAGACATCCCCATTCAAAATCAAAATAATAATTTTAAAAAATCACATTTCATTTCTCCTGCACTAAGAAGGAGGCACAATACTTGATAGGCTTCCTTGGGTTCTGGAGTCAATGTATTCCATGTTTGGGAGTGGATTTGAGTAGAACTTATAGAAGAACAGTGCTTGGCAGCAGGTGCAGCATGTGGTTCCAGCAGCGCTGCCTTATTGACCTTATTCACTGCAGAACCTCTTGTGTTAGAGATGTCTTTGGTGACAGAGATGCCTGGGACTTATGGAAGCCCCAGTGGAAGAAGGGCAATATAGATCCTATGATTCCAGAACAAGACCATGTCATTTGCAGCAGGCAGTCACTTATTGGAAATACAGCTTCTGGACATGCCATGGGGCCCTTGCAGAGAAGGAGCATGGGACATTCAGTGACAATGTGGCCCAAACTGCCCATAATGAGCTGAGTTCTGACAGACCATGTTGTAAGTTCAGGCAGGCCCAGTGGAACCTACTGTGAGATAGACTTGGTACCTCCAGGATAGGGATAACCAGGAAGAAAGGACACAATGAGCTGCAGGAGCAGGTGGCCCAGGCCCTTCTATCACTTACCATAGTCATGCCAGCCCTCACTGCCTTGCCCTCAGGTCACCTCAAATCAGGAGCCTCCCTGCTGACAAGCTGTTGGGAATAACAAAGGCTAACCTTGGCTCACAATGGATAGGCTTGCTATGTGGGTGGTACAAGTGAAAGTTGACTGCTGCTGCGTCTCATCCCCTTGCAGGAGTGACCCTGAAGCAAAGCGGTCAATGGGAATCTTCCTAGTGTGTGCTGGATGAACTGTATGTTCAAACCATTTGATTAATCATGACATTTTACGGGCCAATAGAAGAAAGTGTATGCATCAGGGATTGGGATTTAGACAGGTCATTTCTGGAGGAAAGTAAGAGGATGGCAAGATGGTGCCAGAAGCTGCTGTAACTGAGGCAGTTATCTGTAAAAAGAAGTGGTCCAAAGGGTTTTGGAGGTAAATTTATCTTCCTCCAGTATGCTGCACATCGCCAGCCCTTTAACATAGGGCTGTTTATCATTCTAGCTCCCCTACGTTCTTTTGGGAAAGTGTAGAGATCAAGGTAAAATATTTTCCTGCAATGGCATATGTCACCTGAACTTATGTACCTTATGAAACAAGAGATAAAGGAAACACAAAAACAGTTATGGCTACTTAGCAAAGAGGACAGGGTATAATGGAGGAAATGAGAGAATTTAAAAAGAGAAAGAGAAAGGAGAAGAGAGCATACTAGGTTGGTGCAAAAGTAATTGCGGTTTTTACCATTTTAATAGCAAAAACCACAATAACTTTTGCACCAACCTAATATGTAGCATTCAAATGTGTACCCATATGTGGTATTGATTAGCTCTTATTTGGAAAGATCTCAAAAGTTTTCAAGTTTTTTTTTTTCTTTCTTAAGAGAACCGATAAAAAGGAAGAATGAATCATTTATTTGAAACGGAGGTAGCAATATATTGAAAGTCAGGAGACTTGTCCTTTCATCTTTACTTTGATACTCACTAATTTTGTGACTTAAGATGATTCCTTTTTGGCCTCGGTTTTACTGTTTTTAGACTAACCAGTGGATTTAATGAACTCTGAGGTTCTTCCTAACCTTTACTTATTTTCCTAACTTCTTTGGATAAAGACTCTGGAACAACAGAAGTACTGAAACAAATAACAATGAAAAAAGTGGGGAAAATAATTGATTAAAAGGAGGAAGAACACTGCACAAAGAGGAAAGACCCATGAGAAAGGGGAAGCTAAGAACTTTAGTTTTAAAAGTTTTTTCTAATTTTGATAGATTTATGAAGTACAAGTACAGTTTTGTTACGTGGATATACTGTGTAGTGGTGAAGCCTGGGCTTTTAGTGTTATGATCACCCAAATAGTGTAAATTGTACCCAGCAGTTAATTTCTCATCCCTTGTGTTTCTCCCACCCTCCCACTTTTTCAAGTCTCCAATGTCTATTATTTCACTCTGTCTATGTGTATACATTATTTAGCTTCTGTTTATCAGTAAGAACACATGACATTTGACTTTCTGCTTCTGAGTTATTTTGCTTAAGACAATGGCCTCCAGTTCCATCGATGTTGTTGTTTCATTCTTTTTTATGGATGAGTAGCATTTCATGCTACATGTAACACAACATTTTCTATATCTAATCATCCATGGGTGGACATTTAGGTTGATTCAATGACCTTGCTACTGTGAATAGTGCTGTGATACACATACGAGTCTATCTATCTTTCTGGTAGAACAATGTTTTTTTCTTTTGTATATATACCCAGTAATGGGATTGCTCAGTCAAATGGTAGTTCTATTTTTAATTCTTTGAGAAATCTCCATACTGTTTTCCATAGCGGTTGTATTAATTTATATTGATGTAAATTACATCATGTACCTTGATGATATTTCCACCAACAGTGTGTAAGTGTTCCCTTTTCTCTGCATCCTCATCAGCATTTGTTGTTTTGTGACTTTAATAATGGCCATTCTGACTGGTGTAAGAGGGTATCTCACTGTGGTTTTAATTTGCATTTATCTGATGATTAGTGGTGTTGAGCATTCTTTGACATGTTTTTTGGCCACTTGTATGTCTTCTTTTTTTTTTGAGACGGAGTCTCGCTCTGTCGCCCAGGCTGGAGTGCAGTGGCGCAATCTCGGCTCACTGCAAGCTCCGCCTCCCGGGTTCACGCCATTCTCCTGCCTCAGCCTCTCCGAGTAGCTGGGACTACAGGCGCCCGCCACCACGCCCGGCTAATTTTTTGTATTTTTAGTAGAGATGGGGTTTCACCGTGGTCTCGATCTCCTGACCTCGTGATCCGCCCGCCTCGGCCTCCCAGAGTGCTGGGATTACAAGCGTGAGCCACCGCGCCCAGCCTGTATGTCTTCTTTTGCAGAATGTCTGTTCATGTCCTTTCCCCTATATTTAATGGTTTTTTTGTTGTTGTTGTTGTTTTCCTGTTGAGCTGTTTGCGCTCCTTGATTCTGGATATTAGTCCTTTGTTGGATGCATTGTTTGCAAGCATTTTCTTCCTTTCTGTAGGTTGTCTGCTTACTCTGTTGATTATTTCTTTTGCTGTGGTGAAGCTTTTTAGTTCAATTAAATCTCATTTGTTTATTATTGGTTTTGTTGCACTTGCTTTTGAGGTCTTAGTCATAAATTATTTGTCTAAGCCAATGTCCATAAGAGTTTTTCCTAGGTTTTCTTCTAGGATTTTTATGGTTTCAGTTCTTACACTGAGTCTTTAATCCATCCTGAGTTAATTTTTGTATATGGTGATAAGTAGGAGTACAGTTTATTTCTTCTGCATATGGCTTTGAAATTTTCCCAGCCCCATTTATTGAATAAAGTATCCTTTCTGCATTATATGTTTTTGTCAATTTTGTCGAAGCTCAGTTGGTTGTAGATATATGACTTTATTTCTGGGTTCTCTATTCTGTCCCATTAATCTATGTGTCTATTTTTATACCAGTTCCAGGCTGTTTGGGTTACCATAGCATTGTAGTATAATTAGAAGTTGGGTAATGCAATGGCTCCAGCTTTGCTCTTTTTGCTTAAAATTGGTTTGGCTTTTAAGGCTCCTTTTTAATTCAGTATGAATTTTAGGATTGTTTTTAGTAACTCTGTGAAAAATGACATTGGTAATTCAATAGAAATAATGTTGAACCTGTAGATTGCTTTGGACAATATAGTTTTTGTTGTTGTTGTTGTTGTTTTTTCAATGACGCTGGCTTTTCCAATCCATGAGCATGGGATGTTTTCCATTTGCTTATGTCATCTACGATTTCTTTTAACAGTGTTTTGTAGTTCCCTTTGTAAAGATCTCTCACCTTCTGGGTTAAATGTATTCCTGGGTATTTTATTTTTTTATAGCTATTGTAAATGAAATAGACTTCTTGATTTGGTTCTCAGCTTGATCATTATTGGTCTCACGCCTGTAATCCCAGCACTTTGGGAGGCCGACGTGGGCAGATCACGAGGTCAGGAGATCAAGACCATCCTGGCTAACACAGTGAAACCCATCTCTACTAAAATTACAAAAAAACAAAACAAAACAAAAAACATCAGGCATGGTGGCCCGCACCTGTAGTCCCAGCTACTCGGGAGGCTGAGGCAGAATAGTTTGAACTTGGGTGGTGGAGGTTGCAGTGAGCTGAGATCGTGCCACTGCACTCCAGCCTGGGTGACAGAGTGAGACTCCATCTCAAAAAAAAAAAAAAAAAAGCTACTGATTTTTATACATTGATTTTGTAGCCTGAAACTTTACTAAAGTCATGTATCAACTCTAGGAGTCTTTTGGAGGACTCTTTAGGGTTTTCTAGTTATAATATCACATCATCAGTGAACAGATGATTTGACTTCTTTTCTAATTTTAATGCTTTTAATATTTCTTTCCCTTGTCTAATTGCTCTAAGACTTCCAGTACTATGTTGAACAGGAATGGTGAAAGAGGGCATCCTTGCCTTGGTCTGATTCTCAGAGAAAATGCTTTCAAATTTTTTCTATGCAGTACAGTGTTGACTGTGGGTATGTTGTATATGGCTTTTATTATTTTGGAGTATGTTCCTTCTAGGCCTAGTTTGTTGAGGGTTTTCATCATGAAGGAATGTTGAACTTTGTTAAATGCTTTTTCTGTATCTATTGAGATGATTACTTGGTTTTTACTTTTAATTCTGTTTATGTAGTAATTCACATTATTTATTTGCATATGTTGAACAATCCTTGAATTCCTGGAATAAAATCCATTTGTTTGCAGTGTATTATCTTTTAGATGTGTTGTTACATTCAGTTTGCTAGTATTTTGTTGAGGATTTTTACATCTATGTTCATCAGGAATATTGGCTTGTAGTTTTCTTCTTTTGCTATGTCCTTGCCTGCATTTGGTATCAGGATGATACTAGTTTTATAGAATGAGTTAAGGAGGAGTTCTTCTGTCTCAATTTTTTGGAACACTTTCAGTAGAATTGATGCCATTTCTTCTTTGTAAATTTGGTAGAATTTGGCTGTGAATCTGTCTATGCTTTGGCTTATTTTTTTAGGAGGAGAATTAAAATTACCAATTCAGTCTCACTACTGATTAATCATCCGTACAGGATTTCTATTTTCTCCTGGTTCAATTTTGAGAGATTGTATGTTTCCAGGAATTTGTCCATTTCCTCTACGTTTTCCAGTTTGCGTGCATAGAGCTGTTCATAGTAGTCTCTGATGATCTCTTGTATTTTTGTGATATCAGTTGATTTAATGTCTCTTTTTTCATCTCTGATTGTGCTTATTTGAATATTCTGTCTTTTTTTTCCCTTGGTTAATCTAGTTAGTAGTCTATCAATTTTATTTATCTTTTCAAAAAGCCAACTTTTTGTCTTTTAGGTTCGTTGTATAGTTTTTTTTTTTGGTCTAAATTTCATTTCTGTTCTGATTTTTGTTATTTACTTTCTTCTGCTAGCTTTGGGTTTGGTTTATTCTTGTTTTTCTAGTTTTTTGAGGTGCAGCGTTAGGTTGTTAATTTGTAATTTTTCTATCTTTGTTTTTTTGATGTAGGCATTTATTGCTATAAACTTCCCTCTTAGTGCTGCTTTTGCTACATCCCAGAGATTTTGGTAGGTTATAGCTCTATTTTCATATGTTTCAAAAGTTTTTTAAATTTTCATCTTAATTTTGTTGTTGACCCAAAGATCATTCAGGAGCAGGTTGTTTAATTTCATTGTATTAGTATAGTTTTGAGTGTTCCTCTCGGTATTGATTTCAAGTTTCATTCCACTGTGGCCCAAGAAGATAACTGATATAATTTTGTTTTTTGTTTAATTTATCGAGACTTGTTTTGTGACCTAACATATTGCCTATTCTGGAAAATGTTCCATGTCCTGATAAGAAGAAAATATATATTCCATGGTTGTTGGATAGAATGTTCTGTAAATGTCTGTTAGGTCCATTTGGTCTAGAGTACAATTTAAGTCCAGAGTTTCCTTGTTGATTTTCTGCCTCTGTGATCTAGTGCTGTCAGTGAGGTGTTGGAGTCTTTTACCATTATTATATTACTGTGTATCTCTTTTCTTACATCTAATATAATTTGTTTTATGTATATGGGTGCTCTGGTATTGGGTGCATATATATTTAGAACTGTTACATTTTCTCATGGAATTGATCCCTGTATCTTTATATAATGGCCTTCTGTATTACTCCATTTTCACACTGCTAGAAAGAACTACCTGAGACTGGATAATTTATGAAGAAAATGGGTTTAATTGACTCAAAGTCCCACAGGCTTTACAGGAAGCATGGCTGGCAGGCCTCAGGAAACTTACAATCTTGGTGGTAGGTGGATGGGAAGCAAGCACGTCTTACCATGGTGGAGCAGGAGAGAGATAGTGAAGGGGGAAGTGCTACACACTTTCAAACAACCAGATATTGTGAGAACTCATTCATCATCGTGAGAGTAGCAAGGGGAAAACCGACCCCCATGATCCAATCATCTCCCATCAGGATCCTCTCCCAACATTGGGAATTATAACTCAGCATGAGATTTGGATGGGACACAGAGCAAGACCATATCACCTTCTTTGTCTTTTTTTTTTTTTAACTGTTAGAATTTTTTTTGCTTTTTTTTTTTTTTTTAGCTCATCAGTTATCATTAGTGTTAGTGTATTTTATGTGTGGCCCAAGACAATTATTCTTCTTTCAATGTTGCCCAGGGAAGCCAAAATATTGGACACTCCTGATTTAGTCCATTCACATTCAAGGTTAATGTTGATATGTGAGGTTTTGTTCCTGTCACAATGTTGTTACCTGGTGGCTTTGTAGTGTCAATTGTGTAATTATTTTATAAGACCTGTGAATTTTGTACATTGATTTGTTTTTACAATAGTGACCATTGACTTTTTGTTTCCAAGTTTTGAACTCCTTAAAACATTTCTTGTAGGACTGGTCTAGTGGTGATGAATTAGTTTAGCATTTGCTTGTCTGGGAAATATTTTATTTCTCTTTCTTTTATAAAGCTTAAATTTAGGAGGATACAAAATTTGTGGTTGACAGTTTTTGTCTTTAGGAAGTCTGAAAATAGGACCCCAATCTATTCTGGCTTGTAAAGGTTCTGCTGAGAAGTTTACTGTTAATCTGAAGGGATTTCCTTTATAGGTGATTAGATACTTTTTTCTTGATGATTTTAGAAGTTTTTCCTTCATACTGACTTTAGAGGCCCGGATGACTATATGCCTTGGTGAAGTCCATCTTGCAATGCATTTTCCTAGAGTTCTCTGAGCTTGTATCTGGATGTCTAAATCTATCTCTCTCTCTTTTTTAGGTTTTGGGCTCTTTATCTTTCATTCAAAATTGATGATGAGAAATATCTATGAATGGCAGTAACCTGAAGAGGCATAAATGACAAGGAGTTGATGAACCCTGAGTTTTCTGATTTTCATTATGTAAAGTAGCATAAAAAGTATTTTTTTTTTTACTTTTATTTTAAGTTTAGAGGTACATGTGCAGACTTGTTACATAGATAAACTTGTGTCATGGGGCTTTGTTGTGCAGATTATTTTATCTCCCAGTTATTAAGCCTAGTACCCATTATTTATTTTTCCTGATCCACTCCCTCCTCCCACCCTCCATCATCTAATAGGCCCCGGTATGTGTTGTTCTCCTCTATTTGTCAATGTGTTCTCATCACTTAGCTCCCAATTATAAGTGAGAACATGTGGTATTTAGTTTTCTGTTCCTGTGTTAGTTTGTTAAGGATAATGGCCTCCAGCTCCATCCACGTCCCTGCAAAGAACATGATCTGAATTTTTTTTTATGGTTGCCTAGTATTCCATGGTGTATATGTACATCATGAAGCTGAATTTAGCAGAATACAAAATTTGTGGCTGACAAGTTTTTTACACATTTTTAAAATATCTAATCTATCATTGGTGGGCATTTAGGTTGATTTCATGTCTTTGCTATTGTGAATAGTGTTTCAAAGAACTTTTGTGTGTCTGTGTCTTTATAATAAAATGATTTATAGTCCTTAGGGTGTATACCCAGTAATGGGATTGCTGGGTCAAATGGTATTTCTGTCTTTAGGACTTTGAAAAATTGCCATACTCTCTTCCACAATGGTTGAACTAATTTACACTTCCATTAACAGTCTATAAGCGTTCCTTTTTCTCCACAACCTCTCCAGCATGGATGTCTAAATTTCTACCAAGCCTAAGGAAGTCTTCCTTAATTATTTCTTCAAATAAGTTTTCCAAACTTTGACTTTCTCTTCATCTCCCTCAGAAATAGCTATGACTTGTGCATTTGGCTGTTTTACATCATTCCATACTCCTCAAAGGCTTTGTTCATTTATTAAATTCTGTTTTCTTTATTATTATCTGATTGGGCTAATTCAAAAGATCTGTCTTTGAAATTCTTTTTTCTGCTTGGTCTAGTCTATTATTAAAGCTTTCAACTATATTTTGTAATTCAATGAATTTTTCATTTCTAGATGTTCTTTGTGTGTGTGTTTTGTTTTAGTGTCTATCTCTTCAGTAATTTTTTCATTGATGTCTTGAATTGTTTTTCTAATTTCTTTGTGTTGGTTTTCAATTTTCTTTTGTATCTCATTGAGCTTATTTAAAATCAACATTTTGAATTATTTATCTGGTATTTCAAAGATTTTCTTTGGATTAGAATCCATTGCTAGAGAGTTAATGTGATTCGCTGGGGTGTTTTAACACTCTGTTTTTTCATATTACCAGAATTTTTCCTCTGGTTCCTTCTCATCTAGATAAACTATCTCTTCTTCTCTCTTTCTTTTTTTGAATTTACTTTCATTTGGAAAAGAATTTTTTTTTCTCCTTGAGGATGTGACTGTGCTGTATGCTGTGTATAGTTATTTTACTTTGGTTCTCGATGCTTTCAGTGGCAAAGATTCTATGTGTGTTCCATGGTTATAGATAGCTTTTGTGTGGTGGCTTTCTCAAATGCTGGTTGTAGCTACATACTGGATGGGTTTGTGGGCAGGCTCACTGCCTCCTTGGGTATCAGGATACAGGAAGTCTCAGGAATCTTAGCTCATTCCTCACTGTTGTGCGCTTGTGTCGGCAGGTTTTGTATTACACTGTGCGGTTCAATCTCCAGGCCAGTAGGTGGCATTTACAGGTAACAGCTGACTATCTGCAGAAGCAGATGGGCATATACTTGATCTTTGTTTATTGAGAGAAGCTCTCTTTTGCTTCAGCCAATGGGCTGTTCTGTGCACCACCCACAAAGCTGGGTGGAGCTGGACTGTCAAGCTCAACTTTGACCTCAGATATCTCAATGGGAAACAGAAGCACCAGACCTGACTGGGTGGTTGAGGGAGCTCCTGGTGAAATGTGCTGAGGTTTCTGCAGTGCGGAGCACTACCTCAGCTCCATGGCCTGGCCAGGTAGAAATGCAATTCACCTTCCTGTCACGTTTCTGTCCCGGCACTCCAGACATTCAGATCAGACAGACCTCACTAGCTCCAAGCTGCAGTGAATCTGACAGCCATGAAAGGTACCTGCTCTGTGACTCTCTACCAAAGTGGTTATGGTGTGGAACTTCTTTTCTCAGCCCAAAACATAAAACTTTGAGGCTCTCCTCTTCTCTGCTTCAGGAATGCTGCTGCTCTATGTAGAGAGTGGGGAGGGCCCTGCCTTTTGTGCAAGCCTGAGCCTGGTGAGCACACTGCCAATGCGGTACATCCACCCCTAACAGTCCTAGAATGACCATCCACCAGCATGCCTATGCCAGTCTTCTATGCATGCAGCCATGGCTGTTTCTGCAGTAGTTGTGGGCAGGGTAGAAAAAAGAGATCTCCCTCTCCACAGCCATGCTCAAGCACTGGGGCTATATGGCCACTGGGGTGGAACACATTCCTCTCCCACAGAGCTGAGCATGGCATCTTTGTCTCTGCTGGAAGAGACGCAGTCACATTTACCCCACAAGTGGAAGCTCTCAAGCACAGGAAAGAATGTGTTCTGGTTTCCTTTGTCCCAGGGAAGGGGTACTTCCTTGGTGGGCTGCACTCTCTGTTCCCTTAGGAGCAGCACTCCCTGAGACCTGGGCCATAGGCATCCTGCAGCTCTTCTAGGTCCAGTCAGGCCTGTGTGGCTGCCACAATCGCAGCTGGTGCTGGGGAATGTCTGTGGGAGATCTGGCAATGTGGAAACACAAGGGCTGAGGTTACCTGGGCAGAAAACTGTCTCACAATAGGTGTGCAGCAAGTATGGCACTTGCTACCACAGCTTGGGTCCAGGAACAGGGTGAGTGACTGTGTGCAAGTTGGTAGTCTGGTGTAATGTCCTCGAAAAGTTACCAAATCACCACCCATACTAGTGCTTGGGCTCATGAAAGCAGAGGAGACCTCTGAAGTTTGGAAACCAGCAGTCTGCTGCAAGGGTGAAGGGAGCCAAGGACACTTACCTTTTTGATGAAATACCAAGTCCCTCAGGAGGGTTTGATCTCAGCCAGCCTTTTGCTTCCCTCCTTTTCTGTTCCTTAGCTTCTTCCCGTGAGTTCTTCAATAGTTCCAGCACTCTCTCTTTAATATTCTATGTGAGTTTTGATTATTCACCTCTACGTTCGATTCTTCTTTCTGAGGAGAACTGACATGTGACCTCTCTAGTCAGCCATCTTGAAATTTATAAAATCTGATTTTTAGTTATTTATATTATGGAAAGGTAATATGTTTATAGAAATGTTTTGATGTGTAGAATAATATTTATAGATGTAAGTAAAGGATATTTAAAATGATTTTTTTTTCTGTGTGACCGTACCCAATTTGTCTGAGAGGGCAGCAGAGGGCAAGTACTTTCTCATCCAGCCCATGCTGTGAGATCACCTGTGCAGGATGTTCAAGTGCGTTAGAGAAGGGCTGATTTTATGACCTTTATCTCAATATGCACTTTGAGTATAAGAAGGATTGATATTTAAAGAGAGGATTTTCTGTGTGCTGGGAGTCTGCCCTTACTCCCAACACCAGAAAAGTGCTGGGTGCTTCACTCTCACTTTAACCTAGTGTAAAGTGCTGCAAGGTAACCAATCAGGAATCTTGATGTGTTCCTGGATTTGGAGGGACACACTAGTTTACTGTCTGTGTACTATGGAAGATAATCTTGAAGTGAAATATTGGCTGAAGCCAAGTATGAAGGTGGGGAAAGAGCTAAGGCTTCACTTTCACCATTTGGCAAGAAGGGGGTACTTTCCCATGGGCCTGATGTAAAAGCCGGAGCCTCTGAAATGAATTCTGCAAAGGCAAGGGGGCCCTGGAAGTATGAGAATGTGGGGTTTGTTGCAGAGGCAGGAGCTGATGAGGAGTAGCAACTGGTCAGCTAAAGAAGATACATCAGGGACCTCTGAAGAATTCACAATCATATGCTCAAGAAAAAAGTCAGCTTTGGTCACACCACCAAGAGCATCAACATCGAGCAAATCGAGCAGGTCTTTTCCTGCTTTCTTTTCTTTTGTTTCTCTCCCCTTGCAATCCTGGGGATTTGGGTATAAGGTAGAGAGAAGCTGACAGAGAAACAACATGTCTGCTTTCTTCGTTTTCCACTGTAAGTTTCCAAAGGAGGCCCAATCTGGAGGAGGGAGAAATAAGTCAACTTAAAATGACTTGTGGAGTTTTAACTATTACAAGAACCTGTTTGAATTCGTGAAATGAGACAGTTCTTCCAAGTAGAAATGACTACAGAATTTTTAATTGTTCAACAAACAAACAGGGAAAATCTTTTGGGCTCCTTAACATTTCATCCAGGGGCAGGGAAAAAAACCTAGCCACACCCCGTAGAGCAGGTATTATGGGCTGGCATTGAGATGGAAAGAATTACAATGCTCAATGACTTTATTTTTAAAGACAGGTTTACCCATGATTATTGTGTAAATACATTTGTAATCACATGCTGTTTGCTTACATGTTCAAGTGATTGTTTTCTGTGAATTATCAATGTTAAATTTAATCGGAAAGCATTTAGTAAAACCATTTCAAGGTTTATTTATACTATTTTTAAAAAATTCTGGCTGCAGTTTAAAAAATTGGGAGCATTTCTTGAAGATGAGATTTTAAGAAGTTTTTAAGGAAAAAAAAACATGGGAATAAGTGTAGAAACTTAAGGTGGGAGAAGGTAAATGCAGTGCAAGCAGAGAAAATGAATAGGTGGCTTTAAGAAAGAATTGGAAACTGGAGGGATATAGGAGGAATTTGAGAGAAACAATTGCATGTGTGTATGTCTGTTGCTCATAGCGATGAGGGTATAAGCATCCTTCTCCCTAAATCTAATCTTTCTCTTAGACTAACAGGTGCCTTGAACTTTAGGAAAAGTAAAATTTGAAAATGTATCTTCGCATTATTTAGTGATCTTTCCTTCCCTTAACATGTCGTTTTTCAGAGCTCGTCTCTGTGGTTTGGCATGGCTACAGTTTACTGTCCTATTTTAAAAGACAATCCCAGCTTATTATGAGGAGGGTTAGCTGAGGAGACAGAGCAGGACTGTCTCTCAAATATTCTTCTGGAAGGCATGAACCAAGCATGTACAAGCAATAAACCTATTTCCACAAGCTTGTCAGTGTATTAAGCCACATACAACATTGATATATTAGTGCTAAATCTCAAATTAACTACTGGATTTTTAGAACTAGGGGAGGAGAGCCAAACAAAGAAGTTTCTTGTGAATCTATAGCAGCTCCAGGCAGCTGATGAGCTACCAGCCGCTAGTCCTATGAACAGATATTCTGGGCTGTCTATTTATAGTGCCATCTTGTCACATGGGCTGGCATTGTTGTCTGGCGTTATTCTTTACTGTCAGAGAGCTTTACTTTTGGAATAGCCAACTCCTTTCAGTAGACTAAATGGGTTTCTAAGCAGGCCAGCACTGAATCCTGGACTGTACAGCCAAAAAGGTGTAGAAGTTCTAACTCCTTCATTTTTTACATAGGGAGAAATTGAGGTCCCTAGAGATAGGACACTGCTTAGTTACAGAGTTAGAAATACACCCCACGCCTCTTGACTCCAAGTCTAGTGCCTTTAGCAAAAACTTAAACTAAGAATTTTGTTTTGCTTTGTTTAAAGGGGGGTAAGTTTTGGATATGAGGGGGTCAAAGATTTTTTTTAAAATTCTTAAACCGTATAATTAAACAAATTAACATTTTGTAGTGTCTGAGGCTCCTCTATTATTTGCATAAGCAAAGGAAGAAAAAGAGATGTGTATTCTTTCAACATTTGCCACTGATAATGGTAAATATAAGTTAACAATGGCATGATCTGAATAGCCTCAAGAGAGACTCAACCCTGCTTATTTAGGTGCAGGCTTAACACATGGAGGTATACTCAGTTGACCAATGGTATCTGTGACCCTGCATAAGGCACTAAACAGTCCTGAAAATGTTTCCTCTGCTGTTAAAAAAATTGAGCCAGGCTTGTTTACATGTAAAATTTTAAAAATTGTAAAATATTTATGAGGATAAAGTATTAAAATTATTTTTTGTAATTGCTACATTGTAATTATAGAAGTGCATCCTCTTCCGTATACACTTGTTACCAGGGCAACTGCATGGATAGTCTACTGAGTTGTACTCCAGGGGTGCAATTAACTTAGACTACGGTGCAAGCAGTGGCCTCACTGGCTTTGAACTATGCAAGGGCCCTGCTACCATATGTGATTGTATCTTTTCGTTAAAAATAATTTTTTATTTTTTATTTTTGTGTGTATATAGTAGGTGTATGTATTTATGGGGTACATGAGATGTTTTGATACAGGTGTGCAATGCATAATAATCACATCATGGAAATGGGGTGTCCATTCCCTCAAGCGTTCATCCTTTGTGTTATAAACAATCCAATTATACTCTTTTCATTTTTTTTAAATGTACAGTTAAATTATTTTTGACTATAGTTACCCTGTTGTGCTGTCAAATACTAGGCCTTATTTATTCATTCTATTTTTATGTACCCATTAACCATCCCCTCCTCCCCGACACTTCCCACTACCCTTCCCAGCCTCTGGTAACCATTGTTCTACCTTCTGTCTTGCTGGGCTCTAAGTATGCACATTGTGCAGTGCAGGATTACTCTGCAAAACATGGCCTTGGATAGCCCTTTCCTGGTAGAATGCCTCTTGGACTTTATAACTTCAAACAACGTGCTTAGGTCTTAAATCAATATTTTTGACAATGTGTATAAGAAATTATAAGCACAGTTCGTTTCATTACATTCACTTTATTGCACTTTTCAGATAGTATATTTTTTACAAATTGAAGGTTTCTGGCAACCCTGCGTCAAGCAAGTCTATCGGCACCATATTTCTAATAGCACGTGCTCACTTCATGTCTCTGTGTCACGTTTTGGTAATTCTCACAATATTTTATACTTTTTCATTATTATATATATTATGGTGATTGAGATCAGTGATCTTTGATGTTAATAACGTAATTATTTTGGGATGCCACGAACTGCACTCATGTAAGTTGGTGAACTTAATTGATAAATATGCATGTTGTGACTGGTCCACTGACCAGTCTTTCCCATAGTTCTCTTCTTCTCCTTGGACATCCCTATTTCCCAAGTCACAACAATATTGAAATAGACCAATTAATGACCCTACAATGGCCGCTCAGTGTCCAAGTGAAAAGAAGAGTGGCAGCGCTCTCATTTAAAATCAAAAGCTAGATATGATGAAGTTAGTAAGGAAGGCATTTTAAAAGCTGCAATGGACAGAAAGCTAGGCTTCTTGAACCAAAGAGCCAAGTTGTGAATGCAAAGAAAAATTTATTTAAGGAAATTAAAAGTGCTACTCCAGTGAACACAAAAAAGAAAGAAAGCAAAACAGCTTTATTGTTGATACGGGAAAAATTTCAGTGGTCTGGATAGAAAATCAAGTCAGCCTCAACATTCCCTTAAGCCAAAGCCTAATTCAGAGCAAGGCCCTGATTCACTAATTCTCTAAAGGCTGAGAGAGATGAGGAAGCTGAAGAAGAAATGTTTGAAGCTAGCAGAAGCTGGTTCATGAGGTTCAAGGAAAGAAGCCATCTTTATAATCTAATTGCAAGGTGAAACAGCAAGTGCTGTTGGAGAAGCTGCAGCAAGTTATCCAGAAGATCAGGCTAGTTAATTGATGAAGGTGTATACATTAAACAACAGATTTTCAATGTAGATGAAACAGCCTCCTGTTGGAAGAAGTTGCCATCTAGGACTTTCATAGAGAAAGGTCAATACCTGGCCTCAAAGCTTCAAAAGACCAGCAGACGTTCCTGGGGGCTAATGCAGTTAGTGACTTTAAGGTGAAGCCAATGCTCATTTACAACTCAGAAAAACCTAAGGTCCTTAAGAATCATGTGAACTATACTCTGTCTGTGCCCTAGAAATGGAACAACAAAGCCCAGATGATAGCATAGCTATTTACAGAGTGGTTTCCTGAATAATTTAAGCCTATTGTTGAGGCCTACTGCTTAGAAAAAAAGATTTTTTTTCAAAATATTGCTGCTTATTGACTATTCATCTAGTCCCCCAAGAGCTCTGATGGAGATGTACAAAGAGATAAATTTTTTTCATGCCTGCTAACACAACATCCACTCCGTAGCCCGTGGGTCAAGAAGTCATTTTGACTTTCAAGTCTTATTATTTAGGAAATACATTTCACAAGGCTATGCCTGCCATACATGTGATCCCTCTGATCAATCTGGGCAGAGCACATTACAAACCTTCTGAATAGGGTTCACCAGTCTAAATGCCATTAATGACATTCATGATTCATGAGAGGAGGTCAAAATATCAACATTACCAGGAGTTTGAAATGAATCGATTCCAACTCTCACAGATGACTTTGAGAGGTTCAATACTTCAGTGGAGGGAGTAACTGCATATGTGGTGGAAATAGCAAGAGAACTAGAATTAGAAGTGGAGCCTGAAGATGTGACTGAATTCTCATAATCTCATGATAAAACTTGAACCAGTGAGAAGTTGCTTCTCATGGATGAAGCAAAGAAAGGGGTTTCTTGAGATGGAATCTACTTCTGGTGAAGATGTTGTGAACATTATTGAGATGACAACAAAGGATTTAGAATATTGCATAAATTTAGTTGTAAAGCAGCAGCAGGGTTTGAGAGGATTAACTCCAATTTTGAAAGAAGTTCTACCGTTGAGTAAAATGCTGTCACACAGCATCACGTGCTACAGAGATATCTTTCATGGATAAGTCAATCAGTGTGGCAAACTTCATTGTTGTCTGATTTTAAGAAATTGCCACAGTCACCCTAGACTTCAGCAACCAGCATACTGATCAGTCAGCAACCATCAAAATCGAAGCAAGACCTTCCAGCAGCAAAAAGATTATAACGTGCAGAAGGCTCTGATGATCGTCAGCATTTTTAGCAATAAAGTATTTTTTAATTAAGGTATATACTTTTTAAAGACACAATGCTATTGTACATTCAATAGACTACAGTACAGTGTAAAGATAACTTTTATATGCACAGATAAACCAACAAATGCCTGTGACCCACTTTACTGTGATATGCATTTTATTTTGGTGGTCTGGCACTGAACCCACAATATCTCCCAGGTACGCCTGTGTATTTATATTCTTAAAATTTAAAAAAAAATCCTACTTTTTCCAGAATGGTAAAAATTATTGTGGAAACTTCTTGATTTATATTTCAAATTCAACTATTAGAAATCAAAATCACATAAAGACAAAGTTTGAAAATGCACCAAATGTCAGCAAGGGGAGCTTGAAGGTTTTAAGAGATACATTTGTATGTTCATGGTCCTAAAAGAGTTATCTCAGTGTCATATTTAGTGCCATGTGCTATTGTGTGCTTGGCTGGTCCTGAGCACATTTCCACACGGATTGACATTGCAAATGGAACAAATTCTGCTCTTAATTCCTCTGCATGCGGTTTTTCAAGAGCTCCATGACAACCTTTTAACCCATCTTTTGAAAACCAGCCTGCTTTGCAAGAGCAACAACTTTCACTTTGGCTTGAACTCTCTCTTCAGTCTTTGACATAGGCCACAAATTACAGCGTTAGTTTCTTACATGTACCCTTCATTTCGGTGTGAAAACTTTTTCCTGTTATTTCTTGCTGAGCTCTAGAATTATCCCTTAGTTTAAAGTATTTGATTCTATTGGCTGTAGAAACATGCCAAGCTAAACAGCTAAATTCTTAAGCCTCCCTTGCCGGTTTTGGGTAACCGTATGAGAGAATTCCAGCCAATGAGCTATAAATGGAAGTTGTTGGGGAGTCTCTTCAAAGGGGAAGTATGTGCCTATTTGCCCTACCTATTCTTTCTTCCTTTTGTCTGAAACATGTGTAGGATGGGTGGAGCTTCAGTAGCTATCTTGAGAACATGAGGGTCATTCCCAAATGATGGTGAAATAGAAAACTAGAAAGAACCTGGATCTCTAATGACATCAAGGAGTACCACAACAGACCTGGCTCAGCTCCCTTTGGACTTCTTTTATACTGGAGAAAAATTAACCCTGAATATACTCAACATAGTATTTTGGGGGGTTTGGAGCACAATTTCTCTTTTTAAAAAATCTTTTAATTTCAGGGGACATGTGCAGAATATGCTGGTTTGTTACACAGGTAAACTTGTGTCATGGGGGCTTGTTGTGCAGATTATTTCACCACCCAGGTATCAAGCCTAGTACCTATTAGTTATTTCTCCCGATCCTCTCCTTCTTCCCACCCTCCACCCTCTGCTAGATCCCAGTGTGTGTTTTTCCCTTCTATGTGGCCATGTGTTCTCATCATTTAGCTCCCATTTACAAGTGACAGCGTGTGGTATTTGTTTTTCTGTTCCTGTGTTAGTTTCCTAAGGATATGGGCCTACAGCTCCATCCATGTCCCTGTGAAGGACATGATCTCATTCTTTTTTATGGCTGCATAATATTCCATGATGTACCATATATTCTTTATCCAGCTTATCATTGGTGGGCATTTACGTTGATTCCATGTCTTTGCTATTGTGAATAGTGCTGCAATGAACTTTGTAATATAACAATTATATGCATGTATCTTTATAATAGAACAATTTATATCCCTTTAGGTCTATACCCAGTAATGGGATTGCTGGGTCAAATGATATTTCTGTCTTTAGGTCCTTGAGGAATTTCCACACTGTCTTCCGCATTGGTTGAACTAATTTACACTCCCACTAACATTGTATAAGCATGGAACACAATTTCTAAGTGATAAATAGATCTTGCCTATTTTTATCCAACATTCCCTGAGATCATTCCCCAACCCCAATTTCGAATGATCTTACCTACTCCAGCCAAGCCAGATTCTCCATTTCTTTCAGGGCATTTCTCAGACTCACATTCTATAAGAAATCTTCTTTTACTCATCTCCTTCTTCTCTCAACAGTCTTTTAATTAAAAATAATTTAACATTTTTGGTGTTTGAGTCAATCTCTCCTACATGTAATATTCTTTTTTTATATAGTCCCCTTTCTGTGTTTCCTGTCCTTCAACATGGAAAGTCATTGGGACTAGATATCTATTGTAGTTCCTTCTGCAGTCTCCCATTATGCTGCAGCCATTGGGCCTAGCAAAGTGGTGAGCTCCTCTACAACGCCGTGGTTATTAATTGAATGAACTTTATCAAATCTAGAGAAACATGGGATGTGAGGGTCTATAATTGAGCAATTTTTCTTCTTCCTTATTCATATTAATCAGGCTTGGATTGTGGAGCCACCTCATCCTACAACTGGTTTCAACATCCGCATTTCTTACAGAAGGAGAAGTGAGGTCTCCTGACCTTTCTGGAGTATTCACTTCAGTCTGTCTCTGGGCTTCTCTCAGAGTTTTAGGTCACTATTCTTCCTTTTCTCTTCCTTCCTCCCTCCTTCCTTTCCTCTTGTTCTCCTCCTCCCCTCCTCTTTTCTCTCTTTTTCCTCCTCATTCTCATTTGCAAAAAAAAATTTTTACAAAAAATTTTTAAAAACAACCTTTGAAAACAAGGGTTCCAAAATCTATGAGAAATTAGTTAAAAACCTGACCCTTTCCTACCTTTTTTCTGCCTGGTAACAAACCCCTTTGCCTAAACTCATTCACTGTCTTGTTCTTGTCATTCAAGTGGTTCTTCAGATTCTTCTTTTCCAGGAAGTCTTCTTCAACGGACTGGCAATGTGAGGCACAACCTATTCAAAAATTGTCTATTCAGTGTATGTGTTGAAATCTACTATGTGCTCATTGCTCTGAGATGCTGCTAGTGAGTGGGAGCCAAATGTAAAATCAAGTATGATTTTTGACTTGAAAAAACATATAATCTGGTGAATTTTGGAATTCACACTCATCGAATTCAGTAAGGGTATTCACCCTGTCATACAGAGGTTTAAGATTAAGTTCATCCTCTCTGTGGCTCCCCACATTATCTCTGCCTCCTATCCCATGTCAAAGCAGCAATCAGTGAACTCATGAAGTGCCTACGCAATTCCTTCCTTACTAGTCAGCTCACCTTCCACAGTTACTCTTCAATTGCTCATAATGTAACTTCTACACTACTCAATTCAGGCATTTATAATTTGATTATTTTTTCAAATATTAATACATCAATCGAAAAGCAGGGAATTAGCACTTACTGTTACATAGCTAACATTGATTTAGATATTTGGGGAGTGCAATAAAGGCTGACTATAGGATATTCTCCTGCTTCCTTTCTTCTTCACTTCTTCTAAGAAGGCTTTGCTGATTCTGCCCTATTCCTGGCAGAGTTATTCATTCTATGTTTCCATAGCAGTGATAATGATGATTAATATGGAGATTTAGTAAGTGCCAGACATTGTGATAAGTACTTTTCTTAAGTTTTTTTAATTGAATCCTCCCAACAAACCTCAAAGTATTACTATTATTATTCTAATTATTATAGGTAAGGAAACTGAGTTTCAGTTAACCAAACTAACCAAGGCTCTGCAACTAGTAAATGTGAGAGGAGAATTCCAACATGGGTAGTCTAGTATGATCATCTCTAATTTAAAGGGACAGAAACTGTCTCAGTCATCTCAGGCTGCCTTAACAAAAAAACAGATTATGTGATTTAAACAACAGAAATTTATCTTCTCACAGTTCTGGAGGCTGGAAATTTCAAGGTCTGATGGAGGGTTGTTTCTAGTGAAGACTCTTTTCCTGGCTTGCAGGCAGCTAGCTTCTCACTGTATCTTTATCTGTAGGAGGGGGAGCAAGCTATCTAGTCTCTCTTTTTATAAGGGCACTGATCACATCATGGGGCCCTACCATTATGATCTCATTAAATCCTAATTTCCTCTCAATGATCTCATTTCCAAATACCACCATGTTGGGCGTTAGAGCTTCAACATACGAATTTTGGGAGGATACAAACATTCAGCCTATAATAGAAATAAGCCTTAGGAAGATTAGATAAAATAGCCAAAGTCGAAGTTACTAGGTGGCAGAACAAGGACTGAATCCCAGATTTCTGGAGAGCGATGTTCCTCTATGTTACTCTGAGTCAGGAAGGCAAAGGGGTCAGAAAGAGCAAGGAGGATCCTTGGTACTTCTAAATGTTCTCGACTCTTAAACAGCATTGCAGGTCAGGGCATCTTAACTTCAATAATTGTCAAGGTATAGAGATCCCTTTCTGTTTTGCTACATTATATTGGTAATATTTTTACTCACAGAGAGAGAGAAATAGATCTTTTTCCACCTGATTCAGAGACAATGAGTAATTTACCCACCATAAATGAAAGCCAGGTCTTCAGAAGAGAGCTGTCTCTTGTAATTTTTGAGATTGTATCTTAAGTAGGGATTTTATAGAATAGTCATGTTTTGGTGAGGCTTATAGGTTCTTGCCAATATTTTCAATATTGTATCAGTCAAGATTTCAACAGGAAACAGATGGCACATTAAGATTGGGTAATTTGAACAGAGTTTGATAAAAAGACTATTTACGAGGGTATGGACATGGCTTAAGAAAAGCAACAAGGGATGGCATGTAACCCTGTGTTGATATGGGCTTTTAACACTGGGAGGCCTGAAGGGACAAATAGGAGAGGTTAGAACCCGGAGGGGGAGCTGTATGAGAGGGCTGTGTGACTGCGCCAGGGCCCTCACTGGGGCAATGCGGCCACCCATGGCCCAGCATGGTGAGGCTGAGGAATAATCAGCACTCTCACTCTCTTCCCACCTCTGATCACTTGACACTGCTCCTCCAGAGCCAATGGCAAGAGGTTATATTGATGTTATCCAAATGTGACAGTCTCCTGGGCAGACACCAGGGTTGAGAAGTGTGGAGGACAAACTAGAATGATAAAGAACGGATATCTAGAAAACAATACCATTTTCAATGAAATGGAGGCTGGGGAAGTTCTCTTGACTGTCATTTAAGTTGTTTTGCGTCTTTCTATTAGACCTTATAGGTGGTAGACAGTCTACTGATTGGCATGGTTTACTATATAAAATGAAGAGAAAAAGACTTAGCAGGAATTTAGATATCTTACTGAAAATGAATTGAGAAATATCTTCTTTAATCATATTGTACTCAACAGCTGGGTTCAGAGTTCTTATAAATGAACAGTATAGATTGAAAACCAAATTTTTGATTGATTGGACTACAGTGATACTTAATATCAAGTTATTGATAAGAAATTCAAACTGGTTTTTGAGAGAATATTTTGTAGAAATCATTCTGACAGCTGATTGAGGAGACTTCATCTGGTAAACCGTAGCCTCTATTTCTGAACTCTCAGGAGGCAATAGTCCCTAGAGTCAGGGAATAAAAGGTCAAGGTCTAGCTGTACCATTCACTAGGGCACAGCCAGGGATCATCTCAGCTTTTTCATCTGAGACCTGAGGAGGAGAATCATATCTCCCTCCGCTGGTTGCCGAGAGACATTTTGCTTAGTGGCTGGCACAGAGGAAGTATTCCATAAATGTTAGATATTCTAGTTTGAGCGAGTTGGAGAATCTGGCCTGCAAAGAGCAGACAATATTTTTCTAAATAAGGAAGTGATACACATTCACTGGAATGTTGGCTTTTTAAAGATGAAAATGAGGTTTCAAAGGGAATATGTGCCTTCTCCAGAAAATGATTAACTATCCAGTCTGTGATACAACACAATTAATTAAATCAAAGTTTGCCTGGAGTGTATGGAAACTGAGACTCAAAAGTGAATTGAGGTATTGAGGCAAGATAGATGTTAAGAATCAAGGAGCAGCAGGGGAGGAGAAGAAGCTGCTCTTTTCTGACAAGGGAATTTGTTAGAGCTGTGGCAGCCAAGGGATGCCTTGAAAGTCAAATGCAAAGAGGGTATGCATGGCTATCACTCTCTCCCATGACCCAGGAGATAAATTTCCTTTTTTAGCAGCCAGCTTCTGATATGCTTTCAATAGATTCGTGAAGTAGAGTCATGGTCAAACGGCTCAAACCTTGTGACATAATAAGGTGGCTGCTCAGCATGGAAAAGAAAATTCCCCCCCACCCTTTTTTTCAAATAAATAGAGATCTTTATTAAAACAACTATTTTCTTTTTCTTTTTTTTTTTTTAGGTACCTCCTATTTTCTAAACTTTATTTCCTAGTTCTTTACAAATCATTCTGCAGTAGGGTTCAGATCATGCCTGTGCTTACATGCCTTGTATTTCTTTTTTTTAATTTTACTTTAAGTTCTGGGATACATGTGAAGAATGTGCAGGTTTGTTATGTGCAGGTATACATGTGCCATGGTGGTTTGCTGCACATACCAACCTGTCATCTAGGTTTTAACCCCACATGCATTAGATATTTGTCCTAATGCTCTCCCTCCCCTTGCCTCTCACCCCCGACAGGCCCTGGTGTGTGATGTTGCCCTCCCTGTGCCCATGTTAAAACAACTAATTTCAATAAGCCTCAAAACTTTAGCCAATAAAAAATAACAAAACAATGTAAAATCTTTCATGTAGGTAGTATCTCTGTTTAAGTAACTCTTAACTATTCTTAAGAACTAGTCCCAGGAATACTTGTTCTCAGACCCAGAGTGGGCTTTTCCCACTCTAATTTCCTCTTTTTATTAGATCTCAAAGACTCTGGCAGCTTCCTTTTTCTTTGTCCTTTGACCTTCTTATCCCATGTTTGAAAATAATTGCTTTCTGACTCTCGATAGTAGTCCTCTTCCTACTCACGGCCTCCTCTTTTTTTAGAACCACTTCCAAAGCAATCCACCATCATGAAGACACAGGCAGATGTTCTTTCTTTCTGATTATTAAATTCAGATGTAATTCTCCTACAATAAAGTCTTCCCTTGTCCTGCCTTTTCCCAAATTAAATTGGTGAATTTACTCTCTATAGAATGAGTTTCATTATTTTCTGTGTCTCATTTCTTTCATAAAGATTGCTTTTCTGTAAAATGAGGATCTTAAAAAACTTTATGCATTTATAAAACAAAACTAGAACAAGGTTTTCACTGGTTTCAACATCATATACCTTCTAAAGTTGTTCAAAATGAAGCTTTCTTAAGCCTGTACAATGGGGAAAGACATTTTGAAAGGACTTTCCAAATGGAGTAGCACTGAGAAACTGGAGTCTCCACTCCTGTACATGTCTGGTGCCAAGTAGGTCAAAGGGCAAATATCTCCCATGAATGGAACACCTGGTTGAGAATATTATGTCACTTGTGGTGCATCCTGGGAACTTGAGAGGAACATTTCCTCCTTCTCATGGAGGTAATGAGATTCTGCCTCTTCAGAGAATATGCCTAAGAGAGAGCAGAATTTATTTGCGCTTCTTGCTGAGATGTAGAACTGCTGTCTGGGGACAGTTTGAAGAGAGTCTTAGGGATGTCAAGGGTAGCTTAGTAGTTGGGCTCTATGAAGTGAAATTTCAAGCCTACTTTAGCACATAAATTTATGGTTCATAGCTTTAAAATAATATTCTTGTTGTTTTCCTTCTTGATTCAACGGATTGAAGAAAATGTTCACAGAAGGAAGTAAGATGATTAATTGATCCAGAGGGCCTGTAGCAACTCTGTTTAACATGCTAGATGAGCCAGTCTTATTCAATGATGACTAAGGATCTAGAGAAAACTGGTGTCAGGATGGTCTTCTTCTTCTCACCTACTTTCAGTTGGCCTGCAGTGCCTGGGATGTGTATCCTGTATGCTGGTCACTGGAAGATAGGTAAATTTTTGCTTTGTTTCTGGTTCTGGGACAACAGCCATGGTAGGACCACCTGTATCAGTTACCTATTACTACCTAATAAGATCCTCCACAACTTAGTAGCTTAAAACAATAACTATCTTTCTTACAATTCTGTGAGTGGGCTGGGCTCTACTGATTCATTTTTCTCTTCCATATGGTATCAGCTGGAATCCTTACATGGCTGCACTCTTCTGGGGTTTGATAATGAGGCGAGAAGGCTTTACTCACGTTATTTGGTGGTTGGTACTGGCTGTTGGGTGACATTTCTCCCCACACGTCATGTGTCTGGTTGACTAGCAGAACTTCTTTACATAGTGGCTCAGGACTTCAAACAAGAATGAAAAGAGAAACTGCCCTGGTGTCTTAAAGCCTGGGTCCTGAACCAAAGTGGTGTGAATCACTTTTGTCATATTCTATTTGGCAAAACAAATCACACAGCCAACCCACGTGCCAGGGGAGTGGAAGAGAAATAGTCTTGAACTGTGATGGGTATGTGCCTATAAAAATGGGAATATCTCTTGTTGGCCGTCCTTGCAAATCACACACCACACCACCCGTGGTACATAAGTGACATCAGAGCTGGTAAGCAATCACAGCACCTCAGATACCAAGGCATAGAGCCAGAGGCACGGGTATACTCACATTCTTCTGAATTCCATAAGCACAAATACTATCTTTTTGCCTCACAAAGATTGCCAGCTCAAGTTTGTAGGTGATTTGATAATCACATATGCAGAGATCTTTTTGACTCATTCTACAGAGTAAGATGTCATAGAGAAAAAGATAGCAGAGGAAATGCACAAATAATAATTTAATGACTCCAGGATTTCTTCAGCTCAAAGTAGCAACCAAAACTTTGGCCACTGATTTCATGGTTAAAGAAATTTGGTCATAGTGGGAAATAGAGGGCTTTGGAAAGTCATGCCTGAAGTTTAATCCTAACTCCATGACTGGGAGCTTTGTGATCTTGGCAAAAACCGAATTCTCTTAGTCTAATTTTTCTCTTATATAATAGGGGAATGTCATCACTTCCCTCACACAGTTGCTAAGGATACAAAGTACCTTGCACACTGCTTCTCACATAGTATATGCTTAGTAAATATGAACTATTATGATCCTTGGATCATCTTACTAATTTGGCTATCAAAATATGGCCCTTTAGGGTTGTCTAAGGAGCAGGCGGCCTCTCTATACTCACCCACTTCCAGTTTATGGAAGAAATTTTGGAAGACTACAAGTCTTTCCAAGTCCATGGGTACCCAGGTGAATCCTTCTGTTCCTGGCTTGTTAGCTAAGTGAAGAAAGTCTGAGTCATTTCCCTTCTTTTTTTTCTTCCTTTCCATCACCAAATTTACTATTTCCCAAGCTGAAACTTTAAGAGTTTAGTAACTATATCTATGGAGGCATGGTTACACATTGAGTATATCCAGTGAAGCTTTACTTTGTCTCTGTTCTACTCTTTTTGGTGAGATAAGTGTTAACTAGTAGGATATAAAAAGTAGAGCTAAAAGCTAGTCTGTTAGAAAGGGAAGCTATGCAATTTTTAACACTAAACATACTGAATTTCCTGGGACATGACTGAATTGAATTGTTTTTCTCTATTAATAAGACCATTTTTTGGATCATTTACCAGTTTGTTCAAGTTTTGGTATGTTGAAATATGGACACCATAGACATTGGGATTAGGAAGTGAGTTTTCTCACCATGCATTTCTTGTTATGCCTAGGAAATATTTTTCCTCCTGCCTCAAAGGCAGTTGAGAGTTCTACCTTCTCTTTGTCAATTTTTTTTTTTTTGCTACTAACCACTACTTGATTACCTTTACTTACTGAATCAGCCTCTTGTGTCTCTCAGCTCCAGCATCATAAACCATCATGTTATTTTGATATTGAATAGATCTTCCTTTTTAAAGCAGGGGAAGAGATTAAGATGTTAAGTGAAAAGGAGAACCAACCATACTCCCTTCTTAGGATTAGACCAAAATTCTTCTCATCTCATGTTATCTAATTCCAATAGCCAGCAAGCAGCTGGGGAAAATTTATTTGGATATTGTGCATTTTTCCTTTTTTTGGTAGAATAGATTTTGCTCCTCTATTTGATAAAAGACAGAAACTGTACATCTTGAAAATAAAGGCATTGGCATTTTTAAGTGATCAGGAGTTCTTGCAGAATTCCAAACATGCATCTTCTAGAAAAAGAAACCCTGTAAAGATAGAGATAAAACATAGGTTTTTCATTTGCCCCATACTGTATCCATATGAATGTTTTAGTTTTCTGTTTGATCTTTAACTGGTTGGGGAGAGGACCTGTTGTTTTTCTTCCCTATTCCCCAAATCACTTCTCTGCTTTCTCAGTCTCTCATCAGTGTTCATGACACCTCAGACCTGGGCAATTGGATTCTTGCCCAGGGTCCTGCATTTCAGAGGGGTCCATTCTATTCTTCCTATAGCTTTGCCATTCGTCAAGCGGGGAGGAGTCTGAGTGGCAAAAGGGATGCCCCCATCCAGGGTCTGCATCTCTCCCAACTCCACTTTCAGCATGTGAGACCCCAGGAAGCCCTGAGCTTTCAACCCTAGGACACAGGGTTGGCTGAGGGGCAGCTATTTGGGAGGATAGGTATAGTCATACCTGACTATACCCACAAGTATCCACATGACACCCCTCATATGTGGGACAGTGAGGGAGGGTAGGAAAAACAGAGCATTTGAAAGTGTCTATTTATATTTATATCCTAGGACCCGCAAATGTTAGAGGCCTGCCCTGTTTGACAGCTAGTCCTAATCCTTTTTTACAGCTGCAGAAATGGAGAAAACTGGGGGACTAGTCTCCAGTTATAGAGAGGCATGGGCCAGAGACACGACTAGAACTCTGGTTATTGCCATGGCCGGCTGCTCCCCTCACTGGAAAATACTTACCAGCTGTAGAGATCTAAGCTTTTCCTCAGAAGCTTTGCTTCTCTGGAAAAATAAAGAGAACAATTCTTGCCCCTTACTCTGGAAAAATGTGCTGTAAAAACTAAAGATATTATAGTAAAATCCTCAGAACACTAATCCTAGAGGTCAGAGAGCAGAGACTTCAATCACAGGTTCTGCTGGCTTGCTCAAATGCCATGTTTAGCATCCAAGTGCTCTATGATTGATAGGCCAGTAGTAGCTAAAAGATTATAAGCTTTTGTAAATGGGTGACTAGCTCCTGAAGAAAGCCACAAATTTCACCTGATAATGCCCAAGTAAAATAGTTACTGTGAGTTTTAGAAATGTTGCCAGAAATAAGTTGAAGAGTTTTATGTCTTGAAATTTGGTGCTGTAATTTCTTTTCAGCTGTCACTGCTAAATCCCCTATTAACTGGAACACCTTCCAAAGTTCTCTTTAGGTTAACTCAGTATTCTAGGCAATCTATAACTGGCATCTTCTTGCTCCTGTATCACATTTCAGAGCAGACTTCACACAAAAAAGATGATGATATTAGGTGATCTTCAATTAATAGTCCCTTTAAATTTACTATCTTCTTGGTGTCTCAGTTTGCTGGTTTCTTGAAGATTTTCTATTTAAAGAATGAGCAAATAATCTAGAATAGCAAAGACATATGCTCTGTGAAATATAGTCTTTGCTTCATCTAAATAGAAATAGCCATGCATTCTGTTCTATGTCTCACTCCCTTGACAAAGTTGAACTAATAAAAATTCAGTTCCACAGACTATGCATATATCCTGTGCATGTATAGGCATTTAAGCAAATATTTGCCCCAGAAATTATTTGTTATTGGAAATCTATATTTACTTAAATGAGCAGATCATAGATACTAGGTTAAATAATCTCAATTCCACTGGCTTTGTGATCTTAGATCACTCAACCTTAGCTGACTTCAGTTTCTTCATATATAAAATAGTGACTGATAGTCCTTGTCCCTGTCTGATACTTTAAAAAATATCAGATGAGATTCTGTATGTAAAATGCTCATTATAATACCAGGCGCAATTATAATACCAGGCGCAATTATAATACCAGGCGCAATTAAGCCTTCAGTAATTCATAGTTATTAGCTTCAGTAAACAAATCTTTGACACAGAGTGCATTGCTGAAAAATAAGAAGGCTTCTTGGTGACCACAAGGTTGGGGACTACTGGATTCAATAACATCAAATATGTCCTTTGATTCATATGTACGTATTTAGGTGCTCAAAGTGGAAAAATTCATAAATCATTATAATTCTCACTGATTCTTTCTGCCTATTTCCAGATGACTTCTTGGCAGTCATTTGCAGACTAAGGTAGCTTTGAAGGTGAAGATTCTTTGTGGTAGTTCATTCTCATCCTGATGTAAAAATACTACCTGAGATTGGATAAACAAAAGAGGTTTAATTGATGCACAGTTCCTCATGCCTGGGGAGGCCTCAGGAAACTTATAATCATGGCGGAAGGCAAAGGGGAAGCAGGCACCTTCTTCACAAGGTGGCAGGAGAGACAGTGAGGAAGTGCCATACTTTAAAACCATCAGCTCTCATGAGACTTCACTCATGATCATGAGAACAGCACAGGGGAAACTTCTCCCATGATTCAATCACCTTCCACCAGCTCCCTCCTCGACACGTGGGGATTACAATTTGAGATGAGATTTGGGTGGGTACACAGAGACAAACCATATCTATCAATTCGAAATGTTTAATACCAGTATTGTTAGAGGAGGGTCTAGTCCCCTTCAGGACATAAGGATCTATGATCCTCTGTCAGAACATATGAGACGCTTTCCTTTGGCTATAACCAAAAGATTATAAACATACATCCAGGAATAAAAATAATATATTAAAATTTTGTGTGTGTGTGTGAACGTAACTTTTTTGTGCCAAATCTAAAGGCTGTTTACCTAGTCCTAAGGTGTCTTGAAGATCTTCTGCAGTTTTTTTCTAGAAGTTCTATAGTTTTATGTTTTACATTTAAGCCTGTGATTCATTTTGAGTTAATTTTTTTGTATAAGATGTGAAGCTTAGGTTAAGGTTCATGTTTTTGCCTATGGTTGTTCAATTGCTCTAATAGCATTTATTGAAAAGGTTAATGATTTATTTGTACTTCTGCCAAAATTAATTGATCATACTCATGTGGCCATACTTCTGTTTTCTCTGTTTTATACCACTTAGCTGTGTCTATCTTGCTATCAATACCACACTCTCTTGATTACTGTAGCTATATATTACTGTAGCTATATAGTGAACTTTAATAATAGGAAGATGAACTTTCTTCTTTTTTCAAAATCGTTTTGGCTGTTTAAGGTCTTTTTCTTTTGGTATACATTTTAGAATAAAAGTACATACTTCTGTGAAATACCTTACCAAGGTTCTGACAGGAATTACGATAACCCTATAGAACAGTTTAGGGAGGACTGGTATCTTTACTAAATCTTCTAACCCATAAACATGATATTTAGGTCTTCTTGTCTTTCACCAACATTTTGTAATTTTCAACATGTAGATTCTATACAATTTCGTTGAGATTATGTCATCTGTGAATAAAGACTGTTTCATTTCTTTTCCAATTTGTATGCCTTTTATTTTTTGTGTGCTTGTTACAATGACTAGAACTTCCAGTAATATGTTGAATAATAGTGCTGAAAACAGATTTCCTTGCCCTGTTCCTGATCTTAGAGTGAAAGCATTTAGCCTTTCACCATTATGTATTGCATAGATATTGTTTCTTTTTTGTGTGTGTGTAATTTCTTGCTATGGGATTAAGGAAGTTCCCTTCTATTCCTAGTGTATTGAAAGTTTTTATAATGAATGGGTGTTGAATTTTGTCAAATGCTTTTTCTGATTCAATTGATATAATCATATGACTTTTTTGTTTAGTTTGTTAATATTATGGAAGATAATGATAGATTTTTGAATATCAAACTGTCCTTATATACCTAGAATAAATTCCACTTGGTCATGGTGTACTAATATTTTTATGCACTGATGGATTCAATTTGCTAACATTTTATTGAGGATTTCTGCCCTGCTTTTAAGTCACTTTTGTTTACCTCTTTTTCTGTGTAGCTTAAAGTTTGGCAAGTGCCTGAAAGAGGAATTTTTCATGCAGAGCTCAGGTTAGATTAGTTATCTGCTTGTAACTATGATCACTTTATCTAAAGAATCACACAAGTAAGTAACTGTGACGGTTTCTCAAAGGCCTGCAAAGTGAAAATGATGTAATTGGAAAGATAAAGTGTTACTTATAGAAACGTCAACCTATAGATTTTCCTATTCATTTATAGGCAGGGTTTTAAGATTCAAATTTGAATACATGTTACATGTGAGACCGTGATATGACTATGAATGATAACCCATAAAGCTTGGGTGTACATGAATTTATTATAAGGGTGACTTGATGCAAAGAGCCATTCTAAGAGCACCAAGTGTGAAGCTTTTAAAATAATTTTTCTTTATTATGTAGCAGATGGAACTTTGCATGGCCATTGGAATAAGGATATGTCCCACATGTGTTTCTTTGCACAAATAAAGTCCTGTAAATACAAGGCCCGATTGAAACTTTAGAGACAGATTCATTATTTCTTTGGGGTATCTTGAGAGGAGAGTGCTACAGGAGACTCTTGATCTGAGCCATGTCACAAGAGTAAGGAGTTGATGGAGTCTTTGCAGGCACTTTAAAGTGAAGGAGACAAGGCCTAGGAAAAAAAGTGAAGATCACATTTTTGTGATCTTCACTTTACTGGGCTGGCTTTGCCCTCATTGCTTGCAATTCTAGGTCACAGGATTTAATGAGCCTCTATATAGGAATAGGAATCCATTTATGCAAACAAAACATCTCTTTGGGGGCTGGATGATTTACTAGGCAATTATCCTAATTAGCTCAAGAAAATACAGGTTTTTGGGTGAATTGCTGGTCATTAAAATAATTCTATTACTGATTTAGAATTCATGGGAACATTTTGTCTTTAGGAGATCTGATAAAAAAGAAACCACGTTTTTGCTTTTGATGCAGCTGGACCTGTAACCACACAAAGATGTAGACTTTTCAATGGTAGATATTTCATTGATTTGAGTAGTATTCTCCTCTTAAAAACACTGCATCATTCCTAAGTAGAACAGGAAAAAATAGGTTTGGCTATACTCCATTTTTCAGAATAATTTTCATCAAAGAAGATTGATTTCAGATGAATTTGAAAGCTCTTTTCAAAGTACTCTCAGAATATTCTCTTTAATGTTCATGGAAACAATATTTGGACTATGTCTGACACTTTTGTACATTATCGCAATGCTTCTACCATTAAAAAAATGTGCTCCAGGCTTATGTTCTTGAGATTCAATATGTGTATTACATTTTTAGTAGCAAAAGCAGATTTTCTTTCGTATTTAATGACTATCAAAAGAAGACAATCCAGAGACAAAACAAAAACAAAAAACAACAATCGATTAACTTATGTCTTCCCATGGTGAGTCAATGCTTGATTTTCCATTTATGTTCCTCTACCTACCATCTTCTCTAGATTCCAAATGATAAAGTAAAAGCTTTTGATTTACTGGTGATGAAAACTAAGATCACTCAGGAGGGCCTCATTTTCATCATTTTCATAGGAGCACTTGAGTTTTCTGTAGATTTAGGTCTCTTCATAAATTTTTAATGATGTTATTCCTGGTACCTTACAATGAAGTGAGCATTCTTACCAGTAAGACTTTCTCCTTGTTTCTAGGTTTAGTCTGTTGGAGACTTGCATTTATAAAGAGACTTCCACAAAGAGACTCTTATCAAAGCATTCACCTTCCTTTTCTAAGGAGCCAAAGATGAGTGCTTCTATTCATTTTTAAAGGTCTTGAGGTGTTTGATAACAGATGTTCTGTCTTCAACTGCAAGTACAGTTTTCTGTGGAATACTGATTGATACTTTTATTCCAATGTCAAAGGCTGTCACCACTCATATTTGTTTGCAGCTATTGCTATATGCACTTATTATTTTAAGTACAAAGGAACACATAAGAACCTTGCAGGCTCATGTACTGTATTCAGAATGATGTGGATACCTTGGATAAATATGCTCCCATCCATCCATACAATAGAAATTAGGGGATGCTAATCATTCACCCTTCTCCTTTTCTGGTTTCCCTTCGAATGAGAGATATAAACAGAAATGTAATTACAAATTTAAAAATAGAATTAGATTTATTTATGAACTAGGCAACTTTCCTCGAAGTGAGAAGTTTTCTGGTAAAGCTGAATTGTAGAATAAAGTGATTTATTGTCTTACCTCTAAGACAGAGTTGAGTTTTCATACCCAACAGTTATCTTGATAGCTGAAAGGACAATTGAGGCCTGTTTAAAAAAAATCTAATTATTTTTAGAACCAGAAGCACCCCACCTTTTTTAAAAAGTGCTGTGATCCTGTGCGTAGGTTAATTTGGCTATGACTCACCAAGACTGTGGCTCAGACTATGTTAGACTTTCTTTGGTCTCACCAGTTAGGCAATCCCAAAGGAGTGAGGACAAGATGGGGGACCAGAAACATTAATCCTACTTCGCTTCTCTTCACCTATGGATGTAAAGGAGATCACTTCCCTTCAGTGAAATCAGGAGGAGTATAGTGGCCATAAAATATGCCCCTTGAGTCTCCCACTGCAGTTTTTATGTACATGAAAAAGTACCCCATTGGCTCTGCTTTAAAATTTATCACTACATTTATGCCTACTTTCCAAAGGCCATTTTTAGCCAATGACTGAAAGTTCCAGGGATACAAAAGCAGGCCCATTTTGGGAGACAAAGAACTCCTCTGACAGGTGACTTTGGCTCAAGGGAGACGGCATGCTAGCCTTGATAAACTTCCTTAGAAATACTCCGCAGTCTAAAATCTTCTTCCCTCCTTCCTTCTCTCCCTCTGTATTAGTCTGTTTTCACACTGGTATAAAGAACTGCCTGAGACTAGGTAATTTATGAAGAAAAAAGGTTTAATTGGCTGACAGTTCAACATGGCTGGGGAGGCCTCAGGAAACTTAGAATTATGATGGAAGGTGAAGGGGAAGCAGGACACATCTTACATGGTGGCAGGAGAGAGAGACAGTGAAGAAAGCCACACACTTTTAGCTATCAGTTCTCATGAGAACTCACTCACTATCACAAGAATAGCATGGGGGAAACCGCCCCTATGATCCAGTCATTTCTCACCAAGTCCCTCCTCACCAAGTCCCTCCCTTGACACGTGGCGTGGGGATTACAATTCCAGATGAGATTTGGGTGGGGACATACAGCCAATCCCTCCCTCCCTCTCTCCCCCCCCCCCCCCCCCCCCCCCTTCTTGCCTGCCTGCCTTCCTTCCTTCCTTCCTTCCTTCCTTCCTTCCTTCCTTCCTTCCTTCCTTCCTTCCTTCCTTCCGTCCTTCCCAGGGGTCAGCCCTGTGTTGCAGTTTGATGTTTTTGGTGTTATCCCTGCCTTACTCTTTCCCATTTTCCCTTTCTGGCATTGCCCCAGTAAATCTCTTTTATTTTCAAAATGTCTTGTGGCCTGCTTCTCAGAGGATCTGGAAAAATTCACATAGCAAAGTTATAAACTATCTACCAACACCAAATATAGATACATATGAAATAATTTGGAGAAGTGCAACACTTGATGAGTTTGCCATATGAAAAGCTATTCCTCAAGACAAAACTGGATCTTCTAGAGTGGAACTTTTCAAATTAACAATGGCAAAGGATACTTTCTTTTTAACTTTGCAATTCCTTGTAGACTCATACTTTTGTAAAATACAAGAAAAAAATGCATGACAAAAATGCCATAAAAGACATCAAATTAAGTCACGTTTTTTAGAATAAACAGACATAATGCTTACTATCTGTAGTTATCTCATGGTAGACTGGCAACAGTTCTCAGCCTGGCACTAGTCCACGGACCACACTTTGAGTTACCCAGTACTAAAGGATATGGAATGGGATTATGTCTAACTGGCACTGACTCAAATGGTAGAAAAGTTGAAAATTCAAACAATCAACTTTCTGCTTCTTGAGGCCCTGAAGTGTCTATAGAATAGAGAGCTGGCTTGAGAAAGTCAGTGAATTTACTGGCTGCACTGGGGGAAACTGTATCTACAATGCTGTGGACTTGAGAAAGGGGTTAGGCTTTGGTCACAAAGAAATAGCTGGCTTGTGGTTGACCACAAGTATATTTCTTAGTCTTTTAAGTTGCATTTGGGACAGAAACATCATATTTCCCTCCACTTCTAGCAATTTCAGAACCTGGGGTGGAGAACCCTGACCCTGGATTCTCCCCTCTTTACCTCAGTTCTTCCTTACCCTGGTCCCTTCCTCGGAGTTGAAGACATTGTAAATTTTGTGTTGAGAGGATCCTAGAGTTGGGAGAACCCTAAGTGGCTATGTGGCAGCTTCGGAAAACACACTCTTGCCCTCCTTCTGCTTTTGCATTGGTTTTTGAATTTTAGTTAAGTGCTAAATACAAGTTATACAAACATGCAATTTTGACTTTCTACCTTGTGGTTAACAAAGCTGTAAGCAGAGACATATGAAAGCTTATTCATAATTTTAAAGCATTAGAATGCTCTTATTGGGGCCTTGTCCCTGCAATAACAGAAGCTTCTTTTGCTTCCCTTATGATTATATCATTATTTTGAGTGGACTCAGCATTTGGAGCGTGTTATATTTTTATAGTGCTTTGCAGTTACTTTTATTAGTGTTTATCCTTTGTCTAACAGTAAACTGATGTGTCAACTGTGATCTCCTGCTGTTATCAGTTGACTAGCCCAAGTACTCCAAACCCATCATATCTAAATGGGCAAAATAAGCAAAATAAATAGAGGGATGGGGGAGGGAGTGGAAAAAGGGTGGGTTATGGTGGGGGAGTATTTGATTAGAAAGAAAGAAACTGGTATCAAATTGTTTCCCTGCTGTGGAAAGGGGCACAGACACAAGAGTAGTCAATGACTGCAATTTTCTTTTGACCTCTAGTGTCTGTGGGAGTGCACTTCTTCCTCAGCACCCTGAAGAGTGCATGGCAGCCTGGGGCTTGTAACTTGCAGTGCAGCATCCTGGATTCAGAGAGCTGATCTCCATTAAAAAGCCATTTAGCCATGTGAGGTCAATAGGCAATTTCCAACCTAGACAGTCAGTTTGTTTTGAAGCCCCTGAACTTTGGTAGACTTTGCCCTCTGCATGCTTCTTCCATAAAGATTACACAGCTGGATAATAACAACTTTTTCATCATATACAAATAGCCAATGCCATTAAGCTGCATGTCTCTTTCTTTTATCATTTTGGTGGATAGCCCTATAAAAATAAATTAAACCAAATAAAAAGTAATACATCTAGATCAGTAGTACATCCTGAACATCTGGGTGAATATATTTCATTTGTGGATTCTTTATCATCAGCAATGATAACAGGAGCCTGGTTATAACCCTTATAGTCTTTCATTGAGGGTCTCAAGAAGAGTTATCTGAATTCAAAAAGAAATGGCAGGAGGAGACCTGAATAATTTCCTGGCTTGCTAGCTCAGAGCATCTGTTTCATGTTTAACAGAAGTTAATCTGTAGACTGTGGCAACCTGGAGATATATATTTCCAAACAAAACTAGAGTTAATGCAATAACAGGTTATAAATAGGTCATATCCCAAAACAAATTTGATGTGAGTCATCCTTAGTGGAGTATAAGCCATTGTGTTTTACCTTCTTTAAAATTCAGCGTTTAAAAGACTACACTGTGTCTATTAAGTATATATATTCTGCTTAAGCTTTGGTTTTCTCTATTGCCCTGTACGTAATGGGCTGCGTGGGTTGGATATAAAGACTGAACAGCATTTTTCAGTGACCTTATAGGAAACAATGGTAAGAACAACTCACAGAGACACTGCGTTTAAGAGTTTTATTTCTAAACAGTCTTCTCAAATTTCTGGTATTGGGAGATCAGAGGTACCAAAGGAATTGTAGCATGTTGCTCTAACCTGAGTATAAACTGCATATGGTCAAAGAGTCTGCTTTGAAATTATTGTTTGAAACCGTACAGAGGAACCACAGATGAAGTCTTTGAACAATGACAAAAAGCACCCTGCCCACAAATCTCTACCTGCTTCCATGAAGGCTTCTGCTTGCTCCTCCTGACATCTCTGACTCTATGTTTTCATCCCACCAAAGCGACTTGGAGGTTCTTAGTGCTTTGGTTTTCTGCCTTCAAGTCACTGCTTCATGCCAATGGGGTGTGATTTGAAAAACAATCAAACCTTTGGGAAATGGTTAAGCACTGATGAAAATCTTGATACCAACTCAATGAACAGTAAAATTAAATAGGACAAGTGAGGCCAGGTGTGGTGGCTCACGCCTGTAATACTAGCAGTTTGGGAGGCCGAGGTGGGCGGATTACCTGAGGTTGGGACTTCAAGACCAGCCTGGCTAACATGATGAAACCCCGTCTCTACTAAAAATTACAAAAAAATTAGCTAGGTGCAGTGGCACATGCTTGTAATTCCAGCTATTCAGGAGGCTGAAGCAGGAGAATCACTTGAACCTGGGAGGCGGAGGTTGCAGTGAGCCAAGATTGTGCCACTACACTCTAGCCTGGGCTACACAACAAGACTTCATCGCAAAAAAACAAAACAAAACAAAACAAAACAAAACAAACAAACAAAAACCACAGGACAAGTGACAAGTGAGCAGCTGGTAAATCAACAAAGACTAATGTGAAAAGTGATGTTTACATAAATAGCAGCCTAATTAATCCCTTGAAATATGAATGTAAAGACTTCAAGTTGTTTACAACCTTGGATGTGTCAAGTCCCAGGTATTTCAAGGGCTTCCAGCATCTTTTTAATGTTTTACCCCCAACGTCTTTTAAAGCAGGAAATAAGAGAATCATTTTCTTTCTCAAGGTGAGATTTAAAACTGCCCTTAGCTCTTGCTTAGAGTTGGAATACGTGTTCTTCTTGACCCAGCACAACAACTATAACTCTCTAAAAATAACAAGTTGTTTTCTGGCAGCTCCTAGAACAAAACTCAATCACATCAGAAAGTCTCTGAAGAAAAGACTTCAGAAGGCATTCTTGGAAATAAGCAGAAATCTACTTGATAATAAGAAAAGGAATGGATCTGGCTTAACGACACACAACGTGTGTGTGCATATGTGTATTCCTCTTCTTCTTACACCACACCTTTTTTAAAAAATTCTCAGATTCATTACATATTAATTGCCAATCTTCTACTTGTGATGAGAATAAAGTTTGTATGCTTTGATGTAAAAGTTTGATACTTGAACCCTAAAATTATTTAAAGAATAATATCAGCTTCAGCAGACAGATATCTTGGCACTGTCATAACTTTAAGTTCTGTGTTTGCAACTCAAAAATTCAGAAACTGACCCATTTTGATGTGGGAGGATAGGGTTTGCATCAAAGAAAGGTAATTATTTGCCCTCTCTCAAGTTCAGGGAGCATGCTAGACCCTACCAGAAGCATAGGGAGATAGTCAGGAGAGAACTTGACTTCACCAAGCATTTTTGTGTTCTCATCGGTACACTGTGCATTTCCCAGACTTTCTTAGATTTGCGACAACCATGTGACTAGTTCTGGTCAACGGGGTGTGGGTGGGAGTCAGGAAGGTCACCTCTGGGCCTGGCCCATAAGTTCCCTCAAAATCGTTCATGCTCTCTCTTCTCTCATCTGCCAGCAGAATACAAAAGATTAAATGGAAGGATCTGGAGCCCTGAGGAATAGCAGTTACTAGACTGAAGGAACCTGAGTTTCTAGATTGCAATGTTGAGCAGAGTCCCTGCTAACCCAGGAAAACTCTGATTTGAGAAAGAAGAAAACCAGGATTGCACTAACTCACTGACATTTCGAAGTTTAGTTGTTCGGCGATGAACTTGTCCTGAACAATATAGAGGAACAGTAGGAAATATATGGAGTGTGCTTATAAGAAGCTATGGTAGGCAGGATTTCAAGATGTCCTTGTGATCTCTGCCTCCTTGTGTTTCTCCCATGACTATGTCATGTTCCACAGCAAAAGGGATTTTGCAATGTATTAAGGGTACTGAACGGTTGACCTTAAGATCGTGGGATTATCTAGGTGGGCCTAATTTCATCACATGAGCCCTGTAAAAGAAGTGAGTTTTCTCTGTTTGGTAGCAGAAGAGGCAGTCAGAGATATCTGAAGTGTGAGAGGGATTCAGTGCTGAAATGGAGAAGGTCACATGGTAAGAACCTGAGAGTGGCTTCTGATAGCTGAGAGTGGTCCTTGGCAAGATAATGGAACCTTAGTCCTAGAGCCTCAAGGAAATTAACTCTGCTGACAATCCGAGGGAACTTTGAAGCAGATCTTTTCCTAGTTGAGCCTCTAAGTAAGGATTCAGCTAGCTAGCTGATAACTTTAATTTGAGCCTTATGAGTCTCTGAGCAGAGGACCCAGGGAAATAAAGTCATGCTCCTAATGCATGGTGATGATGACATGATAAGTGTGTTTTGTTAAGCTACTAAGTTTGTGGTAATTTTTAATGTAGCAATAGAAAACTAATGCAGAGGGTGAAAAGTGCTGTGTCTAAGATATGTGGCAAAATCAGGGTTGGTCCATGCTGGTGTCACCATCCAAGGAATTGGATCTGGTGAGCAGAATGTGGCAGCAGGAGGCAGTGTGATGGTGACAGTCACAAGGAGATGGGTTCTGGGGCTGCAGTTTGAGGGTTGAAGCAGCTGCCGTGGATTTAAGGATCTGAGAACTCAGGCACAGAAGAGGAGGTCTGGCAAAATCTGGGCAGAGGGGTCTGGCCCCAAGAAATGGCCTAGGGTCAGAGATTGAGTCTAAATCTCAGTGTCAAGGACTGAAGTTCGCTTAATTTTTTTTTAAAGAAACTTCTCGTTTAATGAACTAGGCTGCTGGTTTTAAGATATTTACTTATTATTTTTTCATGGTTCTTCAGAATTATCTCAGAGGGGTCTGAGAGGCTGAGCAGACATAGCCTTGGTGTCCCATTTCTGTTTTAGCCAGGGCAGCCCTGCATGTAGGTATTTATATTTAGGGTTCCATATGACACTGCTTTTGGAAAAAGACCTTCATTGCTAAGACTGTCAGAAAATGCCTAATTTAGGGAAAAGCCATGTATCTTTGGGAAAATGTGGGGGCTTCTCCTGCATAAGGAAGCAAGGCTAACTCTAGACCCCAAAAGAGGGGGCTTGGTTCTCATTGGCTCAGGTTCTGTCTGGAATGAGACTGAAGGATAAAATACCCCAGGCGAGGCTTGGCAATCAAGGACTGGACAAGATCTTGCTTGGCTTTAAAGGATCCCCTACACAATTCTCTGAGATGGAAGAACAATAGATATGGATACGTAAAAATATTATATACAATACACATTATACATATATATACATATATACATATATGTATAAAATATGGATTTCCTGACCTGCTCATCTAATCTGGCTCATTTTGTGTCAGTTCCAGTGTCTTCATTTCTAATAAATATTTATTAAATACCTGTGTGTGCCAGGCCTTGAACTTAGACCTGGGGATCCAGAAGTAAGAACAAGAAGGGAGAGAGAGGGAAACAAGGCAATACATGATTGCATCAGGTTCAGACAAGAAAACAAGTTTGACTTTCTGATTGTGTCAATTCCATGGGAAAGGAGCAATGTGATCTCCAGTTTGACACGGGGCTGCTATGCAGGAACAGCACCCTGGAGTGACCAAAAATAAAGGCAGAAAGCACCTGGAAGCCCAGGCCTCTGTCTTTCAACTCAGTTAATGAGATCGTTGGCATAACCATGTATATACATGAAATTTTCTCCTCCTCAGTCTCTAATTGTACCAATTTAGTTGCTATTAAGATTATTAGTATAATTCTACTTTAATTACTGACAACTGTACCTGGCGCAATGGGTGAACCTCCTGGGCAACTTCCTGAAAAGCACAGTTGCTCTATCGCTGCTGGGTAAGGGTGATCATAAGCTTTGTCAAGCCGAGAGACAAAGCGACCCTCTGCTGATGCACCCTCACTTGCAGTCTTCACCTCCCAGCAGCACCATCATGCTATTGACCCCATCATTTTCTTGGGCTAGTTTACAGAAGCGAAGACAAAGGGAGAGAAATCCACCTGCTGAATCAGCCACTGTCGGAACCAAGGCAACAATTCCCATTGCTCTGACTCACTGCCTGGAAGGAGATAGTGGTCATCTCATCCCATTAAGTGTTTTTTTGCAGTTTCAGGGGACAGTATGTTCTGCTTTATTGCTTCAAGTGATAAAATGGGTAGAATTTGTTACTATGCAGTGACAAGTAGCCATAAACTTAAGCAAAACCAAACTGATGGTAGGTTAAATCATATTTGAAAAGCATATTCAAGTATAATTTTCTCTTTTGGGACGCAAAAGGCCAAGGTCTTAATGGAGGAAGAGCTATTTTTAGCTTATCATGCATCCAGGTGTTCAATGATTTGAAATCTTATATCAGGCTTTGTTTCTGAATTAGTCTACTTCCCCCTGATTAAAGTGTTTTAGTTATTTATTGCAGCATAACAAACCACCTCAAAACTTAGTACCTTAGCACAATAATTTGATATTATCTCTTAGCTCTTGCTTGGAGGTCTCCCATGTGGTCACCTTCAGTTGTCAGCTATGGCTGGAGCCATCTGAAGGCTTGACTGGGCCAGGTCTGGTACTTGGGTGAGTATAACTGAACAATTGAGCTTAGCTGAAACTGTTGACTTGAGTGTCTACACATGCCCTTCTCAGCTTGTGGTCTCAATCTGCTCAGGCTTCTCATGCAGCAACTCAAGGCTCCAGGCAGGAGCTGCCAAGTTTCTTTTAATCAAATGTCAGAAGTCAGGCAGTGTTATTCCCTCCACATTCTATTAAGTGAGTCACAGAGCTATCCCTGGTTCAGGAGGAGACAACTGCAAAAGGGCATGAACGTGGGAAACATGATTCATTGAAAGGAGACACCTTTGCAAAGTAGCTATCATATTAGCATCTTTAGCATTTTTTTTATGAACTCAGGTAAAAACCTGAGGGATTGTAAAATCCCCAAACCTTATTAGGAGTAAGCTGATTATGAGGGTCATTTAGTATAAAGCGCCCATCCTAGCTGAAACCGCTCTTGATGAAACTGACTAAACTTTATCTGTCAAGCTTATGAACTTTACTATTTCTGGTTGAACCCCTACCTTCTAGGAATGTAGACAATGTATTCTGAATGGGAAAAATTTTATCTGTATTTTACTTGAGCAACTTTTTCAACAATAAAATCCAGATGATAATTTTTAAAAATAAAGAGGCAAGAGAATCACAATTTCCTATGGCTACACAAGTGACTTCAGATTTGACTTTGTCAGTTTGTCAAACTACAAATGTTAAGGAGGCCCTTCTGTATGGTAAGCAGCCCCTCTGTGAGGTGCTTGGGAGGAAGAAAGGACACTTAAGCATGGTTCTTGTCCTGGATGAGCAGGCAAGTCTTGAACCCAAAACTTAGGAGTAAGGATTTCTCTGGCAGCCTAAAATTTAGTTGAAAAAGCAAAACATTGCATATACAGAAGAATAGAGTAAAAATTGCTACATAGTGGAGTACATGTAGATTTTATGGCTTTCCAATTATTTTTCAACTTTCAGTTTTATATGGGAAATAAGTTTATTGGATTTTTTTTTCTAGTTGTTGCTGTTTTTGTCTCTCGAGATAACTTTTAGGATAAAGCATTTGTCCTTGACATCTTCGTTTATAATCCAGTTGAGTTCTGGTGTGTAGCCAAGTTTATATGTAAAATTGATACCTGGAAGAAAAATAGCTTAATTTAATGTCAGAATGACTTGTTCTAGGTTGATGATTGTTGACAGAACACAAAACATTCTCTGCCTACAATTTGAACAATGCCCAGAATTATTAGGCAATAATTTAATCAAAAAGAGAATTAAGCTCCTCCATGTGATGAGTACTGCGTTAGCTCCTTGGGTCACAAAAATAAGTAAGAATCAGTTCCTGACCTCAAGAGAGTCAGCATGGAGAAAAACACAGGTAACACTACTAAAGTTCATGATATAAAGAGATACAAACAAAGGGCTGGAGGGAAGAATGACTTAACTAGAAGGGTCACTGATGACCTCAGCGCATAGTAACATTTAAGCAGTTTCTTAAAGGCTCAGTAGGATATTGTCAGGCAATAAAAGAAGACTATGCCAGGCAGAGTAGATAGCATGTTTAGGAATGGGATGATAAAAGGACCCAGAACATGTAAAGAAGAGTTAGAATCATGGGAGCTACAGTGTGAGGTGCATTTAGAACTGATGATAGAGGAGGCCAGAGAATAGGCAGGAGTCAGATGGGATATATGGTGTGTTTGCTTGATAAAAGTAGGGTTTGTGTAGTTATGGATTGACTAGAACATAGAGGCCTGAAGAGTTAGAATAAGTCCAGCTGCCAGAAAATATAACTTGGGCCAAAATTCTTCAGCTGATCTCATATTGTTCCACATCTGACAGATCAGTCTAGGAGAACAAAGGACAAGCAGGATGCAAGCACCTCTAGACAAAGGTTGAAAATGAGCACAAGATCAGGATGAAAAACAGAAGCTCAAGAGTCAGGAAAATAAATCTGTCAGCTGCCTGCAGTCACATGGGACTAGTCCTTAAGAGGGGGAATTAGCTGGGTGTGGTGGCTCACTCCTGTAATCCCAGCACATTGGGAGGCTGAGGCAGGTAGATCACCTGAGGTCAAGAGTTCGAGACCAGTCTGGCCAACGTGGTGAAACCCCATATTTACTAAAAATGCAAAAATTAGCTGGGCATGGTGGTGGGCACCTGTAATCCCAGCTACTCTGGAGGCTGAGGTAGGAGAATTTCTTGAACCTGGGAGGCGGAGGTTGCAATGAGCGGAGATCGTGCCACTGCACTCTACCCTGGGCGACAGAGTGAGACTCTGTCTCAAAAAAAAAAAATAAAAGAAGAGGGGGAATTGTGTCCCTCTAAGAGGGTGGGGCTACTACTTGGCAGGGACTTGATCAGCTAGGAACAATCCAAGAGTCTAGGACCTATGCAGCTGATTTGGTTTGGCTCTGTGTCCCCACCCACATCTTATCTTGAATTGTAATCCCCACCTGTCAAGGGAGAGACCTGGTGGGAGGTGATTGGATCATGGGGGCAGTTTCTCCCATGCTGTGCTTGTGATAGTGAGGGATTTCTCAGGAGATCTGATGGTTTTTAAACTGTGACACTTCTCCGTTTGCTGACTCTCTCTCTTGCCATCTGCCATGTAAGATGTGCCTTGCTTCCCCTTCACCTTCTGCCATGATTGTAAGTTTCCTGAGGCCTCCCCAGCCATGCAGAAATGTGAGTCAATTAAATTTCCTTTATTTATAAATTACCAAATCTCAGGCAGTATCTTTATAGCAATGTGAGAATGGACTGATACAGCATTCAAGAGCCAATCAAGTTGATTATGTGGTGATCCAGTGAGCCCTGATTTAAAGCTCATTCATGATCCCTACATTGAAAGACTGGCTCTGAGCTATGTTCAAAGGCTAAACCTAATAAGAAAAATTAAAAACCCCAACATTCAATGGCTAGAAGTATAAAAAGACCCATAATAAAGCCTAGTTTTTCATAGGCAGCTGTATTAGTCAGGGTTCTCCAAAGAAGTAGAGCCAATAGGACGTGTGTATATATAGAAATTTTGTTTTAAAGAATTAACTTATACTATTATGAAATTCAAAATCTTCAGTGTAGGCTGTCAGGCTGGAGACCAGGGAACTGACCGACTTCACAGTTCAAGTACAAAAACTGTCTGCTGGCAGAATTCCTTCTTACTTGGGAGAGGTCTGTCTTTTGTTCTATTCAGGCCCAAAGTTGATTGGAAAAGGCCCATCCACATTAGCAAGGCAGTTTTGTTTACTTAAAGTCCACCAACATAAATGTTAATCTCACTCAGACACATGCTTGTGGAAACATCCAGAATAGTGTTTGACCTAATATCTGGGGACTGTGGTCCAGTCAAGTTGACAAGTAAAAGTAACCAATCATGACAGGTGAAGGTTGATGGATGTAAGTAAATACTAGAGAGTTAATATTTTATAAATAAAGTTTACACATGGGTAATAAAGACATAATGTTAAAAATTTAAATTTATTTGCTGGACTGTTCTTCATTCATCCTAAGGTCATATTTAGTAGAATATGAATTTACATCTGTGTGTATGTGGTGTGTGTGTGTGTGTGTGTGTGTGTGTGTGTATGTGCATGTGCATAGGGGTGTGTGTGAGAGAGAGAGAGAGAGAGTGCATATTTTTGTGTGGTGTTCATAAAACTATCCTGGAGATTTCTCTCTTTACTTAATTGTATCTGTTGAACCAAGATGATCAAAGGGTGGTCGGTTGATTTATTTTAGCTATCTTTAATGACTAGTGCTAGATTTTTCCTCTGGTTGACTGGTAGAGTGATATACTAGTGAGAATGTCAATGCCATGTCAGCCAGTCTCATTGTGTGAAGGCATAGGCTAGAACTAAACTAAGTATGAGCCATGGATCAGTAGCTCAAATCACTTATAGACCTAATCACTTCAGCTGAATCACTGTAAGTTCATAAGAAAACAGAATCTTATGTCCTTCCTGACCTGTGAATTAGAATCTGCACTTCAACAAAAGCCCCAGGTAATTAATATCTATGCTGAAGTTTGAAAAACGTAGGTTCAGAATAGCAGCCATTGAGTATATTGCTTATGTGACTGGCTCTCCAAAGCATCTTCTTTACTCACAGAAAATGAGAGAAAATACTGTGTTGCAACACCATTTAAAAAATCAATGTAGAACCCTACCAACCTGAGGCCTCTATTAACAAATCCATCCCATGATGGAGAGGAGAGATCTTGAATCTGAATTACTCTATTATTTACATCATATAATTCACCATTTTGCTATAAACTCTATTCTGTTCTTTAGCTGCTTTATATAGATATTTTGAAACCATTGATTTACACGTTATATGCTAGTTCAAGCTGTTCTGTTGCCCTGATCTAGCCTACAATAAAGGTCTCAAATTTTTTAACCTGGCATGCAAGGCTTTGCATAACTTATGCTGCCTTCAGATTTTCTACCATATCTTTTTTTTTTTACTATGCTTTTAAAGGTTCTTTCATTATTGTTCATCCTACACAAACACCCTGGTAACCTCTGCCCCACACCACTTCCCCTTCTGTAGTCCACGTATCCTACAGTTTTCCAGACATTCTTTCTCACTTCTCACTCCAACAACTGTCTATTCTTATTGTGTCTGTTGTTTCTCTGACACTCAGGTAAAGCTCCCTTTATTTTTATTTATTTTATTTTATTTCTTTTGAGATGGAGTCTGGCTCTGTCGCCTAGGCTGGAGTGCAATGGCATAATCTTGGCTCACTGCAACCTCTGCCTCCCAGGTTCAAGCAATTTCCTGCCTCAGCTTCTGGAGTATCTGGGACTACAGGCACATGCCACCATGCCTGGCTAATTTTTGTATTTTTAGTAGAGACAGAGTTTCACCATGTTGGTCAGGCTGATCTCGAACTCCTTACCTGGTGATCCACCCACCTCCGCCTCCCAAAGTGCTGGGATTACAGGCATGAGCCACCGCGCCCGGCCTCTTTATTTTTATTTATCCTTTGATGAATAGATGCTATCTCCTCCTATGGAATTTAAGACCTGTGAAAACAAGGGCCAAGTCTCACATTTCTCCACTCCCATTGCCTAGTACTCTGCCCACAACAGGGGCTTAATTACCGTTTGTTTATAGTGTAGTATGGCTGTGAAGAATAGACCATTGCTTCTCCATATATAGGCATATTATAAGGAGACCCTGAATAAAATGTAATTGTTTTAGTGGAAAAACTTTGCATGGCATAAACATTATCCAACTCATTGCCAATGTCCAGCTAAACAAACTCTTCCTACTAAAATAAAAATAATCATTTTGTATTTTCTGTTACACTTTAATTCACTTCTCATTTTTATTTTGTTGAAAGACACATGTAGTTTAAAGACATACAGTAACGTATAAAACTCTTCTTTATAAAGTTTCCCCTCAAATATATACCTTACATTTTTCATTTGATGACTTCTAATTTCCCTTTTCCTTTTCAGTTCAATATCTCTGACTATTTTGCTTCTCAATGACACAAAACACTCACTTTCTACGAAGATCAAATTATTACGGATTTTTCTAATGAGACAAAGCATAAAGTTTTCAAGATATGATTTTGTGATAGTTTCTTAGGGGGAAATGCTCTCTATCTAAACAGACTTAATAAAAGAAATCCTGAGATCACTTACAGACACAAGACCTTTAATTTCAATGACCAAAACCAGATTATACGATATATTGGAATTCCAGAAAACCCTCTAAAAATGTGAATTCCATTGTAATTATAAAATACTTGGAGATCACCACATGAACTGCAAACATATTCTATTTGCTTTCTCCTGTGCCAGTAGATTTAAGAAATTCATAAGGAATCTCTTCAAGGACATAATATCCTAACATTAATTTATTGAGCACACCATATTGAAACCAAATGCTGGTGTACTGCATGCCTTTAAACATGACCTTGGAATAACCTTGCCTGAAAATGTTCTTCTGGGCTGTACGTGTAATGTTGTCTTGACTACACCACCAGCTTCCTATCTCTGAGCCTTGATTCCCTCGCCCCCTTTTACCAGAATTCACTCTGAATCTAAAAACAGAGGAATGCAAGTCTGATCATGCCCTTCCCTTAGGATACTGTCCAATTTTAGCAGTTACTAGAAACTAGACCATTTAAAGTCTATGTTTGTTCAGTCCTTCAGCTAGATCTCTCACCATTTCCTCTGTTACAATCAATGATCAGCCATAGTACGAGGAACGTGTTGCTATTTTGTGGACATATCATATCGTCTTTTTTCTCCATGCCTTGGCAAAGTCCATTCTCAAACACTCCAATTCTCTCTTTACCCAATCTTTATCAAATTCAATGGTTCTCAATCCTGACATTATCACTCGAGGTGCTGAAAAACAATAAAACAAACCGAAACAGATGCCTGGGTCCCACCCTCACCAATTAAATGTTATTTCCTGGGCTCAAAGTTTGTTGAAATATTCCCAGATCAGCTCATGTATAATCAGGGTTAAGAACTCCTGAAGCTAAGTTTTTATTTTCCTTTAGAACGTCTCCTGTCTGTCTCTTTTTCCAGATTGTTTTCCTGGTTCCCCAAGGCCGGGTTGGGTGCTATTTATTTATATATTATGTTATTTCATTTATTTTAATTTATTTTTATTTTATTATTTTTTTTTTGAGATGGAGTCTGGCTCTGTCGCTCAGGCTGGAGTGCAGTGGTGCCATCTCTGCTCACTTCAAGCTCCGCCTCCAGGGTTCACGCTATTCTCCTGCCTCAGCCTCTCCAGTAGCTGGGACTACAGGCGCCCGCCACCATGCCCAGCTAATTTTTTTTGTATTTTTAGTAGAGACGGGGTTTCACCGTATTAGCCAGGATGGTCTTGATCTCCTGACCTCGTGATCTGCCCACCTTGGTCTCCCAAAGTGCTGAGATTACAGGCGTGAGCCACCGTGCCTGGCCTTATTTTAATTTTTTATGGTTCTCTTAATTTTATCATTCAAAAAATATCTATTGATGACAACTATGTGCAGGCACAGCACTAAGTGCTTGGGTAATTGTGATGAAAAAAATTTATCTGTTTTCATGAAGCTTAGTGTTTAGCGAGGTGGTAGACATAATCAACTATTCACACAAATTGTACATTGTGACAAGGGCTGGGAAGCAAAAAGACAGGATGCTCTGTAGGAGCAGACGGATGGAAGGTTAAGGAAGGCATCTCTGATATTTATATTGATACATAAAGAATGAATGGGTATTACTACAGCCAGGCAAAGAGCAGTGGAAAGGGAGAACATTCTGGACCTAAGAAAGAGTATATAAAAGGGTTCTGGAATGGTGCACTAGAGAAACTAAATCAGAAGCCTGAAGCATGGGTATTGGAGGAGAAAAGGTATGAGATGGGGCTCTAAAGATGGCAAATTCACATGGGACTTGTATTTTATCTTAAGTGCAGTGGTAAACCAGTACAAGATATTTTAAGGAAAAGAGAAAAACAAATTAACATAGATACATTAAAAATTAATATTAATGCACAAAAACACATAAAAATAGTGATGTCTGTGGTTGGTGGAAGAGGGCCACTCTACTGCAGCCGATATTTGGTATTTGGTGGAGGAGCACAGCCACTACCAGCCAGTGCCCAGGCAGGGAGGAAATGGAGGCAACAAATACCACAGTTCTCTCTTCTCACCCTCCAGTTCCCCACTGGCCAATTCCAAAAGAAAGCCAGGGACAAAGAGGCGAGCCTTTAGATTACAGCCTCCTGGAACACAGAGCAGGACAGAAAAGAGAGCGGATATGAAGAAGCTTATGGGAAAGTAAAATTACTTTGCTCTTAAATGAATATAAATGTAATGGCCAACTTTTGACAACTGGATTTTCAGCTAAGAGTCTGAATGTGATGTCTGGATTAGAGTGCTGAGATAATGCCTGGCACAAAGCAAGTGTTTAAAAAGACTACCCATTATTATTACTATGATTAGTCATTAATTTATTCACCAACAAGGACATTACCTTTGATGCTGGGAATACATTGTCTGGGGAGGAGAGAACATGAGAAGAAAGGTAAATAGGCAATTACTATTCAGAATAATAATTCCTCAGCAGACAGGAGGAATACCCAGTTAGAGGATTATGGCAGTAATCTCAGAAAAAGATACTGTTGACTCCTTGGTCAAGCAGTATCTTGACCTTGGTGGGCCAAGGATTCAGCAGTATAAATGGAAAAAAGTGGAAACATTTGAAGTATATTTTGTAGAAAGACTAAGCAGAACTTAGGATGGATCATGTGTTTGGGCTAAAGAGGAAGGAGTGGTCGTGGAGGGCTCTGAGGTTTCTTCTGTGTAAGGAACTGGGTGAGCAGAGATATGTTTCCTGAAAAAGAGAATAGAGAAGGAGTAAATGCATTGAATAACTAAACACAAGAATGCGTTGTTGAACGTTTTGCATCCAAGTTGCATATGAAAAATTCACTTGGACATTTCAAGTAGGTAGTTGTCTGTCTGAGAGCTGTCTGCATGTACTTTATTAGAAACAACAATGGACACTTCGTAGGTGCTAATTGAATGGAAATTGTTATAAAGTGCTGCTTTCTGAAATGCTCTTCTTTATAAGATTATTATTGGGGTTATTATTATTAGCCCCTGAAATCTTGACAAACAGTTATTTGCAGGGCATGTATTGCATTTTCTATTTTCCGCTCCTTCCTCCCTTCTGAGGTTTTCTTTGATCCCCCAGGTAGTGCCGTGCCTCTTCTAAATGACTGAAATGACTGCATAAAGAACATGGCTTCTATCTTTATTTGCTTGGTTTTTACTTATGTATTTTTTCCACCATGTAGCATTCAGCAGAAGAGAATACTTGTTTATAAATGTATTGTTTATAAGTATTTATTGTTTATAAATTTTGTTACTAAAACTTCTAATAATTTCATCATGGTAAATAATTGATACTTTAGACTCAATTTTCGAGATTTAAACTAGGAAAAGTAAATCCATGTTGGGGTTATTTTTCACATATCTTTTCCCTCATTAGAAAAAGTACAAGCAAGTTAACACAATTTTAACCCATCTGCTTGCTCAGTAGACAGTACTTGAAGAAAGCTTCTGTCGCAGGTAGCAGCTATCTGGGGCCAGTGGCGTCGATGGTAAGTAGGATTTACTAAGACAGTTATAGGTAAAGAAAGGCAGGTTTATTAGGAAAAGTATGAAAATACATTACAAGGATGCAATTGGCCAATCAGCAAGAGAAGAGCTGACTGCACAGAGACAAAGGCTTGCTGGGGATTTTATAAAATGGTGCTTATGCTGTGTGCTGAAGAGGGCTTTGTGCAGTACTGATAATGCCAAGGCTGCAGTGAGCAGACGTACTTTTTTTTTTTTTTAATCAGCCTAAGGTATGGTGATAGCTGGGAGCAGGAAGATTGTGAGTTATTTGCATGGGAGGGCTATGTGTCCTGGACCATGGAGAAAGGCAGACTTGTAGCTTATCTACTTTCTCTCTGCTTTTTTCTGCTCCCACCCACTTGATTCCTTTTTCCTAATTAGGACTCCACATTTCCTATGTGTCTTAAGTTAAAGAAAGCTGGGAAAGTAAAATTACTTTGCTCTTAAATGAATATAAATGTAATGGCCAACTTTTGACAACTGGATTTTCAGCTAAGAGTCTGAATGTGCTGAATATCTTAGCTTCTTCATATCCGCTCTCTTTTCTGTCCTGCTCTGTGTTCCAGGAGGCTGTAATCTAAAGGCTCGCCTCTTTGTCCCTGGCTTTCTTTTGGAATTGGCCAGTGGGGAACTGGAGGGTGAGAAGAGAGAACTGTGGTATTTGTTGCCTCCATTTCCTCCCTGCCTGGGCACTGGCTGGTAGTGGCTGTGCTCCTCCACCAAATACCAAATATCGGCTGCAGTAGAGTGGCCCTCTTCCACCAACCACAGACATCAGCACATTTCAGCTCCACCCCTCACCTCTTCAGGCTTCAAGGTGGCCATGGATCATTGCTGCTGACTCTGAGAAGCTGCCCCACCTTGCCTGTGAGGGTGGTGTGGTGTGTCAGAACCCACTCCAGCACGGAGGCTCTTATTCCTCCAGCTGTGAAGAAAGTTGCCCTCAGTGAAGAGCCACTTCGGCCCATGTTTCCAGGGTCAGCAAGCATCCAGTGACTGGCCTATCTGGGGATGAATACAAAGGCTTGGCCTTTTGTCTAAAAAGGAATAATTTTCAAGGGCCATGGCAGCTTCAGAGCTCCCTGTGGGATAGCCTCACATCTTTGTTGTGATTGCAACAAGGTGCAGCTCCCATTTCTGCTCAATTTTGCTTCCCCCACCTTCACAAGTGTTAATTCCATGGGCACTCCCCAAGAGACTTTCTACAAGAAAATTTCATCTCAGACTCTCTTTCCCCCAAGACACTACCCACATCTTTAATACATCTTTTCACTAAAACCTCTTTAATCACCCTCTTTGAGTATGCTATTTGCTTCTTGATGAGACACTGACAGATATACTAATTGTTTTCAAATCAGGGCGTCTGATAAAATCTTGCTTTGTTCCACCTAAACTTTCTTCCAGCAAATTTTTTGGAAGCAATGGGAGAAAATTGTTACTCAGGGTTAATCTGGACCATCGAGGAAGAACTACCTAGTAAAAAGTAGGAGAGACAGAAACCTGACGATAACGACCTGACCACCTTAAAATTTATACCATCTTATATCATCATGATTCAACTATTTGGTCTATATAACAACAAATATAATTATAACAATAACAATAATAAATTCTACATGTTTACTTAAAAGTAAGCAAAATTTATGCTTTGTCTTAATGGTCTTGGCTAAGTCAATGTTGAATACATTATAAGCACAGTCTCAAGAAAACAAATCAGGAAAAAAAGTATTAAATAATTGTGTGGGATTATTGGATTCATAAAATAGTAAGTTGATTAATCTTGTTTACACTTGAATTGGTTGTGATACCAATGCAGCAATTATTTTTGTCCTATGTAATAGCCAGCCATGTTCCATTATCTCCTGGGAACACACAAGAATGAGATTCAACTGCGCTAGCCAACTCTCCAGCCAATACAGGCAACGTTCTGTGATCTAGAAACATTGCTAAGAGTATCTGCAAACTCTTTCCCTGGAAACCTCAGAAAACAGACAAATGTCTGTCAGTCTTGGATGGCATAATTACAGTGCTGTGCTGCTTGAAATGGGTCTGCGCTCAGTGACCTCACAGTCCCCATAGCCAGGACATGGTAACTTCAGTATTTTGAAAGATTGAGAATCAGCATTCCTGTTTCTTAAGGGGAAACAAGGGGCCAATCAGAGACAAGGTGGCTTGCTTAAACTGAGTCTAGTGTGGAAATGAGTTCCTGCCTTTCCCCAGATGGAATTGGTAGGATATTACGCTTCCTTTTTAGAAATCTAATAATCAGCATGTAAGCTTAGTGTCTTCACTCCTCATCTATGTCTGTTACCAGACAGTTCATCTTTTAAGGTAAATGAAGTTGTTCTTTTTTTAATGAGGCATTAGAGTGACCTTAATCCTTCTAGACAGACATTCCCAGGATATTTTTAAGAGGTGGCCAGGGAAGGAGCGTGTGATTTTTGGCAGTCTGCTGACCTCAGCATGACCTGCATTAGAACGCCCCATGGAAATGCTGTGGCCTCCCTGGACCTGGAGTTCAGCTGATGACTCACCAGGGGCCAGGCAAGCATGAGTCATTCCACATTGCAAATGGCACTGAATGAATGCCAGTCTCTGTTTTCTCTCTAGCCTTGTTCTAGTCAGTCTTTACAGAAACAGAACAGCAATCATTTGCTGGTCACACTTACATCTCAAATGAATCCCAACAAATGATGCGTCATTGAGGATAATACATGTTGCATCTACATATATACCCTGAAAAATAACATTTAACTAAGCAAGAAGGAAAATATTTAGAATGGAATTCAAATATACTAATTCGATTCTCTGTGTCCCATTTCTGATTTGAACAGAGCCGCCCATTGTTACCTGGTATGCAGTTTTAGATCCCTGCATTCCTGTTGTTCCTAACAATGGCCTGAAGTTCTTTGCACCTTAAATGGTTTTCCTCCCTCCTTCTCAGCAGTAGTTGATAGTCTTCTACTTGTGTTCTGAAACCTTCTTTGCAAATTGATTACAAATAAGACATACCCAATTAACAAGATTGTGTGCATTGAAAGAAAAGCTATCCTTTTGATGATTTATGGGAAATGAGTGTGTGTGTATGTGTGTGTGTGTGTGTGTGTGTGTACAGGGAGTACAACGAAAACAAGAAGAAACTAATCTCCGCATGAGATTTTGGATGTGCAGAAATCCATGTTGGAACTTGCTTGAGCCAGCCAAGTAAGGAACAAAGAGAAAAATATCTTATTTAATAATAGCTATCTTCCTGGTTGTCTCCCTTGCTTTTAACAAAGTATATCGTTATTTGAATTATAGGATAATACATGCTTATTGTAATAATTTCAGTCATGAGCAAGTAAAACTGGTCATTGCTTTTCCTCTGATGAATGTTCAGTTTGCTTTCAGGTTTCCCAATTACACACAGTGTTGCAATCAATATTCTTTCACATGTATCTCTGTATATTGGTGCTTTTATTTCTCTTGGCTAGCATCAGGACAGAATTTAAAAGGTTGCATATTTCTGACAGACTAGGTTCTCAAAAGGTTGTGGAAATTTATAATCCCACCTACAGTATTTAAGAATCCCAAATTCCTAATCTCACCAACTTTGAAAGCTATCAACCTTTCAAAATTGTTGTCCATTTGAACGGAAAAAATGCCATTTGGGGGGTATTTAATTTGCAACTTCATTTATACTTACCATATCTACTGCTTTTTTTTTTTTAATTTAAAAAAGGAATGTGACACACTGAAACAAATTCAAATATTACGGATGTCACTTAAGAATAAAAGAATGGCATTTTTCTATTCACAGATTAGATGTGAAGGAGAAAAACAGTAATATTAAACAAAGCAAAAGATGAGTAAAAACAGTAGTTAGTTGGAGATAAATTAAGAAACTTCTTATTCATATCACAGTTGACATTGTTGTTAATTATTCTATGTGAATGGTGAACTTAATTTGGAAAGTATGTACTGATATATTACATATTAAAAGCTTTGTTTTTGTTTAAAAATGTGCTGAATAAATTTTGTTAGTGAAATATATTAAGGTGAATACATAAGAGCTTGTGCGTTCTTCCTTTTGTTTTAAAGTCGTATTTCTTGGGTTCAGAGTGACACACGAAACAGAGGACTTCAGGTGCCTGAGGCAGTGGTTCTCCATCTTGGCTACATGACTCCTGGCAAGCTTTATTGGCTGATGCCTCCATCCCACACTCCAGAGCTTCGGATTTAATTAATCTGGGATGTAGCCTGATTTGGGGATTTTTAAAAGCTTCCAGGTGATTCTGATGTGCAGCCAAGGTTGAGATCCACTGATCTACAGGATATCTTTATTTCATCCTATTTCTTATCCTACAAGAAGTTAAGAAAATTGAACAAAGGAGATTTGCATTATTAATGAAGCATAATAAAATACAGCTTATGACAGCAAAAGCTACACAGCTTTTGCTACTTTCAGGGGACCAGTTTACCAATGCAAAAAACAAAAATCCTCCTCCCATAATGATGCAAAGTCTCTTTTGCTCTCTCTTACACACACACAAACACTGTTTTCATTCTGATAGATCATAATGGCTTGTTTGTCTTGCCCTTGAGTTGCATAAATTGATCTATGTATCCAGGGAAAAGGTACTGACTTTCTATCTAAAGACATACTGGGAAAATATCTCAGCTAAAGGAAAAAAAAAATAGCCACAGCAACACATCACTTTGTGCTATGGAACAATGTTACCCAGGCAGGCCAACCCTGATTTTCCTGCTTTCTGAAGTCCAGCCAGCAGGGAAGTGCCCCACCTTCTTTTTGCCAGAAATTGTAGCGGCGATTTGATTCCAGTAGGTGCTTTGAGCAGTGAAATGGGGTGCTGGTGTCCTTTTGAGCGGCAGCCTTCCAGTGTTTCATAAGCCATGAAAATGCCTCCCCAAACTCAGAAACCTGTGTAGTTCCTGGGTCCTGGCCTATAGTTTTGTCTGTGTCCTCATTATCACAACACCAGCCCCTGCAAGCCTGTAAATCCCAGGGTGAGGAATGGGGCAAGAATAGGCAGTCGGCGACTGCGTGCCAATGGCAAGAAGGCAGAGGAAGGGAGGCTCCATCTACCTGTCAAGACCACGACCCCTGGGGCCTGTCACAGCTGACACCCATTCCTGTGTGTCTATTCAGTTAAAAGTAATAAATTTTATCTTGTTTAGGAGACAGGTGGTGGAGATTTTTACTTTTGTTTTTGGCAGTGAAGGCCCGTCCTCTGGAGACTAGGGATTAGGTCATATACAAAATCTAGAACCAGATTGCTCTGTGGCCTTTCCCTTCTCTGTCCTTCTGAGGGCCATGCATCTGATAGGTAGGATCTTCTGGACTCCTAATCAGACAGCCTTCCCACCTCCTTGTCTGGCATCTCAGCAAAGTCACACTTTAAAGATGGACCATTCCCTCTGGAGTCCTAAGGTGAAATAAGTATAAACCAGGAACCTTACTCTGCAGACTGCACTCTGTCTTTGCTAATTGGGATAATATTACTCACAGTCCCTTTGTCTTGCACTCTCTGGAGAGGTAGGAGGTGAAAGCACTGTTATGTCTATCACTGTTGGGCAACTGAAAGTGAACCCCTTTAGCTACTCCAGTGCCTCAAACTGTTTGGAGAAGGATGATATAACGAATTTATTTGGAAAAACATATTCTTCCTATAATTTAGAAAGTCAAGTAAATGCATTTTCTTCATCATTTTGTTACAGAAAGCTGTAGGATAGTTTTAAAGGATATCATTTTCTCGAGCTGCAGTTTCTGTCTGTTCTGTTGTGTTTTTGTGAATAATGAGGCACAGCTGAGGAGCAGGCCCCTCACACAGGCAAGTTAAGGTCAGCACCCCAGCCTTTTGTTCACTTTCCCAGTTGCTTTGTCCGTGGAGCTTCCCCTTCTGGGTTGAGATTGGCTATTTTTCTTGTTTGTGCTGTTTTCTTGTATTCTTTTTATCAAATTAAAATTGTTTTCTTTTTTACTTAAAAATTATTAATCAGCTTGGCTTGCATCCAAGGAAGATAAGCAAGCCAGGATGAGTGTATTCAAGTTTGGGGCCTGTAATTTTGTCTTCTGTGCACACTGGGCTGAAATTTCATAGGAGGGATGGGTCTTCCATATGCATGATTGTATAAATAGCATGGCTTTGTAATATGGGAGTGTAGTGGCCTTAAAATAGCTCAACTGGAATATGTAATGATAATGCTACTTTTTTAGCTTTCTACATCTGTGCAGAGTGAACAACGTCTTATTATGTGTACGTAACGTGTTAACAAAATGCCTAGCAGACAACGGTTGGCTTTGCTTGGAGGAGAACAAGCCTATATGACAGAGACTTGGCACATTGGTATACAGAGGAGCAGAAATTAGATAAGAAGTCATAGTGCTGGGGAGGCAAGATAACATCCTTAAAACAGTTCAGCCCGAAGCTGGCTGGACACGCCATAGAAAAGGGAGAAGATGAATATGAAAGGCTACATGCCAGATGGCTAAAGTCTAAATAACAGTTTTCTACTGTCCAGGGCTATTCATTTGTTAGCCCTAGAAATTTATCTCTTAAAAACTTTTTATCCCGTTAACTTTTACTTGAGTTTAGTTTTTTTTTTTTTCTTTGGAGAGGATGGAGTCAAGTGACTTGCCACCCATGAGACAGAGTGAGTGTGTTTGGATTGAATACAGAAGCCAAAGTCAACTTTTTTTTCTTTCTTTTTTAAATAACAGGATGGAGTTCCACTCCTGCTTGGAATAGAAGGCCAGGCCAGAGATCTTTATGTTAACATGATTGCCTTAACGCTTTAAAGCCTTGAAGATAAAACTGAATCCATTGTTTGTGCACCATTTACTGATAGAATATCATGCTAAACTCTGTATAATTAGTGAAGTATCCATTTCTCACTGTACTATTTTAATAAGTAATTCATTCACTTTTATTGGTAAGAGAGTCCACATGCCATACTATCATTTTGAATGGAAGAGCCAAACTTTGTATCTTCCTTCTGTATATACCACTGGCCACATCCTTTCCAAGATTCAAGGGCAACATCTCTAATTAAGATTTTAACCTTTAACCTAATCTTAACACAGAAAGGAAGCAGAGTACCATAAGGCAGACGCCCCCTTAGTGTGGCAAATAGGACTTCATTCCCTACAGTCACAAGGTCAAGGGATAGTGATGTTGGTCCCTGATGAGCCATGAAGCCTCAAATTCTCCTCTATGCCCTCATTTTCTTGTACTGAGTCATGCCAACGGGAACAAGTGTGTAGACATTAGTAAAACTCATAGACCCCCCTCATGGTCTAGAGGACTCCTTAATTCAATGAATGGAAAATGAAGTTTAGATGAATAAAACCTAAGACTCACTGAATCTTAGAGGTGTCATTAGAACAGGGGAAGAAGTAATTTCAGAGGGCCATGAATAATACTTGCATTTTAACAGGAAGTCCAATTCGATTCTGATATTTTCATGTGGAAATGTTTTTAAAGATCAGACTGTAAATAGAAAATACATCACCTTTTGAAAGAGAAACCCTGATTTTTGTTAAGAGAATGAACTAGGCCCTAGAAACTGTGACTTTAAGCTTTGGCAGGATAGAATGACCTATTTTTCATGGTTTTTATTAGGGAAAATTCCTCCGGAATTGTACAAGTATACTTTTGGGGAAAAATATTTTTGTGTTCTACTTATCAGCCTCAATCAGAGGCTCAGTGCTAAGGCAGTCCTCATTTGTATACTAAATCAAGAAAAACATAAGCACTAAACCCAAATTATTGTATTAACTTTTGAAAGGGATATAAAATATCATAAAATTTGTCCCAGGTTCTAATTGTGTTCAAGCATTTCTAGTGTATTTTAAATTATACATATTAATTTTTTAAAAAATTAAAACATTTAGCAAAAATGGCTATATTATTACAGGAGGAAATCGAGGTCTATTCCTCGTAACAGAGAAAACAAGCTAAAATTATAATTTTGAAATTCATACTTCGTATAATTTCAAATTGCTATTTTTACTTTCTGTTTATATATATTTTTTTGAGACAGAGTCTCGCTCTGTCACCCAGGCTGGAATGCAGTGGCGCAATCTCAGCTCACTTCAAACTCCGCCTCCCGGGTTCACAGAATTCTCCTGCCTCAGCCTCCCGAGTAGCTGGGACTACAGGCGGCTCCCACCACGCCCGGCTAATTTTTTGTATTTTTAGTAGAGACGGGGTTTCACCATGTTAGCCAGGATGGTCTCGATCTCCTGACCTCGTGATCCGCCCGCTTTCTGTTTATATTGTAGTGCTTGAATATTCATACTTCATAGGTCCTTAGTGTATTTCTTTTTCAGCTTCCTAAGTAAAAGGCACTGAGTAAGCTAAGGGGAGATTTAAATCTAAGGGAATAAAAACAGGCCTGACCTTCCATGGATCTAAGGAAAATGGGTATACAAGGCACCAGCAGGGAAGGGTGAGTGATGCCCTTCACATTCCTGAGAATAATGACACATCTGAATGGAATGCAAATATTCCAGGTGAAGAGGCTGTTCAAGTAGTGACAGGATAATGCTCTCATCTGCACTTCCCATTTACCCTCATGATTACAATAATCCAATGGCAAAAGCCAGCTAGCTCATGTATCAGCCTAGATTTATTCTTGACTCCTTTTTTTCTGTATTGTAATATATGAAAAATGGTATAAAAATAGAGAACGGAGACCACAGTGACATCCCACACAGAAGCTGATTTATAAATTATCATATAGTTATTATATAAATTGAAAGTGGCCAGTTCTACAAACAGATGCAATTAAAAGGTGCCTATATGATTTAAGACAACAAAGGCTTCCCCCTCTTGCAACAACACCGTACTCTAAATATCTACTGTGTGGGCACATGATCCAGCTAGACAATTACGGAGCCCCTGCACATTTCCACGGTGGTGGGTCTAGGAGTTGGTCTGTGACCAAGCATAGCCAATAAAGTCTTCTTGATGTGTGGGCACTAGATGAGATCTTAGTTCTGTTTGAATCGTCAGTCTGACGACAGATTTGTGCTGCGAGAAATTATCTTCTCTGCTATATGGGGAAAGGCTATATGAAAATGAAGCCAAGACATGGGGATAAGCATGAAATTGAGAGAAAGAAAGTCTTGAGGGCAGAGCTCCTACATCTACATGCACCTTTGGATTCCCCAGTGACATAAATGTTTTACCATTTTTTCCAAAAGCCAGTTTGAGTTAGATTTATTTTGCTTGCGATTGAAAGGGTATTAAAAACTTTAAAAGAATTCAGTCGCTGATGCTCGGTAACTTCCCTTGACAAAGCTTTTCTTTATGTCTCTTGTATGCTTCCCAACCTGGGTACTCATGTAATATTGCAGATTTGGGATTGACAATAAAAAAAGATAAGATTAAAGATTTATATAAGTTATAGTTTTATTTATAATTCAGCCTGAAATTGGTTGCACAAAGAGTGAATGCTTTAGGTTTTTAGAGAGGGGTAGATAACTGGGAGCAAATGTAATTCAAAGAAGGCTTCATGCAGGAAGGAAACATGGACCTGTAATGATGGGGAGGGGTTGAAGAATAGATGGTGAGGAAAGAGAAGAATATTGCAGGTGAGGAGAATAAGAGAAACAAAGGCACAGAGATGGGAATGAGTCCAACGGAAAATGCCCTGGATAGAAGGATGAGGCTGTACTTGGGCTGGTAGGGAGGCGTCGTTATATGACAAACAGATTTGGAAACCAGGCAAAAGACTTGCGATGTGGTGTGGTAGGAAATAGCAGCCCTTGAAAGTTGTGACCTGATAAAAGGGGTGTTTCGCAAATATTAGTGCTGCTGTGATATGAGAGAATGGCATAAGAAACGCTTGTTAGGAGGCTATTTTCAGCGGTGCTATTTGAGGGAACAATATGAAAACTTGGATTTAAATTGAGGCAGTGAGAATGAAGACAGAGGTGAGAGGGTATAAAGACATTTAAAATGAAAAATAAAAATCCATAGGATATGATTGGGAGGATGAAGTGTGCTTGGAGATGGTTGACTCAGAGTTTTACATTCTCGGTGTCAGGATATATTCCTACTAAATTGTAGGTAAAAGATTGGAATTGGATTCTAGGATTCTAGTGAAAATGGGACTGGACTTATCAATTGGGAGGAACTCCAAAGAGAAAATAGCAACCAGGGAAAGGATGATGAGAAGCAGAGAGGCAGAGAGAGGGAGAGAGACCCACATTCAAGCAACACAGAAGGGGGCAGAGAGAGAGAGGCACAGGGCAAGGCAATGGCTAGAATTATGGGGCAGAAGAAGCAAGAAAAGTCAGAAAAGCAATAAAGAAGGAATGTTTAAAGAAATAGGATAGAGATCTACATACAATACTGTCATCTTTAAAGAAGTGGTCCCCAAACTTTCATCATTAGTATTTCCTATAGTAGCAAAAATATTTTGAGCCTGCACCAAAGGTATTTATTTATTTTAAATCACTTACATTTGTATTCTACTTATTCCTGATTAAATAACATACAAAAATTTGAGTTAAAGAAGAAATTAAAATATTAAATAATACTTTTACAATTCTAAAGTAAACATTTCCCTCCCACTAAAATAATAATAGTAAGAATAATATTAATATTTTTAGTAAAAGCCTTGCAGTTTAAATTTTTATAATGGAATTTTCAAAGATAAAAATAAATAGAGGTAATATTGTAATTACCGTCCATGGAATCATCATCCAACTTTAAAAATCGATAACATTTTGTTAATCTTGTTCATTTACCCATCCCTACTACTTGATTTTTTGTAGGGGGACTAGAGTATTATAGAGCAAACTCTAGACATCATTTTACCTATAAATATTTCAATATGTATCTTTAATTTATAATCAATTTTAAAAATAAACACAATGTTATATCACACCTAAAATTAGCAATAATTTCTTAATATCGAATACCAGTCCATATTCAAATTTCCCTAATTGTCTCAAAAACATTTTTTAGAGTTGGTATATGTCCAAACCAAGATCCAAGCAAGATCCACTTAGTGTTTAGTTGTTGTGTCTTGTCTCTTTTAATTTACAAAAGCTTTATCTTAAATATATATATATTTCATTTGTTGTAGAAACCAGGTCATATTTTCTATAGAATATCTCATGTTTGGATATGAATTATTGCTGCTTTATGTTTTGCTTAATTTGTTTCTCTAGCCCCTTATTTGCTATAAACCAATAGTTAGATCTAGAAGTTGTGTCTTTTACTATTGGAACATACCAGAAGATACGTATCTATTGACCCACTTTTAATGGTCATTTTAGATTTTAAGATTTATCAGTAAGCTTATGTATTTGAAGCCTTATTCTATTCATCTGTTATAAAGAACTATTTTACCTAATGATTTTAATATCCATTGATGTCCATTGCTTAGATACATTATTTTGGGGTTGGGGGGATTGTAAAATCATAACTTAAAAAATTTCTATTCCTCTTTCTGAATTTACAAACTAGAAATCTTCTATAAAAAGAATCATTTGTCAACCACTGGTCACCCCAAAATACGGTTCATATAAGAAAGATAGAGAATTGTTTGATAATTTCCCTTTGTCATTTTTTCAGAAAATTGAGGTTTTTTAAAAAAATTATTTAATATCATAATGAAGTATAAATTCATAGATTTATATATACTTTATGCTTTAATAAACTTCAGTTGTTATTATGCTTGGTGCTCAAAATTATCACATTGCTGGTGAAGCAGCCTCTCCAATTTGGCTACTAAGTCTTTTTATTAAAACCCATTAGTCTTTACTACCTTTTTTACTGTTGTCTCCAAACATAGCACCCAACATCAACAAGGTGGCCAGGTTCATCTTGTGTATATTCTGCAGGATCATTGATCCTTTTTAGTGGGCAACTGTATTTAGAAATCACAAGCTGTGCATTAAGGGTGTTTACTGCTACTGGATTATTAATTCTTCTAGGATTTTTTTATTGGGAGAAGCTGTAAGTGTGTGAGTGTGTGTGTGTGTGTATGAAAGAAAAATGTAACTTGTAAACACATGTTATTTCTAATTCTAATGTAAGAGTAGAGGGTTTTTATTTACATCTTTGGTTATAGAATTTCTCTTGCTGAAAATCTTGATTATGAATGGAATTAACCTAATTAAAAGCTTTTAAATTTTGGTTTACATTTATAAATCACATAGTAGTATCATAATTCCAAGGTCTGGCCATGGGTTCCTTTAATTTAATACTTGGTTCTAGTGGTGTTCACATGAAAAAGATATGAAGAACTAAGCAAAATCTTTAACGATACACTTAATAATCTGTTGTTCAAATTTTTCAATCCTATCCACCAATTACAAAGTTATTTGTTAAAATTCAGTTTGTAAGTTTATTTTATCCCCAGTGTTAACAAAATTGTCAACAAATTGTGCACTCTGTCATATTCCATATGTATACATATATTCTATATATATGTATTATACATCTATTCTATATATATGTATTCACATAAAACATACGCACACATTTATTTCGAAGACTTTAAACACATTAAAATTATATTTTCAATTATTTTTAGAGTGCAGATGTAAAAGTGTGTGTAAGTGATATACTTACAATATTTTTGGCGCCAAAATCATATAGTGATTTCACATATAATTATATAATAATTTCTAAATTTCAATTTCAATATGCTTTCACCATAGCATGTATTTCCTTTGAAAACAGCTGATTCATTTTTCTTTTTCTTTTTCTTTCAACTTTTATTTTAGATTTGGGGGTACATGTGCAGGTTTGTTACCTGAGTATATTGTGTGATGCTGAGGTTTGAGGCACAAATGATCCTGTCAGCCAAGTACTGAGCATAGCACCAAACAGTTAGTTTTTCAATGCTTGCCCCCCTTCCACCCTCCCTCTCTCCTCTAGTAGTTCCCAGTGTCTATTGTTACCATGTTTATATCCATGAATACGTGATGTTTAGCTCCCACTTGTAAGTGAGAACATGTGGTATTTGGTTTTCTGTTCCTGTGTTAATTTGCTTAGGATAACAGCCTCTGGTTGCATCCATGTTGCTGCAAAGGACATGATTTCATTCTTTTTTATGGCTGCATAGTATTCTATGTGGTATATTACCACATTTTCTTTATCCAACCCACTGTTGATGGGCACCTAGGTTGATTCCTTGACTTTGCCATTGTGAATAGTATTGCGGTGAACATAAGAATGCATGTGTCTTTTGGGTAGCACAATTTGTTTTCTTTCGGATATATACCCAGGAATGGGATTGATGGGTTGAATGGTAGTTCTGCTTTAAGTTATTTGAGAAATCTCCAAAGGGCTTTTCACAGCGGCAGAACTAATAATTTACATTCCTACCAATAGCATATAAGTATTCCCTTTTCTCCACAGCCTACCCAACATCTGTTGTTTTCTTGACTTTTTAATAGTAGTCATTCTGACTGGTGTGAGATGGTATCTCACTGTGGTTTTGATTTGCATTTCTCTGATGATTTACTGATGATTAGTATTTTTTCATGTTTCTTGGCTGAGAAAGCAGCTAACTTCTTACTCATTATTTAGAAGCCATTTTTAACCACTTAAGTTTTTATTTCTTATCTCTGTAGTTATATTATCATCGGCAAATTGTCGTTACATAAAAGATCAACTAATATGAAACACTTGCCTCTTTGTAAAATAAAATCTCATTAACAATAATGGAAATACAAGTCCATATTTCAAGTAGTCCTCTTCATGATATTTTAATTGCTCTCCTTGTTGGATCTTATTAGGTTTATATATTAATTTTGTTATGTGGTACAAAAAATAGTTGAAACTAAAAGTAGAAATGTCTTCTTTGCCATTTCCTTATTTCTTGTTTTATAAACATTGCTTTTTTTCAACCTGTGGTTTCTTATAAGAAATATTTTTAAGGTACTTATATTTTTTGTGAGGATTAGTTTATGTTAAAAACATGATACAATCTATAAATCTACCTTGATAGGCACACAAATTATAGTTTTTGTAATATGGTGGAAATGAGTAATTGCGTGTGAGTAGCATGATAGCTTCATACTTGCTGTGTGTATAGACTTACACACGTATGATATTTTTATATTAAATATCAATGCCTACTTCCTTTAATGTTCTTATAGAATACAATATATTAATAGAAATTCTAATATTTTTCCCATGCTGCAACTGAGTATTGCTTACTTCTTGGGTGAGTATACCCTGCTATGGAGATTCCTCCTTGAAGGATGAGACACCTTCAAAAAGAAGAGAAGTTTTAGTAGCTGGTTGATGATGAAAGTCAGAGTCCAGTGAGTTAATGAGAGAATCAGAAATGGGGCAGAAGATTTTAGACGACTTGTGGCAATGAAGAAGGAAGAGGAAAAATAAAACTCTATGGTATTTGGAGAAAATAGAATGTAGAAAATTCCTCCCACTGACAAGCTTAGGGAGATTTCTGCATTTGGAGATTGAAGGTAAAGAGAATATGTAGACGGTGGATTTTCAAATAAAAGGTTGGCAGAGGAAAGAAGAGAGAGGAGAGGATTGTGTTAAGATCTGTGGAGAAAAGAGTTTACCTTTCATGACTCAGAGAGGCATGCTGGAGAAGCAGACCAAGAAGAAAGCAAACTTGCAACTTAACAACAATAGCAGCAGCAACAACAACAACAATAATAAATTTCCTTTGGCTTTGCATTCTTCAGATAAAATCAGTGGTGAATAAAATTTTTATGAAGAATAGAAACACAATGACCATTTTGAGTAGGGAATGACATGAGTGAAGCAGGTGGAAGGAAGAATGAACTGGGCACAGACAATGTGATAGAATGAAAAGAGAGAAATGAGTTTGCACAAGCTCAGAAAAAAGATACTTAAAAAACCCAGACAAACATGGTAACAGGAGAAGAAATGGTGAAGGTGGGAGATTTTGGCTGCAGCAAAGAGTGATTTTAGTGGCTGATAATGCTTGGAAGAGTGCAATTGAATATGATTCTTCCTTTATGTGTCGTATTTATCCTCACTGGTCTGGATATCTGCTTTTCTGAAGCACACCCATGAGGGTGTGACCTCAGGGATATTCATTCAGATTCCAGGCCTTCTCTAGCAGAACTACACAAAGGCTAAGAATATGTTGTAACCACAAATTCTCATTTGTATTCCTAATGAACATGTTTTGAACGACACTTTTACCAGCTAATGTTTTTTCAATCTTATTCTAAACTCATCTATCCAACTTCCTCATGAAATGTTTACGCCATAGTATTTAAGTTCGTGGGTTGAATGAGGCATAATCTAGATGACACAAAATCTAACCAGCTATTTTCATGATCACAAACAAGCACTGGAATCAGGGAAGTTATCTTATGGTAACACTAAAGTAGCTTGCCAGCAGAGCCCAATATACAATAACAGTGTATCTATTTTCTTTTCAGTAGTTGATGGATTTTGAAATTTGTCCTTGGCTTCAAGGATTATTGTCAGAGTCCAAAGGTGAACTTATCTATTATTTCCATTAGTGTTTGGGTGATACATGGCAGCAGGGGTTGGAAGAAAGACAGAATGCCTATTGAACTCTCTGAGATGCTGCTGAGTCTAATGGCATAACCTATTATTTATTTATTAGAACGTAAAAAACATACTCATATCTGAACAACAGCTAAGAAACAGAACGTTTCTTACCGGTGCAGCTTCTTACTGAAGGGAGTGAGAGGACAGTGCGCTTTTAAAACTACTTTGTTCTCTAAATTAATAATGACTTTATATTCAGCTTTAAATAAATTATATTTTCAGAATAGTCAAAACCTATGAAGTTAGTTTCATTTGTCCTTGAGGCTTTCCAATTTTTAATAATTGGAGTTGAATTCATTTTGGGGTCTGTTAATTCAAGTTCTAATGGTCAAATAATTATTACATTGGAAAATCAAGAGTCCTGCATCTTCGTTATATTTTCACCAGTGATTTACTCACTAACCTTGAGAATTCACTTCAGCTCATTTGCCGTATGTAATCTTTCTTTTCCTGTCAAATTTTTGTTAATGAGGATCATTTCCATAGAACTCCTAGAAGGTTTAGAAGTTAAATGGAGTTTGGGTTGAAATGAGAAACATATTTTTTGCTGGTAAATATCTCTGTAATGGCTTTGAGTATGTACCAAATATCATTTGCATAGAATTGCAATGAGCTAGGTAGCCATATTTATTCTCATGGTTACTTTTCTTCAAGAAAAAAAGCTGAAGTGTTTCCTGTATATATTTCTAGCAGTCCTATAAAATGAGATGTGATTCTCTTTGAAATGAGGAAAAGGATAAACTTATAGATTACTTATGAGCTTTCAAAGAATCCTCATGCTCTATTCCTGACATGAGTTCTTGTGGTCTTATTCTTATTGGGTTCAGAAATAAAACGTTCAAATTTATCCTGTCAAAAGATTTCTTGGGCACTGAGATAAGAGCAAGTTTGAGTCTCTTATCAGTGGGTCTTCTCATATAGCTCTATGGTACACTTAAGTTATCTGATGTCAGTCTGTTATTTATGATGATGGTTTGCCTTGTGTTTGTGCAGCGTTTTATGAATTAGCCCAGTTTTTTTTTCACATTTTTAAAAAGGGCTTTGAAATGGACTTAGATAAAAAATTGGTGAAAATAGTTCCTCAGTGTGTGGTTTTTTTACTTTCTTTCATTGGAAGGATTTAGAAATGACTTCCCCCAATATCTGGTTGGGGAAATTTCAGACTATGCTTACAAGTCAAAGGAAATGTCTCTGAGCATAAATTGTGTCTACTAGGATTTAAAGATTTATTTCTAATATATTATTTAGAGCACTTAAAAACTTTATCAAAGTCCAATCAAATCTAAGGGGGAAAATGCAAGAACTTACTTCGGTAATACTGAATCTAAGAGAAGAAGGCTTAGGACAAATAGACAACAGGTTTAGTTTGGTGATTCAAAACATTTTTAATATCACAACTCCACATTTATACTCACACATGCCACATTAATCCTTCTTATACTGTTGTAGTTAGTCATGAGAATGCTTGGGCTTCAGCTTGATGTGCTATTTGCTTCAAAAATGCTCTTTCTTGGAGAACTTTTTTGATGTTACTGTCTTCAAATGTCCAGATGTCTTAGATTTTTCATTACATCTTGATTGTTCTCCTCTCAAGTGTAAGTTTGTTGGTCATTTACTGACTTCACAAGTCCTTTTATTTTCATGATCATTGCTTTGACATGAAATAAGCCACTCATTAGAATTCTGAGACTTTTCTATAATTAAGCCCTTCTGATTAGATAGGCTGGGCTTTTAATCTATACTCCCTTGTTATCTAGGCCTGCTACAGCTCTTTTAAAATTTGATCTTATATATGATACCATATAAAACAACACATCTATTCTGAAACTGATTCAGTTTTTAACTTACAGTATTTCTAATGCATAGTATTTCATACTTCCTCTTTTATCTTTCTTGTGAACAGACTCAGACTCTAACTTACACTTACTAATTGCCGTTTATGTGTCAGGCCCTGTATCTGACACTAGAAATATAAAGAAATTAGAGCATCTAACCTCAAAGAGTTCACAGACAAGTATACTCCACTTTGCTTTCTGTATCTCCAAGATGTGTAGGAAAGCATCTAAGCACTTTTTACCTGCACAGCAGCTCAACGGAAGACAACTGTGTATGGGAGTCCTCACATTCTAATTTTAGCTTACTTATGCTTTTCTGCTGAGATTTTATTTTGCAGGACATGGAGTAAATGAGCCTGTCTAATACTTCCTAAGGATTCTCCTTTGAAGGGAAATGCTTCACACAAACAATCAGCTACACACCTAAAAGCCGTAGCCTTATGAGAAGGGAGTAGTCATAATTGTCAAGTCTGTTCCTCTAATTTGGTGGTATATTCAGAGGCTCATGGGAGATTGTTCAGAAATCCTGGATGGGATCAGTTAGATCATTTTTTTAGCAAAGGAGTCTCTGCTGAGCAGGCTGTAGATATCTCATAAAAATCAGAGGGGATAGAATTGTTCTTGGTTTTTTTAAGAATGAGAAAAGGGTACTGTTATAAGAAAAACATACGGACTCCAGGTAGACTAGTGCCATATGCAAATAGTGAGCACCAGGAAGCAGCTAGAACATCACAAGGAGCCCCATAGCACTTCCTTTCCCCCACAATCCCATTGGTGGACTTTTCTAAGGAAGGCAAATCGATGAAGCATGGGGTGTGGAATGGGGAAGTTTACAGTGTAGTGGGGCTGGCTGTTGAATGTCAGCTGTGCCAACCTCTCTCAGGCAGTACCCCACCCAGAATGCCCACTATTTTTATAGAATAGAAACCCTATTCTCCACAAATGAAGGAAAAGCCTTACAAAACTCTCTTATATATAATTTTCTTATGAAAATAAAACAGTTTCTGGTACTTAAGTTACACCAGAGAATTCCCAAAGTGTCCAACATGCTCAGCTCAAAAGAGGCTTTCCCTGTCCCAGATGGATGCAGCCACATTTGTGTGGCTTAACCAGGATGAGACAGAAATAATTACCCCTCTTATCTATCACTGTAGTGGCTTAAGGAGAGGGCCAGATGGGTCCCCATCTCTGGTGCAGCTACATAGTCATGAAGCCTCCAATCACCTCCACCATGAGATAGGTATCTTCCACATTTAGCAATTCAAGCTTCTGCAGCCACCCAATGGATTAATTTTGCTTGCTGCCCAGATAGAGCTGATTTACCAAGACAGGGGAATTGCAATAGAGAGAGTTTAATCCACACAGAGCTAGCTGAACAGGAGACTGGAGTTTTATTATTACTCAGATCAGCCTTTCTAAACATTTGGAGGCTAGAGTTTTTCAAGGATAGTTCGGTGGACAAGAGAATGGGTGCTGCTTATTGGTTGGAGATACAATATAGGGGTGTGGAGAATGATCCTCTTATGAGCTGAGTCATGCTTCTGTATGGGGCCACAGAACAGTAGTTGGTGGGTCTGAGTGGAGCCATTTGTCAGCAGAAATGCAAAAACATAAAAAGACATCTCAAAAGGCCAATCTTACGTTCTACAATAGTGATGTTATCTGCAGGAGTAATTGGGGAAATTACAAATCTTGTGACCTACAGAATAAACACTGGTAATCATTTCTGTCTACACCTTAGCAGAGTTCAGGCTCTTCTCATCCTCTTAACCAGATGGTCTTTCATTAGCTTTCCAAGGACAGTTAAGTTTGGGGAAGAGCCATTGTCGTTTAAACTAAATTTCTCCCCAAGTTAACCTGGCCCAAGGCCAGAAATAACTAAGGGCAGTTTGGAGGTTAAAGGCAAGACAGGGTTTGTTTAGATCAGGTCTCTTTCACTGTCATAATTTTCTCATAGTTATAATTTTTGCAAAAGCAGTTTCACTTAAGTTTAAGATTGTGTTTTCCTCTTCCTTTGTCTTTATCGTTTACCCTCACTGTTCTAGGCAACTGCTCTTAGCTCTAGTGCCCCTTCCTCAGGAATGGGATTTTCTGAGTCCTTGCCATGGTTTTCCTGTTTTCAAGGAAATCCAACCTGAGATGCTAGGTTGGCACTGGAAGAAGTATCCAAGGCCAGGGAGGGAGAGGCGGTAGGAAATGAGGACTTCATAGTGCAGTTTTCTTGTATATTTTTAGAAATCCCCTTGGTTTTTCAGGCCAAAGTGCTGTTGTACCATATCAGCCTCTACTCCTTCCTGTACTAATTAGTATTGAGTTCTCTCTATCAGAGAAGTCTGTGGAGCTGACTGTGCAGTTCCTCCCATAGCATATCATCACTGTTGCCAGTTTTCGCCAGATGATTTTTCTTCAGCTCAGTAATTGGTTCTCTGTGTTTGCAGAAAACGGTTTGGGGATGCTGGGATCAGAGAGATGACCTTTGTCTGTGTTGTGGAGAGACTGCCTTCCTGGTGGTTCAAAGATGAGGAGAAAAAATGTTCAGAAATTTTGGCCTTGGTTTCATGGAAGTCAGATTCATCACGGCTGTGTCACTTGTTTTTCTAAATAATAAAACCATTTAGGCATACTTTTCACATATTTTTTTAACAAGTATCTTGCTTTGTTTATAAAATAAGAAGTCCTATAAATGTGCAAATGATATTATACTTGGGAAATAAATGGATGTGCTAGGTACACTCTACTGAGGCCTATTTATCATGCTGCTAACTTTTGGAGTAGTTTAAAAATACCCAAATGATTCTAGCTGAATTGTGTTATCAGTCTTTCACTTATTGAAAATAATACATTTAAAATTATACATTTTTCAAACAGTTATTATTTGTTATGTCCTGTGCTACCCATGCGAGTCATTTAGCTTGGGCAAAACTTTTAACTTCTCTTTGCTACATTTTTTCCTTTCACAAAGTAAACACAATTTTGTGATGATTAAATGAAGAAATGACACTCCAACATCTGGACATAAAATAGAATAATCAAAATTAGGGGCACAATGAAAAGAGCTAAGAGATTTCAGAAGCTGAAGATGTAGAGGGATGGGCATAGGGAAAGGTTTTGTAGAAGAACTGTTTTTGTGCTGGACCTTGGAAATAGTTTGGTCATGTCAAGATGGGGGAAAGGTACCAATGGAATATGGGTGCTGAGAAACAGGACTGGGGAGTGTAGTTAGTTGGGCTAAAGGATGGTAGGAAATAAGCACTGAAAAGGGAAGCTTAAGCCAGATTATGGAGGGATTTGGATGCCAAACTAAGAAACATGGATTTTGATTCAGAGATGGTATTTGATAAAATTGCCTTCAAGAGCTAAGTTACATTTTCCCCTCTATGAGCTGAACTAAAGCAACCTGTCACAGGGTGTGCAGGGGTTATCTGGCACAATTCTGATCCACAGCGATTCTTCTTATGACCTATCTAGCTTGGGAGAGATGTGCCAGGAAGAGATACATTTCTTTCTCTCATTACCCAAGGATAAGTTCTCACTGTGGCAAGGTCTCTGGCTTGGGAGACGATTCTACATCATGTTTATTAGGTCCCATTAACACCACACCATATTAGTTGTTATACAAGGCACTTCCAGCAAGCCTGGTTCACAGAAATGTCAAGTCGCTGCTATTATCCACATGAAGACCCTCCTTCCTGGCCCTGCACACAGTCACTGGCTTTCTGTGAGTAAGCAGACATTATGACTGGGCTTTGTGCTACGACTTTCCCTTGCTGGAGCACAACAGCAGATTAGGTTAGCAGTCTTATTGGCCTCTGCAGAAGATAAGAATCCAGACACAGACTCATAGTAAAAGGCCATAACGCCCAATTGTCTTTGCCTTGGCTGATTTAAGGCTATTGACCCACTTTGTCCCCATTTTATAGGAACATGAATTTATCATTGATCTTCCATGTGGACATATGCTTTTCTCTTATAATCAAGGTGACATAAATCCCAACGAGAGTGAAATTTATTCTCTTAAGAGAAGTTATAGAAATTATAATATAACTTTCCATGAACTAATATACAATTCTAATTTGCAGACAGGAAATATTAGATGACATAGTCATTCTTCCAGCCAAGGGACAATTATTCAATGTTTACTTCAAAGCTTGGTTGACTACAGGCTTTAAACTATTGCACAGCCATCAAACATTCTGTGCTGAGGACTGTGTCCCTTTCTGTCACTATTGATGGATTTCTCTGTCAGCGTCAAGATTTGCTTGTGCCAGACCCTAATGTAGAGGCTGGTAATTTTATGATGACTTCCAGGCCCTGTGTGATATAGTAAGCTTTCAGCAGTTGTAGCTTTTAGGCTGGAGAACTATAGAGTAATGAATATACTTGACATTCAACAAATATTTCTGAGTAACTACCATGAGCCAAACATTCAAGTGCTAAACCATATTATAATGGACTATGAAATTTGGATTCCTTTTTAAAGTCAAATATTCACATATAAATACCTTTTTAAACAGAATCATAGATTTAGAAGTGATTTTAATATTCATGAGACAGCATTCACCATGAGGCATTCCCTGCCTACCCACCTCTCCATCCAATATTGCAGTTCTAGCCTGAGAACTCTCTTTCCAGTCCATATATCTTGGATTTTGTTCGATTCTTCATAGATAGCAAGAAATGGCCTTCCTCAAATCTTGCACATTGTTTCTTTTCCTGGAGTGCTCTTGCCTATCTGCCTTCCACCAGCTACACCAGCTAACCCCTATTCTACATTTAGGCTTCAGCTTTACTGCAGCTCCCCTGAGGAACCATTCCCTGATCTCCCAAGACTCATATCTCTTTAATGTATATTCTTTGATCCCCTTGTTTTATATTCTTAAATATGTTTTCCTCTGTCAGAACTTTATACACCTATAACAATTTGTTTTAAATCTACCATCTGCATTAGACTATTATCTCCATGACAGCAGGTGCTTTGCTTGCAAAACCATCTCAGTTCTAGCATATAGCACATTTTCAAATGCTATTTAATGTTTGGAGAGATCATCTTTTGCTTAAGCCTCCTTTCACATCAGAACACTGAAGCTCAGAGATGATACACAGCTTTCCCATGGAACATGGTTAGGAACCAAGTTGATACTAAATTTCCTGACAGCTAGTCCTATGCCTACACTATTTCAATCATGGTGCCAGGGTGGGCACCTATGGGGCTGTGAAAAATGTTCCTCTGGGTAGGAGAGGTAGCACATGTAGTATTCTGCATATATGTTCTTGCCTTCCAGCCAACTCAAATTTAAAAATAAATATTTTGGCATATTTTCAGATTTACAAAAAGTTGTCAGTATAATACAAAGAATGATCATATACTCTTTGCCCAGATTCTCCAAGTGTTAACATTTATTTTTTATTTAAACATTTATTTTTTATGTTTGTCTACTGTCTGTCTGTCTATCTATCTATCTATCTATCTATCTATCTATCTATCTATCTATCATCTATCTATCTATCTATCTGCTATAGTCTGAATGTTTCTGTTCCCCACCCCTTCCAAATTCATATGTTGAATGCTATTCACCGAGGTGATGATGTAAGTAGATGGAGCCTTAGGAGATGATTAGGTCATGAGGGTGGTGCCCTCATGAGTGGTTTAGTGCCTAAAATGGTTTGGCTGTGTCATCACCCAAATCTCATCCTGAATTCCCACGTGTTGTGGGAGGGACCTAGTGTGAGGCAATTGAATCATGGGGACAGGTCTTTCCCATGCTGTTCTCCTGATAGTGAATAAGTCTCATGAGGTCTGATGGTTTTAAAAAGGGGAGTTTTCCTGTACAAGCTCTCTTTGCCTGCTGCCATCCATGTAAGACATGACTTGCTCCTCTTTGCCTTCCACCATGATTGTGAGGCCTCCTCAGCCATGTGGAACTGTAAGTCCACTAAACCTCTTTTTCTTCCTAGTCTTGGATATGTCTTTATCAGCAGTGTGAAAACAGACTAATACAGTGTCCTTATGAAAGAGGCCCCAGAGAGCTGATATGCCCCTTCCACCATGTGAAGGCACAACAAGAAGACACAGTCTATGAGGAAGCAGGCCTTCACCAGACAATGCATCTGCTGGTGCCTTGATCATAGACTTCCCAGCCTTCAGAACTGTGGGAAATAAACTTTTTGTTCTTTATAAGTTACCCTGTTTGTGTATTTTTGTTATAGCAGATTTAATGAACTAAGACTCTATCTATCTATCTATCTATCTATCTATCTATCTATCTATCTATCTATCTACTATCATCTATCTGTCTAGATGCTATCATCTATCTATCTATCTAGATGCCATCATTTATCTATCTAAGACTATCTATCTATCAATCATCTATTTATCTACCTATCTATCCCTTCCTCTTCCTTCTCATCATTGTCATCAGTTATCTATCTATATATGCTTTTTCCCTGAACTGTTCACCAGTAACTTATAGATATGATTCTTCTTTATTCCTAAAGAGTTTAGCATGTATTTTATAAAAACAAGAGCATTCTTTTCCATAACTACAACATAGTTATCAAAATCAGAACATTAAAAATTAACATATTATTATAAAATCTCAGTCCTATTCAGATTTGTCAATTTTCCTAATAATGTTCTTTCTAGCAAAAGAAGATGAAAGTTTATGTGTTATATTCAGTTGTGACATGTCTTAGCTTTCTTTTAATCTGGAATAGGTTTATAGTTTTCTAGAAAGAATAGGCCAAATATTTTGTAGATTGTCCCTTACTTTGGATTTGCTTATGTTTCCTCATGATTACATTGAGGTTACAATATACTTTTGGCAGGAACACTGTAGAAGTTCAAATGCATCATACCAAGAGGCATATGATAGCATTTTGTCCCAATATTGGCAATATTAACTTTTACTGCTTAAAGTATTGTCTGCCAGGTTTTATCACTGTAAAGTTACCTCTTTGTCTTTTGTAACTGATAAATATCTGTAAGGAGATATTTGGAGATTATGTAAATATATTATTAGTTCTCAAACTTCCCTCCAGTGGTTTTAGTACTCACTGGAGATTCTTGCTTGAGTCAATTATTATTATGATTACTAAATGGTAATTTTGTATTTTACAATTTCTTCTACATTTGTTAGCTGCCGTTCTACTATAACCCTTCTCCCATTATTTTGTTTGTCTATAGCAATGTAGACTCATGGGGTTATTGTTTTTTTCAGTGGGTTTTAATACTTTTCTATTAGTTATTTTGATTCTAAATTATTTCAGTTTTGATACATGGGAGTCTTTCAGATTGGCTCCTGGGTCCTTTTGGTACATTCTCATGTTTCTTGTAGCACTTCTTTACTTTCTGGTACAACAAGATGTTGTGACCTCATTTTGTAATCTCCCTGCCTCAGCCCGGAAATCGGTCACTTATCTAAAAAGATGTGCTTGATTCTATCGGGAAATAATTACTTATAGACCCTTTCACACATTTATATATTTTTATATCTATTGTCTGTCTTACTCACTTCTACTATTTTTATCTAAAAAACATGAATCTACACTGATATCTCCATTTCCAATTCATACTACTGGGATCATTCTAGCTTTCTGCCTTCTCATGTTTGTTTATTTTTTTCATGCCTTCTCATACTGGTAATTCCCTTTTCCAGTGGCGCGAAACCTGGCTACCATTATCCATAACGTAATGCCTTATTTGCTAATCATAGAATACAAAGAATGCTAATCCATGTCTATGTAAAAGAAGCCCACTAATAAGAACTCTAAGAACTCAATATTTGTTTAGAATTATTTTGGTCTTTAGCCTAAGCGTGTATCATTTAAATCCTGTATGAAAAAGTTACCTGGGTTAATTCTCTCTCCAATTTATTCAGTGCAGGTAGGTTATTCTTTTGAAATATGGTTTGCTATATTTGTTTTTGTTTTGACTCCATTTTAGAGTTATTTCCGTATCCTGTCCGATTTTTTGTGTGTGTGTTTTTTCTTTCTTTTTCCTTTTTTTGAGTATGTAAAACATTACCATGGTCCCAAAAGTCAGACCTGTATAAAAAGTATACACAGAGGAGGGTCACTGACCACCTTCTGTCATTCCTTTCATGCTTCCCACCTAGCCTCATCCGCCTTCTCTAGGTAACCAATCACATTAGTCTTCTACTTATCGTCCCTTTGTTGTTTTTGCCTAAATAATCAGATACTTTATTTCCTCTTCTTTCTGAGAAAAGGAGCTCTGTTCCACACTCTGCCTCAGTTCTTCCAGCTTTGCTTCATTCCTTTGCATAGTTGCTTAGTATTCCATTTCCTAGATACACCACAGTTTGGCTAATGAATCGTGTTTGTTTAGACATGTTGCTTCCAATATTTTATAATAATAAACAGTGCTGCAAGGAATATATTTGTGCACAAGTATTTTCAAATTGTTGGAGGTATAGTTGACCCTTGAAAAATGTGCAGGTTAGTGATGCCAACCCCCGTGCACTAAAAAGTCCATATATAACTTTTGATTTCCCAGCAACTTAACTGCTAATAGACTATTGTTGACCAGAAGCCTTACCAATAACATAAGAAGTTGATTAACATATAATTTATATGTTATATGTATTATATACTATACTACAATAAAGCAAGCTAGAGAAAAGAAAATTTTATTAAGAAAATTATAAGAAAGAGAAATATATTTACTATTAATTAGGTGGAAGTGGAAGATCGTAAAGGCCATCGTCCTTGTTGTCTTCTTGTTGAGTAGGCTGAAGAGGAGAAGCAGGAGGAAGGATTGTTCTTGCTGTCTCAGAGTGGCAGGGGCAAAAGAAAATCCATGTATAAGTAGACTGGCAGTTCAAAGGATTCTGTTAAAGGATCAACAGTATATCTGCAGAGTAAATTACTTAAAAGTGGTGATTCTATATCCTAAGGGAATGTGTATGTAGCTTTGTTAGATATTGCCAAATTCACCTACATAAGGATAGTATCAATTTTCATTCCAACCAGCATCATATGATCGTGTACCTGGAAACCCCCTAGAGAATCTATGGTGACTCAGCAATAAAGAATTTATTAATGTGTCAAGATATAAAGCTAACAAATAATATCATAAAATGATAGGGGAAATTTCATTTACAATAGCAAAAAAGAAGACAAAATACTTAAATTTAATAAGAAATATGTAAGTCCTATACATGGAAAACTTTAAAGCACTTCTGAAAGACATAAAAGTAGACTTGAACAAATAGATCCCTTGTTTTAGGTCTGATGACTCAACATTATAAAACTATCAGTTCTTTCTATGTTAACTTATAAATTTAACGTAAGTTTAATAAAACTACAAACAAGTGTGTTTTGTTTGTTTTGTGTGTGTGTGGAGCCAGAAAACAATCAGAAATACACAAAAAAGTTATAAAGAGCAATTAGCCCAATTAGATATGAAGACATACAATAACATATAGTCTCTGTAATTAAACCTCTTTAGTATTGATGTTTGAATAGAATATTAGACAAGTGCAATGTAAAAGGAAGTGCAGATATAGGTCCAAGTACATGTAAAACTTAAATGTTTAAAAAGGTGACATTTCAAAACACTGGGGCAAAAATAAGCTTTTCAGTAAATGAAGCATGGACAACTATTTATTCATTTGAAAAAATAAAACAAGCTCCATATCCCACATCATACATAAAAATAAATTAGAAGTGGACCAAGGATCTAAATATAAAATACGAAACCATACAAATACCAGAAGTAAACATAATAAAGTATGGGTCTAGTTTATCTAGTAGAGACCTTGGTCTTTGCCACATGCTCTGAAAATGACCTACATTTATGGTCTAATCAGGGAACTCTACACTTTCCCTACCTATTGGTGTCTTTTTAGTTTTATGATATACAACCCTGCATTAGTCAACTGCACCCACTGGCCATGAGGCTACTGAAGTTGGCACTTGTGCATGTCACTCTCTGGTGGGATGGTGAGAATGTGTCATCGTGTTTCACGATGTCATGCCATTCTCATGCAATTTCCCCGTCTTCATGTCTTTTTTGTCCATGCGTTTTTTTTTCTTATCCTTTTTACCCTTAAAAATAGCTTATTGTAGCACATCCAGGAAAGATTTTTATAACTCTTATCCCTTATTTTGTTTGCCATACTCTGGGTTTCCTATGCATATATTTTGCATATATTTAATGTCACAAATACTTTATTATAAAACAATTGCTGATTTGCATCTGAATTCCTCCCTAGGGCATAATCTCTTACAGAACAGGAACCTTATTTTATTTGATTTTTATTCCTAGTACCTACATAGAGGCTGGCATATGGTTGGTGCTTGCATTAATCCTTATAGGCTAGATTGTGTTGCAGGAATCATCAACTGTCAAATCTTAGGGGCTTGACACAACAAAGATTTAAATATCACTCATAAAATATATTGAAAATCTGTATAACTCTCCAGGATAGTTGTCTTTCCTGTGGCTGCTCACTGATCCAGGCTACTTTGATCTTGTGACTCAAAGTTCAACAAAATGTGGACATGTCATTTTATTTACATTTCAATGGCCAGAACTTATGAAATGGCCTCATCTAATTGCAAGAAGTTTGGGAAATGTAGCCTTCCATATTTACAGGGATAAATGAAGAACTGGATATTGCTTAATAACTGTTAATGAGTGAAATGCTATCAGGGCATTTCTGAAAATTCAGCAGAGATCAAGGAACTTGAGAGGAGTCTGTATTGCAAAGATCTCCAATCAAAAGAAACCAACTTAGATAAATTCTGTAATTTGTTTTTAAGATTTGATAACATAATAACTCCCTGAAGAAAACTTTAATCTGAAGTCTCCAGATCATTCTAGATGTTTCCATATTATTCTAGGAGGTATAGTCTTGTCTCACAGAGAGGTAGTGTACCCTAACCTGAGTTCACAAATATCTATAAATCGAAAGGTCCTAAGAGCAAGTGGGTCACAAATCATAGTCCCAGAAAAGACTTCTGAGTGGGAGAATTTGCCCAGTCAAGGACAGGGACGGAGGTAAAAGGATTCAGCTATTTGAATAGTAAGAAGAGGGTTGGCAGAACAAAATATTGTCATGGTCCTAGATGGGATTCTTTTCCCAGGTGAAATTAGACGACAGCCAGGAAATGGGGCAGAAACTCACCCTGAAGTCTTAACTTAAGGAGTCATGGGAAGCTACAAATGAGAGAGCATGTGGGTAGTTGAGGAGGCTCATTCAGGATATATGGAAACTTGACCTTGAGAAGAGGAATAATTCTAATCTCCATAAATTCTTAGAATTACCAGATGTTGTTCTCATGGGATTGAGGGTAAGATTGAATCTGAGGATTATATAAGAATCTGAGGATATTCAGAGCCCAAACCCTCTGTGATTAAAAAAAAAAAAGACTTTTACTCTTAGTTAGAAGCAACAAAAAGTAACCCTTGAATGAGCATGCAACAGGATGAGGAACTGGCATGGGAAAACATTAGGCCTATTCATTTGGGCCAGGGTTTGTTCTGTTTCCCCTGAACAGTCGCAAAAAGAATGCCTTCCTCATGTTCCACCCATCAAGTTTTCAGGATTAAGTAAATACTTTTGACAAAACCATGCTGTTTTAAATTTCAACTCCTTTTCCTGCATTTCTGACATTTTCTTCTGCTGAGTCCAACAAAATAACAGTTTTCTATTATGTAAAGAGGAAACATGGGGTTTAGGTGTTGAATTCTGTTCTTATATCCATATAAATGACATATTATGTTCCAGGGCTTATAATTAAACATCATTTTGGCTTTTCTTTGTGTATGGATGTGATCTTATATTTTGACATTAGTTACATTTTGTGTAATTCTCTTTCTCTCTCTCAACACACACATACACACCCACACCCACACACACACAATATATATATTATTAATATAGTTTTACAAGAACAAGTGGAAGACATCATTCATTACCTCATGCTCTTAAATGCTCAAGTTTGTAATTCTTAAGAGCAAAGCCTTTTTTTTTAACATAACCATGATATCAGGAAATTTAACATCGATATAATACTTTTATTTATTCTCTATAGTCAAATGTTATCAATTGGTCCAATATCATTATAGCTATTTTTTTTTCCTAGTCCAACATCCAACATCATATACAACATTTTGTTTTTATGCCTCTTTAGTCTCCTTTTACCTGGAGCATTTCTGTCTGATGTTTTCTCATGAATAGACTCAAGCAATGCATTTTTGGCAAGAATATTAGTGAAAGGATTTTGTGTCTTTCTCAGTATATTAAGAGTCATATGATGATCATGTGTCTCAATATTGGTGATTTTAGCTTTGATTTCTTGAGTAAGGTGAGATGTCATCCAAATTCTTCCATTGTCTAATTACTGCATTTCCCTGTGTAATTAATACAGAGTCTATATAAATACGCTTTCTTACCAAACTTTCACCTGCTAATTTTACTATTCATTAATGTTTTTCAAATATCATGTCTTGCATATTTATTAGTTAGCATTATACTGAAAAGAAGGATTTTTCCTTTTCCCCAATACGATTGTTTATTCATGTGCTTATTTATATCAGTATAGACTCAAAGATTTTTGTTTCACTGAAGTAGTTATAATTCATTATCAACAATATACAAATTGTTCCAGATCATTTGAGGCTAGTTCCTGCATGGTTTTGCCACATCCCCATCATTTTTCGAGCAGCTCCTCGTTTTTTATTTTATTTTTAATTTTTTTAGAGATGGAATCTTACTCTGTCACCCAGGCTAGAATGCAGTGGTGTGATCATAGCTCACTGTAACCTCAAATTCCTGAGCTCAAGGGATCCTCCCACCTCAACCTCCTCAGTAGCTGGGGCTACTGTGCCACCACACCAAGCTCATTTTGGTAGAGATGGGGACCCACCATGCTGACCAGGCTGGTCACAAACTCTTGACCTCAAGTGATCCTGCAGTCTCCACTTTCCAAAATGTTGAGATCACAGGCATGAGCCACTGCACCCAGCAGCTCTCATTTTTAGTGCAACAAAGTGTTCCAGGCTCACACTGTACTTTCCCTGCCCCCGCCCTGGAGTCAGTCATTTCTCCTAGGAGCTTAGACTTCTGATTTAATTAGAGCAAGTCTATGTTGTAGTATGCTTTCCCAACCCTCTCTTCACTATCCCCCACACAACTCTATATTCCAGACTATCAGCCTCCTCACTGCTCTGCAAAAATATGGCACTAACTTCTTCCATGTCCACTCTTTCTCCTTTTTGCTGCCCACCAAGCTCAGTCCTCTCTGAGGGTCAGTTCCTTTCCCTTTACCTCCATGACGGATGCATGTGAAGAGGCGTTATGACAGCTGGAGCTCATTCATCCCCAGGCTTGATTCCACTAAACTGGCTGGCTAGACAAGTGCCTTCATCTTTCAGGAATACTTGTATGTTTCCAGAAGCTGCACAATTGGAAAAAGACTTTATACTCCTGGGAAGAGGGGATTTGTGTTTTAATGAAAGGTTATATGAGATCTTCAATCCTTTACAACAATGTTAAACATATTTTTGAGCTCCGTTTCCCCCACAAGAGTTTCCTAAGAAACCCCAGCCCACACTCATTTTTCCCTTCTTTGAACTCCTACTACACTTGGAGGCTGAACCACACAATCTAGCTTTTGTCTATGTGCCTGCTATTTCTGTAATAGCTTCAAATTTTCCATAGTGGTTATTAACTACTTAAGGGAAAAGATGGTTTCATATTTATACATAAATATGATTTCTTCTGTAAGATCTGGCCTCACTTCCTATACACAGACAAATATACAGTTCTTATCCTTATGCCTCACACAAATAAGTGCATTAAAAATGATTTTTTGAGGAAGTGAACACAGATCATAGAATTCCATGAGACTAGAACTTAGGTCTCACGACCTCCATGCCTATGTTTTCTTAACTCTTAATATATTATACCATTAACCCCCCAAACTTGGCCATATGTTTAGCATTATTCTATATATCTAGATATTATAGTCTTATAATATTAATCATCTTCCCTTCATGTTGGAATAAGAAATTTGTTTTTAATTTCATAGAAATGACAAGTGGAGGATAGCATGAATCTCTGACATCCATCGATCATCCCCAGGCTCCATTAAAGCACCTAAATAAGAAGTAGACATGGTTCTTCGTTTCTCTTTCTCCAGGTCATTTCTGCAGAGCTTGTCATGTTGACAGCAAAAGAAAAGGACATAGGATATCTGCATATCCACTGTTTAATTGATCCCTAGCCACATTTTCTAATTACTGCATATTTTTTCCATTAAATCAAGTCTATAGGTATACATGTTAGTTTTCTAGATATATTTATATTTAAATGTCAAAATTTAAACACCAAAAAATTTCTTATTGTATGTTTATTCCAGAATGTTTGTGAAATTTACTATTTTTGATATTTTATTCATTAATTCAATAAACACTTACTGAAAGTCCACTACATGCATTGTGCTGGGCTCTTGGGTCAGGAATGGTTTACTGAGGAAGCAATATTGAGGTGAGACATGAAGGAAGAGAGAAGTTTCCAGGTAAGCTCTGCAAGGAAGAGGATTTTGGTAGAGGAGCAGCATAGGAAGTTGCTGGGTTGTGAAAGAGCTTAGAGAAACTGTCCAGAGGACAGTGGCAAGAAGAGATGTTTGGGAGGAAGCTGGCGATGTAGGCAGGTACTCTATCTTAAAGGACTTATAGGGCATGTAAGAGTTTCAGGTTTAATGGAAAATTTAAGGCATTAAGGTGAAATAGAAGTTGAATAGCTTGGAGCAAATAGCTTCGTATTGCTTAATACCCTTTTAACATAGTATAATAATTGATGTTTATGAAAATGATTCTTTTCATAAAGAAAAGTTTACATTCTGTTTCATGAAATCCTATCAGAAAGGTAGAAAAGTTGTATAATACTTTTTAAAAATTTTTTCATCATAGTTAAAAGTGTGTTGATAATTAAAGGGGTCACCCTTACTTATCCAGAAAATTTGTTTGTTTATACAAGATGTGCTTATCCCAGTTTCATGTTGACTTGTAGCCTTTTAACTTAATACACGAATATTTGTCACAACATATACAAAAAACTGTAAAATCTCCCTATAAATATTGTTATTCATATCCCATTTATTGATATAAAGTAATAAAGTAATTTGATACTGCCTTGTCCCAATCTAAGACCTCCTCTTCATTCTGAAATTGTATTTTACTTGTTTATTTATTTATTTATTTATTTTTTGAGACAGAGTCTTGCTCTGTCACCCAGGCTGGAGTGCAGTGGCGTGATCTCGGCTCACTGCAAGCTCCACCTCCCGGGTTCATGCCATTCTCCTGCCTCAGCCTCCCAAGTAGCTGGGACTACAGGTGCCCGCCACCATGCCCAGGTAATTTTTTGTATTTTTAGTAGAGATGAGGTTTCACCGTGTTAGCCAGGATGGTCTCCATCTCCTGACCTGGTGATCCGCCCGCCTCAGCCTCCCAAAGTGGTGGGACAGGCATGAGCCACCACGCCCCGCCTACTTGTTTAATTTCTTAAAGAGATGTTACTAATACATTTTCAGTAGCTGATGTGTATTTCATAACATTCTGTAGGTTTCTGGAAAATGTATAGCTCGTTATGCAAAAGAATGTCTAGTATCTGTCATAAACAAAGAACACAAACTCAAAACCCTGGCAAGGCATGTTACTGTATGGCATGTTTCAATGTTATTATATCCTAAGATTCTTTTTCAGTCAAAACATAATCATAGGGAAAGAATTACTGGGGAAAGGGGAGTGGGGAAGGAGAATGGCAATTAGATCATTGATGATGTTAAAAGCCATAAGAAACAGAAAATAGATACCCATTCTCTAGGATGTAAGGCATGGAAGGACTTACCCAGCTTACCCAAGGCCATGAGCTCAAGGCTGTGAGTCTCCTGCTGGGACTCAGGAGAACAACAACATAGAACTTTTGGTGTCTCAACAGAAAATGACTCTGGCTGATTTAAGCAGAAAATAAATTTACCAAAACATAATACAGTAGTTTACATGATCATAAAGAAGACTGGAGAACTGGGTTCTGAGATAGCCCAAAATGTACCCAAAACCGTGTTACAAAACTTTTGCCATCTCCACTGAGTGTCAAGTGCTGCAGCTTGTGCCTGTGATAGCCATCAGGCCTGGGCAGTACTCAGTTTTATTGCCATTGTCCCAGTCCTCTCTTCTATGTCCCTCTAGCTCTTGAGTCCACAGTGAATTCTTCGAGCATATATAGTGGAAGGCAGATCCTGCATCTCCCAAAGACTTACAGTGGAGAAATTCCCAAACATAAGAAGTAGGATTGAATATGTAGTGGCCAAAAATAATGACAATTTTTTACGTAGCTCATCCCTTTGAATATCCTTCATACATAATTTCATTTACAACTCTTGGTTCCTATCATGCTAAAAATAACCCTTGACAGCTTTGGCACACTTACCTTCTCCCCAAAATGAGGAAACCCAGAGCCTCATCAATTGATGGCTGCAGCTCCTGGCTCAGGATGTTGGGAAGATGCCCAGCTTTCCTCTGCTTCTCTCATGATCATGTGTCCATATTCTGTAATCTATGGACTAAACCAAGAAGGTGTCACCCACACATGCTGTGTAGGTGTGAAAGAAAGAGGAAATTTGGTACAAATAATTAAATGTAAGTCTGACATAGCAAGGAAAAGAACATAAGTATGCACTTATGACACTAGGTCATAGATATGATTTATTTGCTCTCCTATTAACTTAGTATTTCTTTGACTTTACCCAGGAACTTCCATTCCTGAAGGCTCTAACTCCCAGTGGTAGCACCTATATGGGGTTGCTGTGATTGGCTATTATTTTTTGCTCTTGTTGTTACACTATAGGTACTGAAAAGTCCCCTCTGGTTTCCATCCACATTATTCCCATATCTCCATATGTTAGTTACCTCACTTCTCATAGACAGTCAGGTTCTGGCAAAAATAAAATGTTTTTTTTTTTTCATTTTCACCATTCAGTATAGGAGAAGCCCAAAGTATACGGGTAGTTTTCTTAACTTCTAATTCATTAGAATCATACTCGTATTCTCTAATGAAAGTATTTCTCCCATGGTTTCTAAAGTCTGTCTCTGTCAGCAGTGCCTAAGGTAACAGGAATGTGAATCACATATTGTAAGTATTTCTTGTGTATTTTACAAGATGAGTCACGTCCCATCTTGAGGCTAGAGGCTGCATCTTGTATCACTTTGTTTCTGAAGGGCTTGAGGGTGAAGTATGATAGGATCTCAGAATTAGGCTGGATACTGCTGAGAAGGCTTAACACTCTTGAAAATGATGAGTTCATGTCCTTTGTAGGGACATGGATGAAACTGGAAAACATCATTCTCAGTAAACTATCGCAAGGACAAAAAACCAAACACCGCATGTTCTCACTCATAGGTGGGAATTGAACAATGAGAACTCATGGACACAGGAAGGGGAACATCACACTCCGGGGACTGTTGTGGGGTTGGGGGAGCGGGGAGGGACAGCATTAGGAGATATACCTAATGCTAAATGACTAGTTAATGGGTGCAGGAAATCAACATGGCACATGGATACATATGTAACAAACCTGCACATTGTGCACATGTACCCTAAAACCTAAAGTATAATAAAAAAAAAAAAGAAAAAACAACAAAAAAAAGAAAATGGGGGATTGCAGAACTGGGTCAGCTAGAAGCTGATTACTACAATGAGTAGCCAGTGGTCTAGTATACTGTGTTCAAGCTTGTCTTTATATATTTATTTTTTGAGAAAGAGTCTTACTCTGTCACCCAGGCTGGAGTGCAGTGGTGCGATCTCGGCTCACTGTGACCTCCGCCTCCCAGGTTCAAGTGATTCTGCCTCAGCCTCCTGAGTAGCTGGGATTACAGATGACCGCTACGACACCTGGCTAATTTTTGTATTTTTTGTAGAGATGGCGTTTCATCATGTTGGCCAGGCTGGTCTCGAACTCCTGACCTCAAGTGATCTGCCTGCCTTGGTCTCCCAAAGTGCTGGGATTACAGGTGTGAGCCACCACGCCTGGCAAAGGTTGTCTTTAAATTGGTCTTGGTTACAGCACTTTCCATGCCTAAAGTATAAAGATGTTCAGTCTACTGGCAGGAATTTATGTCAGACAGACAATTGTGCCATGTTCCCATACAATCAGTTTATTTCTAACTAAAGTCTGTGAAGTAGCTAGGCGTAAAATAGACAGGGTCCAGCCCTCCAGAGGAAAGGATAGGCAAGAGCTAGGCTGGACATCAGAGGCTGTCAGGTAATCTGGAGTTTATGGCAAGGCCGCTGGGCTAGAAGGATATTGGATTGCCGTGCATAGAAACTGATGACTGCATTAGTGTCACAGTGGTTTGGGACAGATGCCAAATAAGTGTGTCTGCAGGCAACCCACATGTGAAACACATAGCAGAGAGACACTAATTGTTGACCTCACTTGCTGGTGGGCTAAGATTGTTGGTCAACTTGCTACTGTGGTCAACTTGCTACTGTGGCCCAGGCAGTTGGTGCAGCTGAGCTGCAGATGTAAAAATTCAGCAGCCCCAATGAAAGGGGCAGGGAGAAGTAGGAGCTGAAAACAGGAACCAAATGTGAAGCCAGATGGAACCTGATAGGATGGCCTAAGCTTGCTCACTTTTCAAATATGATAGTCAAACTTCTGTACCATTTTTAGACCAAGACTCTTAACACCTGAATGAAAAGAAATACTATGGGTAAAACTTAACAATCAAATAAAAGGAAAGAATAAAAAAGAACTAAAAAACAAAATTGGCCTAGTGATCTGACACCCCTTTCTGTTCTGAAAGTGGCAAAGACATCTGAGGAGACTGTCATAAGGTCATGGTTATATTTAAAGCCAGCATAATGTACAATTACCTAGGAAAGACAGGAGAATCCAATGTAGCTGAGATTCATCACATTAAATGTATTTGTTTTGAAGTTTTGGTCCTTTTGGAGGAATTTTATCATTAAAATTATAAGTACTGGGCATGTTACACAGCTACTGAATTGATTTGTTTTTGGCGGCACACTTTCCTATGGGTTAGCAGAGGGAAGAGTGTCAGCAATATTGTGAGTCTGGTGCTACATGTAATTTCGGAAACCACAAACTCCTTAAGTGTACTGACCACTCAGCACTAATTTATAGCCCCAGAAACTATACAGCGACTTAATTTCTTTTAATTCTTACAATCTAGCTTTAGAAACCAATGCTTAAATATTACTAGTACCTTTTTTGTTTTGTTTTGTTTTGTTTTGTTTTAAAGTGGAATCCTGCCATGTTGCCCAGGGTGGATTTGAACACATGACCCTCCTGCCTCAGTTTTCCGAGTAGCTGGGACTGAAAAAGCAGCGTCTCTGTTTTTGTGTTCAGAGTGACATTAACCTACTTCTGTTTAAATGAATAAAATTATCTTTCCATTAGATTGATTTGGTGGAGAATTTAACTTAAAATGTAAAAGTAAAGTGGAGTTAGAGGTGAGCTAAAATTTTATAGTTTAATACCATGTAAATATTGCCAACTTATTTTTTCTAATTTAATTAGAACTAATATAAAGTTAATAAGATGAAAATAAATTCATTGTCCAGAATTGTAAACATTAGAATGAGAGTAAGGATCCAATGCTATTGACTTCCCTTTCTTTGAAGCAGAATAGCATTGCTAAAAAATGAATATTAATATGTCAGGAATTTAAATTTAAGGAAAAAATGACCAATAGTTTATTTCAAGATTTTTCTCCCTGTCTCAGCATGTAATCAAATATACTGCACAATAATTTTAGTTGCCAACCATTAAGAAAATCATAATCACTTTTAGTTAGGAGAGCATGTCATATTCTCTTATTTTGCCCACATACTTAAGTCATAGAAATGCTCAATGAATCCTTGTTGAATTTGATTTTTTTTCACACTGCAGTCAGATACAACTAAGTTTGAAGGATTTACTACACTGGAACCATTTCCAATCTAGACAGAGACCACGGGATGCCTTATATTTTAATTCCAAATAAAATGATATTCTGCATATTAAATGAGAAAGCAAATTTTCAGTTAGTTGATTAGGCAATTCTTCTAGATAGATACTTTTGAAGGCCCCACAATAGAAATATAGGTATATATGAAACAGAAAAACAAACTCGATGAAAAAACGCAGTTGGATAAGTGTTTACTTGTACTAAATATGAAATGCAAATAACTCTGTTGGAAACTAAATGTGCTTTTTATTTATAAATGTTACTCATGGACTCAGGAAAGAAAGTCATAAATCTCTGAACTTTGTGTTTCCAAGAAAGAGCAAGAGCAATGTTGAACTGCTGGAATATTTCTCTTTATTTCTTGATAGAATGTTCATAATTGGATCTCATGTCCCAGGAAACCCTAATCCTATAATACATAGGTATGAATAGCAGATATGGGACTGTTTTAGTTATTTAACTAATTGTTTAAAAAAGTGAAAAAATAATTACTAAAGGGATTGGAATCTCTCTGGAAATAATCTTGGAAGCTATGAACAATGTAGTTGAAGTCCTCCCCAACTTTTATTCAAAATCTTTGCAGACAAATGTATTATGTAATTTAAAATTGTTTTGACCATCTGGTCTCTAGAGCACCCAAAATCAAACACATAAATATTCTGACAGAAAAACATACAGATAGTCACACTAAGTGAAATAAATAAAAACCTTAAAGAGCCTTGAATCAATTCTTACTGCCTTGATTTAAGTCAACTTTTGTCATCAAATGAGTTGAATAAAAACTTTCTGTGAGCCTGTGCTTTTAGTATCATATCAAAGAAATATTAGCAAAGACCAATATTATGAATCTTTTCCCTTATGTTTTCTTCTAGTAGTTTTAAGTCTTACATTTAAGTCTTTAATCCATTTAGAGTTGATGTTTGCATATGGTAAGAATAAGGGACTAATTTCATTTCTTTTGCATGTGGATATCTAGTTTTCCCAGAACCATTTATTGAAGAGACTGTCCTTTCCCTACTGTGTGTTCTTGGCATCTTTGTCAAAAATCAATTGATTGTTAATGCATAGATTTATTTTTGCACTCCCTATTCTGTTCCATTGGTCTATATGTCTGTCTTTATGCCATTACCATACTATTTTGATTCCAGTAGCTTTGCAATATGCTTTGAAATCAGGAATTATGAAGCCTCTAGCTTTCTTCTTCTCTCTCAAGATTATTTTGGTTATTCAAGGCCCTTTGTTGTTCCATGTGAATTTTAGGATTGTTTTTATCTATTTCTGCAAAAAATACCATAGAGATTTTGATATGGATTGCAATGACTCTATAGATCACTTTGTGTAGTATGCCATTTTAACAATGTTAATTCTCCCAATCCATGACCATAAGATGCCTTTCTATTTATTTGTTCTCTTTAATTTCTTTTAGCAATGTTTTGTAGTTATTATTGCACAAGTCTTTCATGTCTTTGTAGGACTACTAAAAACTAAAAAGCTTCTGTGCAGCAAAAGAAACAGTTAAGAGTGAAAAGGCAACCTGTACATAGAATGGTAGATGTATTTGCCAACCATATATTTGATAAAGGGTTAATATTCATGATATGTAAGAAACTTCTATGACTCAAAAGTAAAAAAAATCTAAATTACTTAATTAAAATATGAGCAAAGAGCTTGAATTGCCATTTCTCCAAAGAACACATAAAAGTGATTAACAAGTATATGAAAAGATGTTCAACATCATTAATCATCAGGGAAGCACAAACTAAAACCACAGTGAGGTATCAACTCATACCTATAAAAATAAATACCATTATAAAAATAAATAAGTAAAAAAAAAAACAAGTATTTGTGAGGATATGGAGAAATTGGAATGCTTGTGCACTGTTGGTGGGAGTATGAAACGGTGCTGGTGCTATGGAAAACAGTATGGAGATTCCTCAAAAAATTAAAAATAGAACTAGCATATGATCCAGCAGTCCCACTTCTCACTATCCAAAAGAATTGAAAACAGGATCTTAAAAAGATATCTGCACTCCCATGTTCATTGCAGCATTACTAACAATAGCTAAGATGTGGAAACAAAACAACCTAAATGTTCACTGACAGATAAATGAATAAATAAAATGTGGTGTATACATACAATGGAATATTCTTCAGCCTTAAAAACGAAGAAAATCCTGTCACATATTACAACATGGACATTATGCTACGTGAAATAAGCCAGTAACAGAACAATACTGTATGATTCCATTTCCATGAGATATCTAAAATAGTCAAATTCATAGAATTAGAAAGCAGAATAGTGGTTGCCAGAGCTGGGGTAAATGGACATGGGCAGTTGCTATTTAACAGGTATAGATTTTTTATCATGCAAAATGAAAAAGTTCTAGAGGTCTACTGCACAGCGATGTGCATCTAGTTAACAATACTGCACTGTACACCTAAAATGTATTAAGAGGGTAGGTCTCATATTATATGTTTTTACCACAATAATAAAAAATTCTAGTGTTTAAAGGTTTTTTAATTTAAAAATTGCAATTAAGAAATTGTTGATCAATTTACCAAAGTATGTTCTATAGATATTGAGTAAAAAGGGAAGGCAGTGTTTATTGTTAAATAAGTTTGGAAAACATAAGTTTAAATAAAATTAAATAGATTCATTACTGTAGAATTTCTCAGAGATTTTTATATGCTAATGTCTTGGGAATCCCAAGAAAGATGGTATACAGTGCAACATTTCCTATGCGTATCAAATCACAGAAGCTTTTTTGAAACATCTTGAAGGCCTGGTGTTTTGTAGATGGATTTTAGAAGGGCTCTTGGAATGATGTCCAGAAAATAAAGGGATTGGTGGCCTTTTCTGGAGAGATTGGGTTCCTTATTCAGTCCCAGGCACCCATTCATTCAGAAAATACTGAAGAACATGGCTCTGTACTTGAAAACTGGCTAGGGGTGTATAGATAGAAGCAAAAGCCCCTGCCCCCAACAAAGTCACAGTCTAGTGTCAAAAGAGCCATCAGAAGAAATTCATATAAACAATTTTTCTGAATATGGCTTTGACTATAATCATTATTTTAGGCCACATATCATGAAACCAAAAATCCTATTCTAAACTGATGACCTTTTGGTTTCATCTGGGCAGAGTCTCCCTTTTGTTTTAATTCAAAGTATCCCTTTATTTCCACATTCCCATTTTTCTGGGATTCAGTTTATCTTGTGCTATTTAATTAATCTGGTTTTTTTTTTTTCTCGGTCTCCCACCTTCTTTTCTTCCCAAATGACTGGTGCAGGTGGAGGGTGGCAATTTTCGAGTTATTTTTGTATCTTGTTTTTCCCTTTAGCTTTCATCAAGGTGACACTTTAGAGGCTTAAGGTGGGTAAGTGGAAGGACATAGAGGACTTTCTGTTTTAATCAACACCTTCAAGAGATTTTTCCCTATTCCAACAATAGCATTGATTTTACATTTTATTTGCTCTGAGCAGGATGATACGCAAAGGCTTAGCATGATAGATAGTGTTTACTTATTTTTAGACCATTTGTATTTTTCATTTCATGAGCCCTCTGCCATTGCACATTTTTGATAGAAAAGTAGCAGTCTTTCCTAAGAACATTTCTGCTTTGCTCTTTGACTTGTTTCCCTTCTGCTGGCAATATAGTCATACTGCAGGCTGTTCAAGGATAGAGTTCTTTATGAAGTGATGAAGATGAATTATTCCTGCCAGACACAAAAACGATTATTTTACTTGTTACTTAAATCAGAAAGAGACAAAGAATACTGTTCAATTTTAGCTTGCCAGCAGGCGTTCAGGGAAAAGGAGTTTCCTAACAACTTGGAGAATGCACTTCTAAAACATGTGTCGACATTAAAATGAGGCTAAAGATTGGTACCAGGGTAAAACAGAGCTCAATTTTTGTCTCCAATTTCACCAAAATTAGTAGGGAAGGCAAGAGGTGGCAGCTTTCCTAATTTATTGGAGAAATGTTCGGGTGAAATGTTGGAAAGACTCTAATTGTTCAGGGACTCCCATGTAAGTATAAATTCTCTGCATTATATTTCCTATGGGGGTTACAGTGGGTAGAGAGAAGTTTTTTTGTGGTTGCCAAAATTTAGATAATAAAAGTGGGACTTCAAGATTTAATTGAATAGCTATAGCCTTGAGTCAAGAGCAAAATAGTAAAATGTCATTATAGATACATATCAAGAAGAAAAACAATCCATGATTTCTGAAACTATAGCAGCGTTGCATTGTGCTGCAAACACCCAGAGCAAACTCCCCTCAGAAACCTCCCTAAAGGACAAAACGGTTCTTAACTGGAAAAAAAAAAGCACCTTCTGGAATGTCGGCAAAGCATGTAAATTACAGACGATTTTTTAAAAGGACTCCTCAACTTTGAATCTCCTAAGCAGATCATGAACAAATGTGTTCAGTAGAACCTGTGGTACAGCCTGGCAGCAACCCCGAGAGACAGAACTGACATCTCCTTACATTTTGAAGTCATGTTTTTACTGCAGAAAAAGAAAAGCGTTGCCTATCGCCCAGTCAGCGGAAGTGTCAGAAGCATGTGAAGTAGAGCAGCTCCATCTTGAATAGGAGCTGGGTAAAATAAGGCTGAAACCTACTGGGCTGCCTTTCCACACGGTTAAGGCATTCTGAGTCACAGGATGAGATAGGAGGTCGGCACAAGATACAGGGCATAAAGACCTTGCTGATAAAAAAGGTTGCAGTAAAGAAGTTGGCTAAAACCCAGCAAAATCACAGTGGCCAGGAGAAGTACCTCTGGTCGTTCTCACTGCCACACTCCCACCAGCACCATGACAGTTTACAAATGCCATGGCAACATCAGGAAATTACCCTATATGTTCTAAAAAGGGGAGGCATGAATAATCCACCCCTTGTTTAGCATATCATCAAGAAATAACCATAAAAATGGGCAACCAGCAGCCCTCAGGGCTGCTCTGTCTATGGAGTAGCCATTCTTTTATTCCTTTACTTTCTTAATAAATTTGCTCTCACTTTACTGTATGGACTCGCTCTGAACTCTTTCTTGCACAAGATCCAAGAACCTTCTCTTGGGGTCTGGATCCAAAGCCCTTTTCTGTAACAGAAGATGGAAACTTGTTTTTCTTTTCATGGTTTGTGTGTTTGGTGGATGAATCAGAGGTCAGCCTTGGTCAGACTCTACAGTCAGCCCTTTGGAATTAGGGATTTTTTCCCAATAGCCAAATAGTGACCAACTCTTCTCCTGGCAGTGGGAATATTAAAGTTGTTCTTTTAGGCCTGACTGATTTTCATCTTGTGATGATATTTTCAAAAAGCAGTCCTATTGTGTTCTCTCATAGCATCTCCTCTCCTTGACTGCATTCAAATTGTAGGTGGTTCTCAGGAATGCTCTCTAGAGATGTGGAGACCAAGGTATATTTAGTCAAATTTTAGTATCGACATTCGACATTCGGTTAATTAAAGCTATTTGAGATTGAATGGGAGACACTATGTCAAAAAAGACTCTTAAAAGTTAAAATTCAAGCTTTGATTACTAACTCCATGCCTATTTTCCTGAGAAGTATCTGATGTCTGCCTGAAACATTGTAATTCCTTTCTTCTTTTTTTAATCCCACCCATTCCTTTTAAAAGTTGACTTTTCTCTTTAATGCCATAGCTCAGGTGATCTATGACACATCTTCATTTCAAGGTTCATCCCTTTGTAATTCACTAGGCAAAGGAAATTCCAATCTCACAGGGACCTTTATCTGTTCACGAGAAGAAAGAGGAAGAAAGGGGCCCCCTTAAGATAGTAAGGGAAGGGATTCAGGGAGAGACAAAGATATTTTTCCAGGCCTTTTTTGCACCTAGATCAATTTTAAGGCCATTAATCCTTTGATATATGTTTGCGGGTAAGAGAACAAAGGAATCAAACTTGACTGCAATTGGATTCCACATGAATTATCAATTAGAGACATAAGAACATGTGATTTATAGGACTGTTTTGTAAGTGCTCCTTTATGTAGCCTATTGACAAAGGAAGAGGAGAGATGTGCTGTGATTTCCCGGCCTTGTTCCAAAGCCCTGTTGCCAACTTCTTTCCGCTATGAATTCCCAAACAGATTTTAGCACTTACTTCCAAAACCAGATGAAGTATCAAAATAATTTCTAAAAGGCTAGTGGCAGTGCAAAGTGACAGTGACAGGGACTTGCAACAGCCTTCCTGGACGCCGTCCACCACCTCCCTACCAGCTGGTGCCCTGCAAGTGCATGCGTGGTGCTTTCTTCTTTCTTCTAACATAATCCTAATCGTGATGCTTTGAAATAGCCTAAGTCATTTTTTTCTCTAACTCCATTTTGAGGATGAAAGCAGCTGTAACATCTTTTCTCAGGGCCTGGCATGTTTGAGGAGTTCAGTTAATATGTACTTGATAAATAAAGAAAAAACAAATAATTCGACTAATAGAAAAAGCTTCTGAGGAAGTTAGACTTCAGAACTGTATTTAGATCACATTCAGAAGTAGAAAATGAGAGAAAACCAAGCCTCTACTTGAACATGCATTTGTTCATTCTATATAACAACTCCTACGAGTTTGATTCAGTGATCTATTTTGGGGGTCATTTGGATGTGGCTATTTGGAAAACATTAAGAGGCAGTGTACCAGCTCAGGGCAAAGCTTCTCTACATGGCTTGCACTAGTTACGGTCTGATAAGTCTTTCTTGGGTTAAACAAGGAGAAACATAATTTTTAAAGTTACCTCTTGTACCTCTTATACCTAGAGTAAGCAATGCTTCAACATATCCTCTGATGACCTAATGAGAAAAGTAGGATCTGTTCTTTTAATATAAATCAGAGCATGTTTATTAGGCACCAATTCTTCTCTCAGCCAGACTCAAAGACATGTACAGATACATAAGAGAGTAGAAGAAACAGTTTCTGTTCCCAGAGTCAATAATGCAGTTGGATTGGAAACTTTCCCGTAAATGAACCATTTACTGATAGTTCAGGGGTATTTATGCTAAATTATGTTCCTTAATACTTATATCCAAATTCACTGACATCAACTTAAGATGAAAAAGATTAATCTAAATAAAATCTTGATATATTGGAAATTTATCATTGAAAGCCAGAGACTGAGGTCTGGGGTTTTGACCAACAGGGATTGGAAACTAGAAATTAGGGCAGTTAATTAAGGTCTTTGACTGCTGACTACAGAAAATCTTAGATTGCTTGGAATTTTCAGATGACCAAATCTTCTAAAGAGTAATCGTAAACAGCTGATCTTTATATCCAGATCATATTTATCAGTCCTACAGCTCAATGCTGGCCCCACTGGAAGGGCTGATGAAGGTGAATAAATCAGGATACAAACAGCCAAGAGAAAATCTGTAATAAATACAGAGGTGCTTCTCTCTTGCCCCACAAACTTTTCCCCTGTTCTACTCCCATCAGTCAACCTTCTCTATATCCCATGAGATCCTAAACCATTAGAATCCTAGGCTTTGTTTTCTCCTTTCTCATTTGTCATATTGTTTGACAAGGCGGCACACTCAATTTTCCAACCTTTTTATTGTCTTTTGTCCAACAGTGCTACATTCTAGCCTGGGTCTCAAAATCCTTCTCTTTGCTTTGCTCTCTCTAGGCTGCTGCCCTTCTTGCTAATTTTTTGAGCTTGTCAACTGTACAAAGGTCATCTGTCTGTTGCACCATCCAAGTCAATTTGTGCAGTGAGTAAAGATGCAGAGTCTGTGTTAGAGCTCTCAAGTTTCCGTATTCAAGAATGCTGGGCCAGTAGGCTGTCTTTTAGAATGAGACAGTGAAGCAAATAATTCCCCAGGATATTTTCTGAGATTCCATTGTTAAACTCCAGTTTTTCATTAATGGCTCTAACTGGTCATTATTGCAATTAAATAAATTTTTCCCTGTGGTTATGTGTGTGTGTGTGTGCGTGCATGTGTGTGTAGGGCCAGAGTAGTGCACTGGGGATATGAGATTTGAAGGTGAGAACTTTGCCTTGAAGATTTTTAGGTTCTGAAGGCAAAATCTAAAATTAAGGGATCTTACAAGAAAGAAAAAATATAGAAGGCAACCATAAGTTATAGATTTCTGGGGCAATCCAGGATTCATTTGTGATTCACTCAATAAACATTTACTGAGACCTTATCTGCACTAGTCACCCTAGACATTGAGCAGTAAGATGCATCCCCTACCCTAAAGATGCAACTGTTTCAAGACAAACAGGCTATTCAATATGATGCAGTGACTTCTGTAGTGGAAATATTTGCAAAGTACTGTAGTAGCGTAAGCATTAGATTGTAAACTGATTGAGGGTAGAGCCTGGGTCAAATTTACCTTTGTGACCTCAGCATCTAGCTCAGGTTTTGGCACATAGTACGTGCTTGATTTATATTTAATGATTGATTGAATGAATAAATATTGTCCCCTATGTGTCTGCCTATATCAACCATTTCTCTCCTGTTATTCTGATACACGCCTTCCTATTTTTATATGCAGCTTTTCGTCTGTGAGAGTGCTTTACCAATGTTTTGTATGTCTACTATATTCCAGTCCTTATTGGGCACCTACTTTTATATCAATGATACTCATTGATGAATAACATGTACATATATCAAAACATCTCACTATACCTCATGAATATATATAATTATTTGTCTATTAAAACATATATTTTAAAAAACCAGTAGTTTTTAGATGCCATGTGCTTCAGGTGACTTTCACACATAAGTCTCACATTTGGTTGGGATGACATAAGAAGTCAAAAGGAACTGATTCCCTGTACCTTGGGTCACTTTTTAAAAGGAAAAAAAGAAAGAAAACAAACCCAAATGCCAGTGCCATTAATGCCAATGTAGAGTGAAGCTTTTTCCTTGATGAAAGGGCCATGTATTTTGGGTCACATAACAAAGAGCAACATTCTCTCCTTCCCCCGATTTTGAAATTATAAAATATTTCTTCTGTATTTTATAAATACAGAAGACTAGATACAGTGTAAGTAATAACAAAATGATCATCACGTCAGCTTAGACACGGCAAATGTGTCCTTTGTATCCCATCTCCCTGCCTCTGGGCCTCTGCTTCATTGTGTGGCTTTCCTCCTGCTCAAGGGCACTCAGCACTCTGCAGGTGGAGCATGGAAGATGAGTCCTGGTGTACGTATAAATGGAAAACCATGGAGTAGCAAAATAGAATAAATGGCCACTTCATACACTCACATGAGTCACTCTCAGAAACACACTGTCAAATAAAAAAAGCAAATCACAGAAGAATATACACAATATGACACCATTTACATTAGCTCAAATTTCAAAATCATATAAAATGTAATCATATGTCATTTGGAGATGCTTAAATAAGCAGTAAAATGATAATGAAAAACAAAATAATCATTTTTAAGGACTGTATCTTTCTTTAAAGCTTTCTTTGATCCTTTAAAATATATTGATGGTCACTGGGTCACATTCATGCAAACAGGAAGAAGAAAACTTTATTCATTATGCTGGATGAATGAATTGGGTGGGATTCCTATGGACAAACTAAATGAAAGCTTAGTAGCTTAAGAAATTATTCACCTATCATTTGGCTTTTGCCTCAACTTTAAGCAACATCACAGGGTGTTTTACCTACTATAGTCTTTACAGTGGCGCTATGAAGCTTAAATATCAAGCTGAAGGCCCCAGTGACTGATTTTCGCTTTTGCTCATTCCATTTGCAGTGAACATCCTAGGTAACGAAGTAACTAGCTAAGGTAAGCTTTTACCAGTAATAGTGTGACAGACATAGAGGAAATACCAAATGAATTACAAATAGGCGAAAGCAGAAGAACACAGATTATCAGCCCAGTGTAAATTATAAACTTTGGGGCAATAAAAAGCCATAGTTAAAGTTTAAAATATTTAAATGCCAGACTCTGTAATGTGTCCTTTTCTTATTTAATCTTTATGTGGCGCCTTTAAGTTAGGCATTATTATCCTGGATTTACAAAGGTTTGCAAAGGAGGACATTGATACTTACAGGGATTACATCGCATGTCAAAAGTCATAAAACTGTTGCTTGACAAGGCCGGGATTTGAATGCAGGTTCATTTGACTCCCAACTTCTTGCTTTTTCCACCATGTTATTAATGCTGCTTATCAAGAAGAAATAAGATAAGCTTTATCTTAGGTATGTGGGGTCTCGACACATCCTATTCAAATTATCATGTGGATAGGAAGCTATTATCAATGTAAAACAATTATATTTATCCATCATAGCATGTAACCCTGAGACCTGGAGATTTAGGGGACAGAGAATGGGATGTGGAGTCAGAATACTTAAGTTTGAGCTCTTGTTTAGGTATTGGTTGGGGTCATGATGACACATTAAAAACTTGATTCCCAGTGTACCTACCTGTACACTGACAGTAATAATACCTTCTCTTATTTCTTGTTTGTTTATTCCTTTACTTTTAGCCTAATTTCCACTTTCATTCCCTTCCTCCTTACTCCCATAAGCAACCATTCTAATGTGTTTGATTGATGCTCATCTTTTAATTTGTAATTGTTCTTATAAAATGTGAATTAAAATGTTGTGTGTGTGTGGTTGCCATTAGGGCTCTCCACCTATATTCCAGTTTCTTTCCTTCCAGTTAGGATCACAATTATCTACTTTTTTGAGGTTGGCCATGGCCATTTGACTTGTTTTGGCAATGAAATGTCAGTGTAATTGATGGGTGTCATTTCTGAGTGGATGCCTTTAAAAGCCAGGGTATGATTCACCATATTTTCTTCCCCTTACTACAGTGACCAATGGTGTTATTTAAAAATGTACTACCTGGCACATACTTACACTAAAAAGTATTTGCTTATCTGAAATTCGAAATTACCCAAGTATCCTATGTTTTATTTGGCAACCCTATCTCCAGCATTTTAGGATTTCAAGATAACCTAATAGGAATAAAATCATTTATTATGTTCAATGTTATTTCAGAATTTAAAGCTTGTAATTCAGTAGCACTTTTATTTAATGTCATTGTTTAGAACATGTGCAGGGATGTGAAGCAAAGATTGGACAAGTGAAACATTTGTCAAAGGGGTGTTAAATAGTGTCTTAGTTGGCTCAAGCTGCAATGTCTTACTCTGTTTTGGCTGCTATAACAAAATACCGTAAGTTGAGTGGCTTATAAACAATGGAAATTTATTTGTTACAGTTCTGGAGGCAGATCTGGAGTCCAAGATCAAGATGCTAACAGATTTGGTTAGATTCTCGTTCACAGGCGGCATCTTCTTTTTGTCTCCTCCTATGACAGAAGGGGCTACCTCCCTCAGGCTTCTTTTTTAAGGGCACTAATTCCATTCATGAGGACTCTGCTGTCATGACCCAATCACCTTCCAAAGGTCCTGTCACCTAAAATTATCACATTGGGGGTTAATATTTAAACATATGAGTTTAGGATACACACAAACATTTGGACCATAGCAAATAGTAACCTATGTATTTGATGCCTCTGACCTAATGGGTCTTAAAGAAGCCTATTATGCAGAAGGCATTTTAAAAAATTATAATTTCCACTTTTAATTTAAATTCAGAGGGTACATGTGCACATGTGTTACATGGGTATATTGCGTGATGCTGAGGTTTGGGGTTTAATTGATACCATCACTCAGGTTGTGAGCATAGTGCACAATGGTTAGATTTCAACCCTATTACTCCTCCCTCCTTACACCCTCTAATAGTTCCTAGTGGCTATTATTGCCATTGTTATATCCACAAGTATGCAGTGTTTAGCTCCCACTTATAAGTGAGAACATCAGAAGGCATTATTATAAGGACAGGGTGTGGCTATAAAGTCTGAAAACATGTTATTGATCATGTCATCTAAAATAATGTAATAGCAATAAACTACTTGTTAGCTATATTTGTTTATGTTTTCAGACTTTGTGACTATCTTATAATTTCTCTGCTCTTCAGATTAAAAAAGAAACAGGACCTAAGCTTCAAATAGTTTAATCCTATTCTGTCAAAATTTCTCCCTTTCTTAGTGAAGTTCCTAAAGTACCTGCATAAAGGAGAAGGCAAAGGAAATGTGTGCTATAACTATAAGGCTTTTGCCTCAAATCTTAGTCTAGCCTCTTGGTGAGAAGGACTGGACCACATAAAAGTCTCGTTTTTCCTAGATCAGTCAAGCTGAGCATATTGGTTACCTCAAAGCTGGTATCAAAGTTCTTCCTTTCCTAGCATTCCAGTGCAAGGAAAGATAAGCCAAAGGAAAGGAGAAAAAAATAAAGCAGGATTCCTAGAACAGAGCTGATCTCTGCTCTCCAGGCCAAGCCTTCTCATTGCAGCACAGTGGTCCATGTTAACACTTCAGCTGCCTAGGACAGAGTCCAGAGGGAAGAGATAGCGCAGCACCAGAGCCTTGGGAATTTAGCTTCTCTGGTGCTTCACATAAAAAACTCCCCATGGCCAGCACCTGACATTGTTTCCCATGGGTGGCAAAACATTTATTTAACATCAAACTATATGTTTGTATCATATTTTTTCAATTCAAAGAGACCCTAGACAGAATGATTTGTGTAAATCATTTTTTAGTAAACATAAAATTTACTATGTTTTTCAAGGTAAAAAAGAAGTAGTACATTAAATGTATACATTAACTATAAAATCAAACTCAATTTCTCAACTGTTTTGTGAAGGGGCACAAATGATATTGGAAACAAGGAAGAGGGAAATACACTCATATATTTCTCTCATTGTTACCAGTACTGTGCTTTTTCAGAGTGGGATGGAGAAGAGGAGGTGGAAAGAGTGGGGAGAGAAAAAGTGTTGAGGGCTTCTGCTGGGAGATGCACTATCATGAGGAAACACACTGGAGGCCTTGGTGTGTCCTGGTGGTAAGTGGGGGGTAAGGGAGGAAGCACTCTCTTTCTTCATTTGTTTACTTCTAGTGTTTATGGAGCTCTAATTATCCACCAGGCAATCTAGTTGCTGATGCTATAGTGGTGAAACAGTTGTCTTACTATAGGCTGCCATTCTGGTGTTGGGAGACCAAAAAATACAAAATCGTTTTTAAAAGACACTGTACTTTTTCATAGCAATAAGAAAAACTGTTTAAAAACACAGATTTAGCAGAATAAAAAGAGGATTAAAATGTCAATATTACAAAAAGTCTCTAACCACGGCCAAGGGACGTCTTCTGCTGATAAATAAGCAAGGTACCTATTTCCTTTATTTTGTTACTGTGAGTGTCCACTGGTAGAATGTACAGGGTCCATTCCAGTAAGCAGGGCAGCCTTTACTTACTTCTGTAAGTCTGCATTTATCCCAAGCAGACCACGTTCCAAAGATGAGTGAGTTTGTTTGAGTCTAAATGTTCTAGAGTCTCAGTGTCCTCAGTTATTATCTATGTAAGGGATAACTGCACTCTGCTTGTCCTGCCTCCATCCAGCCTTTCGGGTCCACATTACATCTCTACTGTGTATACAATTGAGCTCTTAAAGGTAGCTCATGTTCTAGGCTGCTACTCAAGATCCCTCCACACACCTATGAGGAGATGTTCTCTATGACAACCCTGCTGCTTGTGCTTGGACACACCATCCTGTCTCTAGCCATCTGCATGTGGTGGCTTATTCTTCCTTATTCTCATCCTGCTATGTTGGCCTTGAGTCTTCTAGTTTATAACTCAGACAGTTACTATAGACTTTCACCCTGATTGGTAGCAAACTTCCACTTCTAGCTCTTGTGCCAACCTTGCTACTCAAAATGTGGTTCAAAAATCAGCAGCATTGGCAATACCTGGGCTTATTAGACATCACAATCTCAGGGCCCACTCTACACCCACTGGATTAGAATCCGCATTTTTTGAGATCTCTAGGAGATTCAAATGCACATTAGAGTGCGAGAAGCTATTCTAAACTTCACCACCTTACTCTGGACTCTGTATTAGTGTTCTATCAACTACTTCCAGCTTTCTATGAACAAAGGCATCATGTACTGTCATTTGCAGTGTATTTGTTTGTGTGCTTTTTGTTTCTGTTTTTCCTTCTTTGATGTGTTTCATTCATTCGTTGTCTAAAATCTGACATTATTAAAACTCTGAAGAAACTGCATTATTTACCTCTAACTATCTCCTATATCTTAGTGCCGTGTAGTATAGATGTGGTGTACATGTTCTTGTTACTTAGTACATTGATTTCTCTTGTTTTTTTTCTCTCTCTTTCTGTCACTCTTTCTCCTTCTTTCTCACATACACACACACACACATACACATACACATACACACACTTATTTCAATGAGGACCACAAGAAGTATCCTCACTCAGTGCCACACAGCACAGAGATATCTTAGAAGTAACTGACTGGAACACTCTATTAAAGGTCTCATGATGTATATTCTACCCACTCTATAAGTACAGAAAGCTTTTGTTTCTAATTGGCTTTGCAAATCTCTCAGAAGCTTCCTTCTGTGTGTGGGCTGTCTAGGATTGCAGGTTTTATTACATCTATTCTCTCCTAGCATTCATTTAATTTAGCTGATTGTTTATAATTTGTTTCATCTGACTCATGCTTGATCTAATTTATTTTTTATTGTAAACACTTGAGGAAGAATCTCAACTAATCATTTTCTCTACCATACTGTTACTTCCATTATACTTTTATCAAATTTTCTAAAGGATAGTAAAGTTTAAATTGTTATATTTAAAGTGTTTTGTGGAAAAATATTCAGAGAACACTGTGTACACAGATCTGGTGGATTACTTGATACTTCCATTTGTTAGCTCTCTTTAGGAACAAAACCCCTAATTTTCTGCAATTACTCTGTCAACTCCCAATTTGCATTAATATTATAAGCATCCCAATATAAAATTTGGGCTCAATTTCATGTGTTTCATTTTAGCCTGTGAACAGAGAAAACTACACAGACCTCAATTTATGCTTTAGGAGATTTCAGTTACAGTGAGTAAGTTACCGCTAACTCATCGCCCATATTTAAGGGCCATGTAGTACGAATTTTGCTGTGATGTTCTTTTGTTGGGTTAAATCTGTGAAGAACTTGAAACACTCTCTTCCCTGGCGGCACTGACCCAGAGCTGCCCTGGTTGTTTTACTTTCTGTCTAGCAGCTTCCTTTCTGCTTCTTTTCTTCTCCTTAGGCTGCTATGATTTGCATGTATGTGTCCCTCTGAAATTCATATGTTGGAACTTAAACTTTAAGGTGATGCTAATAAGACATGAGGACTTTTGGGAAGTGATTAAGTCATGAAGGCTTTGCCCTTATGAATGGGATTAATGCCCTTATAAGAGAGGCTTCTGAGGCTGTGACAGGATGATCACCTAAGCCTTGGAGGTGGAGGCTGCAGTGAGCTGTGATCATGCCACTGCACTCCAGCCTGAGTGACAGAGCAAGACTCTGCCTCAAAAAGAAAAAAAATAAAATATCATTCATATCCATGGTTTCAAATATACATATGCATAGATGACTTACAGATCTTTGATTTGAGCCCCAGTCTTGTATATTGAGGGTCTGCATGGTATCTCCACTTGGATGTTTCAAAACAACTGAAACTGGATTAACAATTGTCCCTGTCATGTCGGCCTCTAGCTGGAGGAAACTCTGGGAAAATTCCTCTGTGTTTTTTGTTGGCTTACAGTAATTGTGGGATGAGACTTCCTTTAGATAGTTACCAGCCCACTAATGCAAACGCTAATGGAATGCTTTTCCATTCTGGAAAAGTATGAAATTGAAGAGCAGAGGCTACTGGTGCCTGTTCTGCACTTTCTCATCCACCCGAAGGCATTTGCAGAGAGTTCCTATATATGCCCATGACTTCCTTTGTCTTTCTGTTTGAGGGCTTCCTTATGCCCAAAGGTAGGCTCAGCAGTACATCAGGAAGGCTGGTAGGGTTGGGCATGTAACACCCCAGGAACAGACTCTTCATCAATAAGGAATCAGAGTTGGTGAATAAACATCCCAGCTTTCTCACCAGTTGGAAGGAGAATTTCGAGTTGCGTTCATCATATTCTCTCAAAAGTCCCCAGTAGACATAGACCTCAGGTGCTCATAGAAATAGCCACTCATTAAAATGCCTTTCATTGGCTTTCTACCATTTCCTCTCTTACTTTCCTACTCCCTCTTGTGCTTCCTGGATCACCTCCAGAATAAATGATTTTCACCCACATTCTTTTCTTGGGGTGTGCTCTTGAAAAAATCCAAACTGAAGTGCTTAGCATCCTTGGGGACCTACAACCCACTTAATAAACTTTTACTTCTCTTGCTTGTAAATAATATGTACTGACTAAGTTCCATATGAGTGACATTATTGAGCATGACCCTACTCTGCATTTGGGGCAAAGGCCTTATGGAAAGCAGCATACAAAAACGAGTTGTTGTGTTTAGCTGAAAGGCATAGATGTGAGTTTCTTGGCATTAGGTATAATCATAAGTGAAAGAACCTTAAAATAATAAGTAACCAGAGTGACAGCTCTTGGCCATCAGTGTTACCTAGTTTTCTTCTATTCCAGCATTGTTGAATAGTAATTTCAGCAGTAATGGAAATACTCTGGATCGGCATTGGCCATTTTGGTAGCTACTAGCTCTGTGTGGCTAATTAGCATTTGGAATGAGACTAACATTACCAAAGAACTGAATAATAAATTATATTTAACTTTCATAAATTTAAACTAAAATAGCCACTCGTGGCTGGTATCTAGCATATTGGACAGTGCAGTTCTAGTGTTTTCTGTCTTAGTGAGTGGTGCTGCCTTCCATTTGTGTGTTTTGTAAGTCAGAAACCTACGAGTCCACCTTCACACCTCCCTCTCCTCCACATTCGATACACAATTTGGTTAACATCTGCTTATTATCTCTTATCTTTGGCTTCTTTCTACCCTCCCAGCCACCACTGGAATCCAAGCTACCATTTTGTCTCACTTTGACTATTGGAATAGCCCTTTAGTTTTCCTCCCTACATTCACTCTTGACCTCTTCTAATTGACGTGCAACCCTATGGCTTTTCAAATTACAAATTGTCATCCTCAACTCCTCAAGTAAAAACATTTTAATGGCTTCCCATTGACTTTAGGTTAAATCCCTACACTCTTAACATGGTCCCCCAAGGCCTTTCGTGGCCTGGCCCTTCTTAACTTTCTCCTAATTTCTCCTTCTTGGGATACGTTTCTCATGAAGCAAAATAACAAGAAGAATAAAATTTCTATTTACTTCATTTTTTAACCTACTATTTGTCTTAATACAAATGATTTTATACATATGTACCTCAGGTACATATTTTAAGATTATTAATAATTTTAGGAAAGTCATCTAGGCAGAGAGATTGGGAGGCAGAGAGGTTACAAAATCACATGTGTCACTCTAATGAAAACCAAACCAGCTGTAACCACATAGGTCACTGTCACTTTATTAATATGACTTTACTATTCCAATAAATTCTTGCCTAGGAAGATGAAATGAACATTTGCCGTGCAAATTAAAGTGGTTTTTTTTTGTTTTTTTGTTTTTTTTTTTTACATGCTAGTAGAAGAAAGCTCTGGCAACCAAATGTGTTGCTGTTACTGGATGGGGTTAGTGGTTGTGGTAGGTGAGAAGGTATTTATAAAAATCAAAAGAGAATAAAAACTTTGAGAGAATAGTGAATTCAAAAGGGAATGAGAAAGACGGGAACAAAATGAGAAAGGCAAAATTTGAGAGACTGATTCTTAATCATCTTTTCAAAAGGAAGAGAATTCCCAGTTGAGATAGAGGAAGGTGTGGGGTGAAGGAGATTGGGGGTATCACTTTGAGCCTTTATCAATGTGAGTGGAGTTGTGCTGGAAGCAGAATGGGGAGAAAAGGCTTGCCAAAGGACTTAATCTGGAGAATAGTAGCTGTAAAAGAGTTCCATCTGGAATTTAAGGAAGCTGACCTAGGGCTGTATTAGAAAATGTATATATACACACACACGCACACACACTTAAACATATATATATTCCTTCAGTGACATATATCACTGGAGGAATTAAAGAAACACAAAAATGAAGACCAAAAAATGGATCTTATATGTAAAAAAGAAAGTATAGAAGAAACAAGGAATTTAAGAGAAGACTTCTGACTAGAAGGAAAGTAAAGTTGAAAAATAACAATGACAATGTAGAAAAGACAGAAGAAAAGTAAAGCTGAGTTAAGTTATCCAAATGGGTTTGCGTGGATATTTAATTAACTTAATGTCGTGTAGTTTGAACTCCAGAATTCCACTACAGTGAAAATGGTTGGTGTGTACATGAGCTCTCAGTTCACATGAGACCCTTTAGTGGGGAAACCCCAGATACTTTTATAAGGAGAGGAGAGATGACTTTAGAGAATAATTTAAAAGGAGTCACAAAGTATTCCTTAGAGAAAAAAGAGGTGAGGTCCCCAGAGGCCTCTTTCTTTGAGTCCATCTCCCGGTACCCATATTCTGACCCATGTCAGTTGTCATGCATCTTAGCCTACAGCATGCTTGAGAGCAGCAGCCCATGCTCCTGGGGCAATGCCTGAGCTCCACCAGTCAGGCAGCTGGCTCCCCATCCCTTCTTCATTGAAAATCTTACTTCTACACTTCTTTTCAGGACCCTGAAGGGTTATGATTTCATAATTTCTGATTAATTTTTCACAATCTTAATACACTTTTCTACACCTCTCAATAGAAATCATATTTAAAGAGAAGAATCCTGGAGATATCATTACCTCAGCCTAAAGAAAAGAATCAACAAAATAATGCTCTCGAAGCAGAAGGTGCCAATGGTGAAACCAGGAGGCAGAGAGTTTCAAAATCATATGTGTGTCACTCTCATGAAAACAAAAACCAGCTGCAACCACAGAGCTCACTGTCATTTTAATAATATGACTTTATTATTCCAAGAAATTCTTGCCTAGGAAGATTAAATTGAGAATAACTTTATTCTTAATTATTCAGGAAATATTCCTTATTTCTGGAACTTCTGGAAAATCCTTTTTTTTTTTTTCTGACTAGACCTCTCAGCTAGCCTCATTACCCTTCTCAGTATGCCAGCTGTCTCAGCGGCTCACCATACAACTGACTGCTACTCAAGACTCCATTCAAAATCTCACCTTGTTTCATCTGTCTTGCAACATTGTCATGACTTTTGCCCAATCCCAACCAAGTGCCCTCCCCATACTTCCACCAGTGAAAGACTCACCTTAAATCAGACCCCCAGACCTCATGAAGGTCTTTGCCTGCTCCCCTCCCAGATGCTATTGAGACACTGTCAAGGGAATGGTCTTCCTCATTCCAGTAAGCAATAAACTTGTCTCAGCTTCGGCCACAGTTTCCTGAGGGTGATATCTTCAGGTAATCAGCAGCCAGTACACCTATGTGGTCTCCAGTGAGTGTTATAAGTTGTTTGTGCAAAAATGTCACTCAAAACATGTAGTTTGGAAATGAGAATTTTGTTAACTAAAAGGTGCAATGTTTGAACATGCTTACGGGCTTTCCAGTGGAAAACCTGGGGTCAGAAAATGGCCATCTCAACTGCTTACGAACGGCAGTTCTCAGAAGCTAGCAGAGAGCTGCTCTCTCCAACTCACCGACCACCTCCAACAGAAATGGGAAAGTTTCCCTTGTCCCCTTGCAGGGCTTGTGAGAAGGGAAGTGGCTCGCGTCTTCAGTGCCCCGCTGCTCTAGGGGAGCATACAGACGGGCAGGCTGTGGAGCTCTGACCCCACGGCAGCGTCTAGGGGTGGATGTTTACAGCTCCTGAAGCCCCAGTGGGCGTGTGTTACAGGGTGCTCTTTTAGTTTTGCCATCTACAGGCGGCTTGTGTTAACCAGCGCAATTAGACAATACCTTGTTGCAAGGACAGAGGGCTCTCTGTATCCCAGGTTCTTGCCTTGGTATACCGGAAGAATCGGATCACACGTGGTCTTGGAGAGTGATTGCAAGGTTTTATTGAGTGGAAGTAGGTCTCAGCAGATGGGGGAGCTGGTAGGGAGATGGTTTTCCCCTGGAGCCGGGCTGCTCCGTGGCCTGGGCTCTCCTCCCACTGCCCCAGCCAAACTCGAGTTGTTCTGCGGGTCGATGGCCTGCTGGCGTCTGTCGGTGTGCTCTTCCACCAGCATGCTCCCCTAGACGTCCTCTCAATGTCCAGCCACTTGTGTGTCTGCCTGTTAGGGTCTCTGCCGGGGTTTGTAGACACAGAATGGGGCATGGCGGGCCAGGGTGGTCTTGGGAAATGCAACATTTATTTGAATTCCAAGGCAGGAGTGCCTGTCCTCACCTAGGTCCCTGGACACAGGCCCGGGGGTGGAGCCCTCACCAGGGACCTGCCCTTCTCCCAGCACTTCCCCGCCCTCCTCGGGTATCACAACTGCATTGTAATTACAACTCTGAAGCGCCAGAACTCTATTTCACTGTCACTTCATCCATTACTAACTCTCGAAGTACAGAAATAATGAACATACTGGATGTTCATGAGGGGTGAAAAATATTTTAAAACATCAAATATTTATTTATTTGTTTGTTTATAATTGGCACGTAAAGTCTTCACAGGAAGCACAGAACAATAGAAAATTACAGCCCATTAGGATGTGTAAAGAGATGGGATTAAAGATTGTGAAGGGTGTCATTTCCTTAAAAGTACCATTCCAGGCCGGGCGTGGTGACGCACACCTGTAATCCCAGCACTTTGGGAGGCCGAGGCAGGAGGATCACCTGAGGTTAGGAGTTCAAGACCAGCCTGGCCAACATGATAAAATCCTGTCTCTACTAAAAATACAAAATTTAGCTGGATGTGGTGGTGTGCGCCTGTAATCTCAGCTACTCAAGAGGCTGAGGCAGAAGAATCGCATGAACCCAGGAGGCAGAGGTTGCAGTGAGCCAAGATTGCACCCTGCACTCCAGTCTGGGCAACAAGAGCAAAACTCTGTCTCAAAAAAAAAGTACCATTCTGTTGCAAAGCATAAATGGTTTCTTGAGAGCAGAAGAGAGTTTTATTTAACTTTTTAGGATGGCCAGTCCTCTGTAATCAAATTGCTGCCTGCCAAGTTAGCAACTTCTTTTTATTGGGTGAATACTTCTATGTCTACTGATGCAAATCTGAAAAACGAACTTACTGTTGATTTGAAAATTCTCCATGCTTTTTATATCAGATTTTATAATTTAGCTAGAACCCGGAAGTGCCATTGACCATAAAGTGGTTTTGAAAATAAATTTGTAACTTTGACTTAGGCTGCAATATGTTACAGGGATGTTTTCTTAATTCGTTTTGCTGGAGCCCAGTCAAGTCTTCCTCAAAGAACTCTACTTTGGCTACAGCAATATTATCTGTGAGAAAGATTTCTATTTAGACTTAATACAGTAATGGAGACTGGTATTTATTAAGGCTTTATTAAAGGCTAGGAGGGCACTGTGCCCTTATTGGATTAAATCTTTGCAACATCCCTACAAAATATGTGCTGTTGTCATCACAAGTGGCCCAATTGGTTACTTAAGGCTTTAAAAATTAAATATCCTGTCCAAGGTCACAAAGCTAGTAAGTGGCTATGTAGGATGCATCTCAGTTTTGCTTGGCCATGAAGTTCCTGCTTGCCACTACTATGCTGTACTGTAAGATGCAACTTCCTTAAGAACAAGGACCATATCTCACATTGTATTTTTCTTAAGAGTATGTTCATCTGTATACATATTATGCAAAATCTAGTACTGTCTTGATTGATTCAAAAAGCTATGAAATGATGTGAACAGATGAACACTGAATAAATACTAAAGAAGATAACAAATAAGTCAGAGCAAATGTTTTTTATTTCCTCTCAAAAATGTAAGCTGACTAGCTGAATCATCACATATAAAAGCCCAAAGAGCCAAATTTCTTTTATTCACTTAATAAACTTTCATTCACTCTGTATTTACTGTGGGCCAGACATTGTGCTAAATGCTCTGGAAATGGAATTGAGAAAAACACAATCCTACTTGCAAGTCCAGTGAGGAAGAGAGAGATAAGAAATTCAATAAATGAAACACAATGTGATATGGAAGAAAATTGAAAGTCTAGAAATAGAACTACATAAGTATGACCAAGAGGTACAAAAGCAATTCAGTGAAGAATGGGTGGTCTTCTCAAAAGATGGCATTAGAAACATTGGGTATTCACTGGCACAATAGTGAGCCTCAACTTAAAACCCACACTGTATGTAAGAATTAACTCAAAATTGATCAGAGACCTAAATGCAACAAGTAAATCTATAAAACTTTTAGGAAAAAAATAGGAGAAAACTTTCATGACCTAGAGTTAATCAAAGAGTTCTTAGACATGATACCAAAACATGATTCATTAAAAAATAAATTAAATTAATTAGACTTTATACAAATTAAATAAATTGGACTTTATACAAATTAAAAAACTTTTGCTCTGAGAAAGATCCTGTTTGAAGAATGAAAGGGCACGTGAAAGATGGGGAAAAATATTTCCAAATTATATTATGTGACAGAGAACTTGTATCCGGAATATATTTTAAAAAGCTCTCTGAACTCAATAATAACTCAGTTAGAAGATGGGCAAAAACACTTGAACAGATACTTTACCAATGAGGACATACAGATGGCCCGTGAAAAGGTTTAACATTATCAGCCATTAGGAATTGGCTAATTAATGCCACAACAAGATACTACTACACACCTATTAGAATGACTAAGATAAAAAATACTGGCAATACTAAGTTCCAGCAAAGATTCAGAGCAACTGGATGTTTTATTCGTTGCTGGTGTGAATGTAAAATGGAACAGCCACTCTGAAAACAGTTTGGCAGTATTTTTGACAAGTTTATACATACACTTACCATATGACTCAGTAATTGACCCCAGGGTATTTATTCTAGAACAATTAAAACTTATGTCCACACAATAGCCTGTTCACAAATGTTCATTGAAGTTTTATTTGTACTGTAATAGCCCCAAATTGGAAACAACCCCAAATGTCCTTCCTTAGGTAAATGGATAAACAAACTGAGGGGTACCCATATGGTGAAATGCTATTCAGCAATAAAAGGGAATGAACTCTTTCAGCCTTTTCTATCTCTCTTCCCTGATTTTTCCCTAGTGCTTATTGCTTTCTACTTTATCACATAATAGATTTTTATTGTTTATTTTTTGTCTTTTGTTCTCTGCTAGATTATAACTGTGTGAGAGCAGAAATGTATGTCTGCTATTTTTGTTCTTTACTGTTTCATCTCCAACACTTAGAATCTTTTTATTATAAGCTACCTGGTGAACCATCCTGAAGCAATAAGCAGTATTTGCCAGTAAGACAGTTCACATCCACTAAATATATTCTTTCCTTTTAATGTGCTCTGCAACTTTAAATTTTTTAAATTTATTTTAAAATTTTATTTATTTATTTTTTTTGAGATGGAGTCTCACTCTTGTCTCCCAGGTTGGAGTGCGTTGGCACGTCTCGGCTCACTGCAACCTCCGCCTCCTAGGTTCAAGTGGTTCTCTTGCCTCAGCCTCCCAAATAGCTAGAACCACAGGCATGCACCACCACACCCCCAATAATTTTTGTATTTTTAGTAGAGACGGGATTTCACCACATTGGCCAAGCTAGTCTCAAACTCCTGAGTTCCAGTGATCATCCTGTCTCGGCCTCCCAAAGTGCTGGGATTGCAGGCATGAGCCACCATGCCTGGCCTGCACCTTGAAATTTTAAAACAGGCCGGGCGCGGTGGCTCACGCTTGTAATCCCAGCACTTTGGGAGGCTGAGGCGGGCGGATCATGAGGTCAGGAGATCGAGACCACGGTGAAACCCCATCTCTACTAAAAATACAAAAAAGAAAAATTAGCCGGGTGTGGTGGCAGGCGCCTATAGTCCCAGCTACTCGGAGAGGCTGAGTGGGAGGCAGAGCTTGCAGTGAGCCGAGATTGCGCCACTGCACTCCAGCCTGGGCGACAGAACGAGACTCCGTCTCAAAAAAAAAAAAAAAAAAAAGGAACCAAAGCTCTTCATGCCATGTTGGGGTGGGATTTGATAAAACACTTTATACATGTTTCCCATAAATAGGCTTCCCAACAATTCCTAGGAAATTCTGTGGTTCTATAAACCATTGCTTGAAAAATTAGTTTTCCATCATGACAAACAGCTCATCTTTGAAAGTACAAAGTATTTGCAATTGATTTTCAGAATGAATCATATTCTTAATAATTGTACAAGATTACTCACAAATTCAAGGGAGTTAGATTTAAAAAACTGACTCAAAATCAAATGAACCCAATTTATAACTTGTGCTTACAACATGTTCTCATATGACACCCACAAATGTTTCTTTTGTGAAGACTCAACCTCAAGTTACAGAGAAGGAAAATTTCTACTTCCGTGACTTTGCCAGTAACACAATCACAGTGGTAATATGCAATGTTCTTATTTCATTATATGGGACATAGAACAATTTGCTGACTTAATTGGCAAATAATTGTCTTTTCAAGACAATTGAGAGGTCAATATCTGAAGAATGAGTGAAATGGAAATATTCAGCAATGTCCTAAGTGAACCATAAATAAAGTTGAGTCTCGAAGATCTCAAGATGAATGCATTGATGATGAGAAAGCTCCCTGTGATTCCATGTGTACATTGTGAGTAGTAATTTAGCAAAGTCATTCACTGACTGGGAAATATCTACTATGCACCAAGTCTGGAGTCACAATAATGAGTTTGGCAAATGAGCTGAGGGGCTATTTGTATGAAGCTCATGAACTAATTAGGGATAACAAAGAAATAATAAAAAATAAAGTATAATGGGGAAAGGCAGAGTTCTACAAGGATAGAGAGATCAAGAAATTTTGCTGGTTGGCTCTCACTGCTTTGATGGCCTGGTTTTGATACCTATATAGGGCCTTGGCAAAATACATGAAAATTATTTTTAACATTAGTGTTGATGAGAAGATCAAACTGTTTTTATTTCAATTCTCTGGACTGCTTAAGAGTCACATGCCCTTACGACAAGAGTAGGTTTCATACTGTAAGCTACAGGTAAGATTTTTTAGGATTGAGGATTAAATGTTTTATTCCTTTAAGGTTTTCTATTCCTTTCATCTACGAATATCCAAGGAGATGCTAATGTAAAAACTCTTCAGAACTTCTTTCCATCTCTTTTCCTTCCCCTACATCCCATTAAAAATGGACTAGGCAGGAATACAATTAATAACAGTAGGCTATTTTCTGGGAGGAAAACACCCAGCTGTAGGCACTGAGAGATGCATTCATTCATTCATTCGCATTTATTGAGTGCTGGCATGCACTAAGCATTATGCTAGGAGCTATAGATTTCAGACTCTGGTAGATAAAAAAAAAATGGCTTCCCAAAATGTCCACATTCTATTCCCAGGAACTGGTGAATATGTTAGGTTGCATGGCAAAGGGGAATCAGAGTTGCAGATGAATTAAGGTCGCCAATCAGCTGACACTGAAATGAGATTAACCTGGATTATCCAGCTGGGCCCAATATAATCACAAGCGTGCTTTTTAGAGTAAGGAGGAAGCAGAAGAGGGAGAACCAAACATTGCAGCATGAAAAGAATTTGGCCTGGAGTTGTCGGCTTTGAAGATGAAGAAGATGAAGAAATGAGACCATGAGCCAAAGAATGCAGGTAGTGTCTCAAGCTAGAAAACACGAGGGAATGAATTATTCCTTAGAACCTCTAGAATGCAACAGTCCTGCCAATACCTCAGTTTTAGCCCAGTGAGACTGATTTCATGCTCCTAAACTCCAGACCTATAAAATAAGTTTTTGTTGATTTAAGTCACCAAGTATGATAATTTGTTACAATAGCAGGGGGAACTGAAGCACAGACCATACTGCAGTGTCTGCCTTCAAAGAGTTGATGGACCATTGGAGGTGTTAAGAATTCAGTGAGGGAAGGTTCTAGCTGGTGACACTGAGTGCTGACCAGGGCTAGAATTGAAAAAGGCTTGTAGAAAAGACAAAATATCCTCCATGCTGGATGAGACCAGAGCATTGAGGTCATAGCATTTTTGCTTCCATGTGATCATTTGTGCCCAAGAACAGATGAAGTAACACTTTGAGGGCATTTTCTTATAGAGCTGGGGAATTTGCCAGAGAAACAAGCAGCTGGGCCCACAGAAAGTTGGAGGAGTGGAGGAAGGAATGAGACCCAGGTTTAAAAGGATCAGAGATGATTATATTTTATATACCACCTATACACTGACTTCTAACACATATATCTTCAGCTCATACACAGCCCTCTCCAAACTGCAGATCTAACTATGAACCCCAAATATCTCCTTGGGTAGCTACCGAACAACCAACCCCAAACTCTCGATCTTCTCCTTCAGTCCTGCTCCTATCCCAATAGTTTCCCTTTCAATAAACGGCACTGCTACTTTTCGAGTTCTTCAGGACAAAGACCTTGGAATCTTCCTTGACTACTCATTTCCACTCACATCCCACCTCCAACCTATTTGGAAATCTGGTTAGCTCCACCTGCAGTATATTTGCAGAATTCAATCATCTCTCACCACATCTACTGCTATATGTCTGGTCTAAGTTATCTTTATCTGGCTCACTTAAATAGCATCAAACTGATTCCCTTGATTCCATCTTTTTCCAATCACAATCTATTCTTTTTTTTTTTTTTTTTTGAGATGGAGTCTCATTCTGTCGCCAAAGCTGGAGTGAAGTGGCATGATCTTAGCTCACTGCAGCCTTCCGGTTTCAAGCAATTCTCTTGCCTCAGCCTCCGGAGTAGCTGGGATTACAGGCGCCTGCCATCACACCCAGCTAATTTTTTGTATGTTTAGTAGAGGCGGGGTTTCACTATGTTGATCAGGCTGGTCTCAAACTCCTGACCTCATGATCCACCCACCTCGGCCTCCTAAAGTGCTGGGATTATAGGCGTGAGCCACCACACCCAGCCTACAATCTATTCTTAACATAGAATCCAGGATAATTCTTTCAAAATTATTTCTCTGCTCAAAACTTTCTGTGATGCACAGTCTCACTCAGAGTAAAAACCAAAACCCTTCTAGGTATTTACCCAAGGGAAGTAAAACTTTTATTCACACCAAGTGTGTACAAAAATGTTTGCAGCAGCATTAAACAAAATAGTTAAAATGTAGAAACAGTCTGAATGTTTATTAACTGAACATGAATGGATAAATAAAATGTGATGTATCCAAACACCGGACTATTATTTGGCAATATGAAGGAATGAAGTGTTGATACATATTATGACATGGATGAATCTTGAAGACATTATGCTAAGTGAAAAAAGCCAGTCACAAAATATCATGTTTGATTTCATTTGTATGAAATTCCCAGAATAGGCAAATCTCTAGAGACAGAAAGTAGATTAGTGGCTGCTAGGGACTAGGGGAAGAGGAAGTAGAGAGCAACTACTAATGGGTGTGGGGTTTCTTCTGAAGTGATGATAATATTCTGGAATTAGATAATAATGACGGTTGCACAGCGTTTTGAATATACTAAAAACCACTGAATTATACCTGGAGGAAGGTATATATCTGGACGTAGTTGGGCTTCCATCAGAAAGGTAGAAGGATGTTGAGAAGATGAACAAAAACTTCTGCTTCATTCTTGTAGGCATTTGAGTTTATAACTGTGTCTAAATCTTCTCTGCCTGGAGAAGTTCTGACATAGAGTTGAGCATAGGTTAAGACATAAACAACCTTGCCAGTATATTGAACATTTCCTAATTAAGCTTTCAGGAAATAAATGGCCAAAGCATAAGGTTAGTAAATAAAATGGTGGTTCCTGTGTAGGTAGTCAAGTGAATGAAGGGATAGAGTAATTTCTTTTTAGTTTATGCATATCAGTTTAGCCAAATACTAAAAAGCATGGACTGCTGGGGTTCCAAGGGAGCCCCATGTCTCCTTGAATATTTATGTGGTTACTAGGACCCTTATTCCAAATAGCATTATGAGCCAAGCTTAAAACATAAAATAGAAATGCACATTGGACACGTGAGTTATAGTCATCATTTATTTATTCATTCATTTTTTTACCCTTCATTCAACAAATATTTTTTGAGTCCTGTCCAGCCCTGTGGACAGAAAGAGACTGAGTGTCATTACTCTGCCATTATGGAGCTTAGAATCTAGTGGAAAAGACAGACATTAATCAAATTATTGTACAAATAAAAGTAAAAACAATTGGGAAACATAAAAAAGACACACAGGTGAACACGGCTTACCTGTGGAATTGATAACTGAGCTGATATCTGGAGAAAAGGAAGAGGTATATAATTGAAGGTTGAAGGTGATTTGTGGTAAAAGAGATGGGTAGGGGTGGCTCACAGTGTTTTAGGAGGAAGAAAAGGTGTTTGGCAGGAAGAAACACGATGCACCACTGGAAGTGATAGAAGGCTGGTGTGCTTGGAAGCCAGATGAAGAAGGAGGGTGATCTGTAGGATAAATCTCCAGCCTCTTTGAGGGCCTTTAGGTCATGTTGAGGCATTTCGATCTGAATCCCAAAAGCAGTGGTAGTCTCTTGGAATGTTTAGGCTGGACTGACATGGCCAGACTTGCACTTCTAATAGATGCCTCTTGCTAAATTGGGAAGATCAAATTAGATGGAAAGCTCTAAGTCTGAACATGGAGGTAGAGATTAGGATGTCATTATTAAGTTGAGCTATATGCAATTGTCTGTATTTTATTATTATTACCCAAATTTCCTATGGCTCAACATAATATATTAAATATAAAAAAACGAATTGGACTAACAGCTATAGTTGAACTAATATTTACTTTTTATTATCTATTTGAAAGGAACTTAGAGTTAATATCTAACATTTGTTGAGTACTCAATGCTTATTACTTCAACAAATAATTCTGTGTGTATTGAGAGCCTATTAGGTGCCAGGTCATGTTCCAGACACTGGAGATTAAGCAATGAACAAAATAGACAAAAAAACAAACAAACAACAAGACAAAAACACCCTTTCCACATACAGCTTTCATTCTAGTGAGAGGAAACAAATAATATATAAGAAAAAGTGTATATTATGTCTGATAGTCAAGTGTTATGAAGAAAATTAAACAGGGTGATGGTTGTAATTTTTAACAAGATTGTTTGGAAGGGTTCACTGATAAGGTAACATTTGAGCAGGTAAGGAAGTAGATTATATAATCAGGGGAAGGTCCTTTGAAGTCAGAAAAAGAAAACATGCAAAACCTCGAGGCTAGAACATGTCTGGAGTGAAACCTCGAGGCTAGAACATGTCTGGAGTGCTCTAGGCATAGCAAGACCAGTGTGGGAGAGCAAAGAGCTTGAAAGAGAAACAAGCAGATGTCATGGGCAGGTGTTGAGGCGAGGGTGGGGGATCTCCAATCCTGCAGGCCTCCAGGTCACTGTAAAGACTTTGGATTGTTCTTTCTTCCAATGGGAAGTCTCAGGAGGCTGTGAAGAGAAGGAAGTACAATCCAACTTACATTTTAATAGCAACCTTTAACTGCTCTGTGGAGGAAAGACTATGGGGGAAGAGCGGTGGCAGGGAGGTCATTTGGAGGCTTTGTAGAAATCCAGGGGGAAATAGTATCATACATTGGACCAGGGATAGATCTGTGAGGGTCATGATAGCTGGTAGGATGTTCGATCTATCCTGAAGGCAGAAGCATCAAGATTTCCTGACAGATTGGTTGTGGGGTACATGACAAAAAAGGATTCTAAGGTTAACTCCTGGACTTTTAAGGTGGAAGATTATAAGTTTGTTGTTTCCATTTACTATGAGGTGGGAGATGGGATGAGAAGCAAGTTTGAAGTGAAGGATTAGGGGTTTGAGTTTGGACATAGTAAGTTTGAAATGTATATTAGACATGCAGAGACGCTGAGTAAGCAGTTGGATATATAAATCTGAAATTCAGAGGAGGGGATTATCCTGGAGATATTAAAGCCATGACCACCCAGAGAGTGTATATAAACAGAGTGAAGATGTCTGAAGACATTGGAACACCTGGGAAGATTTGGAAGAGGAGACTTCCAAACACGGAAATGTAGAAAGCTCTTTATTTTAATGAACTAATAAAAAGCAAAGACAGGTTCAACTATAGCTGTTAGTTCAATTAGAGTTTTCTATATTTAATATTTAGGTTGGACCACATGAAATTTAGGCAATAACAGTCAAATATAGACAACTTCATATTGTCCAACTTGATAACATTCTCATATAGGAGACTGAAAGGGAGTGGTTTGTAGGGTAGGAGGAGAATCAAGAGTTGGGGTGTTTTAGAAGTGAAGCAAGTGTTTTAAGGAAGAGAAAGTGCTGTGGGCTGATCAAATAACATGAGGAATTAGAATTGGCCACTGGATTTAAACATGTAGAAGTCACCGGTGGCCTCCATAAGAGAAACTTGAATGGAATGGTGTGAGTGTGAGCTTTATTGGCATGAGCACAAAAGAAAATGGGAACAGAGACAGTGAGTAGAGACAAATCTTTCAAGGAGTTTTGCTGTGGAGGGAAGCAGGAAAATGGAATGGTATTCGAAGGTAGATGTAGGATCCAAAGTCAGTTTGTTTTTTATATGGGGAGAAATGTCGGCATATTTATGTCCTAATGGAATAATTTACTAGGAAAAGAAAGCCTGATGATGAAGGAGAGGAAGAATTGAAGAACCATGTCCTTGAATAGGTGGAAAGTGTAGGTAATAATACACAGGTGGAGGTGGTAACTGAAAGAAAAGCATGAACAATTTATTCTAACTAGTGAAGAAGAAGTCAGAATTTATGGGTTAAGCGTCACACAAGTGGTTAGATATGATGGCGGGAGCTTGTGAAAATTTTCTTCTGATGGTTTCTCAGTAAAATAAGAAGCAAGATCTCATCTAAAAGTAACAATAGGGGAGGGGGTATTGAAAGTCTGATACATTAGTAGGAGGTATGAAACATCCCTTAGAAAAGTGGGGGAATAAAGAGATAGAATAACAGTATTTGTGTGTAGCAGTAAGGGCTATTTTGATGGCAGTGGCTGCTGCCATGCTGGCTGCAGCAGGGAGGCCTGGCTGGAGCTGCACACTCCATGGAGCCAGTAGGAGCCCCGACCCTTCTGAGTTGGGGCAGGAGCTCCCCGGGTGCCGCTACAGCTGTCCAAATCACAGCTGCAGACCCAGGCCTGCTCTATGAAGCAGGCAGGAGCCACGCCCTCCTGTGTGGGGCTACAGCCCAGGGAACTGTGGCTGGGAATCTGAGCCTCCCTGTGCTCTTTCCGCGGGGCCAGGAAAAGGCAGGATCTGCCCTCCCCTCCGGGTGAGGATGTAGCTGCAGCTGCTGGACCCACATCTGCAGACCTGCGCCTCCTGTTCCACAGAGCTAGCAGGAGCCAGGGACAAGCAGGAGCCCTGCCCCTTCCAAGCTGGTGGGGCAGGAGCTCCCAGGTGCTGCTGCGGCCACCCTCTCAGGGAAGGACGCAGGCATCTCTACAGCCTGCACCCTCACAGGTTCCAGAAAGGACACTCCCCCATCCCCCAGGCAGGCTCTGGGGTGTTTTCTCCCACTGCCTGGCCTCTCTACTTTCCTAGCACCTGTTCCGATTGTGGAGCAGGGTCTGGGCAGAGCCCCCGGACCATGAATGGCAGCGGGAGGCAGACACCTGGGTGGAAGGGGGTGGGTCCCCAGTAAGGCCTCACCTTCAGTCTAGGGAGGACCTGAAGGCTGGGGGCTGGGCTGCCAGTCCTGCAGACTGGAGTGGGGAGCCTCTTCTCAGGTAAGAATCTTACCTTCTCACCGGCCTCTGGCTGCCCATGGACCAATCGACATGTACTTCCTCCCCCTGAGGTCTGTAAAAGCCCTAGGCTCAGCCAGAGCAGGGCAGAGGACAGCCAGAGGATGAAGAGGGCAGAAAGGCAACTGAGAGCTGCAGAGATGGCTTGTCTGTGTACCTCATTCTTCTTGGGCACAGGACAAGAACTCTGGCAAAGGTGCCACTGGCCACAGAGGTTTCTGGGAAGAAAATTGATACCCCAAGGATCCCGTAACAATTTCATAGTGAAGAATTTAAGTGACATCAAATAGCATGATTGGTTGTTTCTGCTAGCCAGGGCCACCTTCATGGAGGAGACATGGAGTAAGTAGAGTTGAATCTTCTAGGATTGAGGTTTTTGTCAAATAAGAGCAAAGCAAGAGAAAAGTAATGAAGTTGAAGTAGTATGTAAGAAAGTGATTTACAATATTAGACCACAGAATAAAAGCTCAGTAGGGGAGAAGGAGTTGAGGCAGAATCAAAGAATTGTTGGAGTTGGGGTACACGAGGTACTAGCTGCAAAGGCAATAGGGGAGTGGGCAGAAATAGGATGCTTGACATTGAGACGGTAGTTATTATTAATGACAAGTCTAGGAATGACAGATGTAGTGAATGCCAAGTTTTCTGATAAATGCTTCACATGCATTACCTCATTTAATCCTCATTAATCCATAGAGATTTACTTTTCCAATTTTTCATATGAGAAATAAAGGAAAGACAAGTTCCAGATCCTTTTGTATTGTTGACAGCTATCAATACTGTATCTTATCATAAAAACTTTCTCTTTTCACAAATTAAGTATCTCAAGTTCATAGGTTTTAAACAACCATAATCATACAGCTCATTAGTGACAAATTAAGGTCTAGAATACAGGTTTTATAGTTCCGTGGTAAATTTTCATGACAATGTTCATGTTTGCTATATTCCTTAGAGAATTAGCAATTTGAAACTTTCTGTGAAATGCCTTGAGAAATAATTTTTTTTCTTGCAGCTTTTCCTCAATAATTTGATATATTAAATTCAAGGCCCAGATCAGTCCCCTCAACTAAACCTTTCAATAGTGAAAAAGAGATTGTAGCAGATGGAAACACGATGTCCAGGTGATCTATTTGAGCATTTCCTTTTCATAAACTTATCTGGTCTCAGTAGAAGCCAGCCTTAGAATAATCGATAGCACTGCTTAGACAACTTCTAAGTAGCTTAGCTTTTCCTTTATTGTTTCACCAAAGATACAAACTGAATCTTAATTGGAAATGACAGACATTTATGATTAAATTACAACTTCATAGTTGTAATGCTCCTTTGAAATGAATTCATAATGAAGCTTTTTGGGGGGCTTGTCAGTTTTCTAGGGTTAAGTCTGTGCTAGAAGGTGAGGCAGAGCATCAATTTTTAGGTCAATAGTTCATGAGATTAGGCTTTATTGTAAGCACTGACATTTCTCGTTTTTCCTTATTCTGATCCCTCATGGATCCCTCTCCCTCCCCAATTAATCATAACAGTAATACTCAAACGACAAATGAACAGGGTATGTCTGGCCTGTGTAAGTATGAACTTTATTGTTGTTCATTTTGACTGTTTATGAAAGCAAGCCTCTAAGAAACAGGAAAATATTGGAGATGATCAACTTATTGTAATGTCTCAAAATGTAATATCTTAGCAGTCATACACTCATCTCCATTCACTGCTAACTTTCCTATGCTTTAAAACCTTGAGGAGAGCACAAGAAAACGTTATTACTTGTATTGGTTTCCTACTGCTGTTAACAAATTTCCACAAACCTAAAACAACACAAATTTATCTTACAGTTCTGAAGGTCAGAAGTCAAAAAAACGTATTTTGATGGGCTAAAATCAAGGTGCGGCAGGAGTGCATTGCTTCTGGAGGCTCCAGAGAATCTTACCTTGCTTCTTCCAGCTCCTAGGGACCACCTGCATTCCTTGGCTCATGCCCCTCTCCCAGCAATGCCATTGCTCTGACCTCTGCTTCTGTCCCCATATCTCCTTCTCTGATTCTGAATCTCCTGTCTTCTTCTTTTTTCTTATAAGTATCCTTGAGATTATTTAGGGCCAACCTGGATAATTCAGGTTAATATCCTCATCTCAATATCCTTATCTTAGTTACATCAGCAAAGTCCCTTTTGCCACTTAAGGTAACATATTCACAGGTTCCAGAGACTTGAACATTTATATCTTTTAGGGCTATTGTTTAGCCTGCCACATTGTCAACAACTCTGAGAATGTTTTCTCCTCTGTCATGCTTTTTCTGGTGCACAAACCACACAGTCTTTCTGCTGAGTCACTTTGTCCTGTCAGGTGGTCCTCTTAGATGGGGCCATTTCAAGTTGTATCTAGCCCAACCGTCTGTGTGACATCCAGTTAATCCATGATAAAGCCTGATGCCTTTCCTCGCCAAAATCTGGCTATATAATCCCTTCCACCCACCACTCATCATTGGCATCTCCCTCTGTCTTTTTCTCTGCCATCATAGGCATTCCAGAAAGCCTTTAGTTCATCAGACAAGGTGTAGGGTGTGTGTGTCAGTTTGGTTTTCTGGTAGACACTCCTACCCTTTATGAATGGTTTCTTCAGAGGCTCCTCCACTGGGTTTGAGGTGGGGAAAAGAAACAATGTGTACTCCGGCAACTCTTTTTCTGAGAAATCCTCATGCATTCTATAAACCTCTTAGTCTGTTGGGGCTGCTATAACAAAATACCATAAATTGGATGGCTTAGACCCAATAGACCTTTACTGCTTACAGTTCTAAAGGCTGAGAAGTCCAAGATCAAGATGCTGGCAGATTTAGTACTGGTGAGGGCTCCCTCTCTGGTTGATAGATGGTGTCTTTTCCCTGTGCTCACATCATGGAATAGATGAAGAGTCTCTCTCAAGCCTCTTCTGTAAAGACACTAATCCCATTCATGAAGGCTCCACCTTCATGACCTAATTGCCTCACCTCTTTTTTTTTTTTTTTTTTGAGACGGAGTTTTGCTGTTGTTGCCCAGGCTGGAGTGCAGTGGTGCGATCTCAGCTTACCGTAACCTCTGCCTCCCAGGTTCAAGTGATTCTCCTGCCTCAGTCTCCTGAGTAGCTGGGATTACAGGCATGTGCCACCATGCCCGGCTAATTTAGTATTTTCAGTAGAGACGAGATTTCTCCATGTTGGTCAGGCTGGTCTCAAACTCCCGACCTCGGGTGATCCACCCGCCTTGCTTCCCAAAGTGCTGGGATTACAGGTGTGAGCCACTGTGCCTGGCAACCTCCCCTCTTAATACTACCACATTGGGAATTAGGTTTCAACATATGAATTATGAGGGGACACAAACATTCAGACCATAACACTCTTTAAGTTGTTTTTTTAATATATATATGTCTTCCAGATGGATGATGTACTAAGGCTAAGAGAATCTTGTTAGCAAATCCTGCAGTGGTGTCTGACCCCTGTCTGTAGAAAGGGGAGTTACCTGTTCTCTAATTGGCTTTGGGTCTTAGCTGATATGCCGAGATTTTAAAATATCTATTATAGAAGTAAGGAAGGGATTCCAGCACAGCTGCTAGGGCAGGAGGTGTGGAAAGAGGAACATAGTTGAAATTCTAGGGACTTTTACATATTAGAGGACACATTAAGCAGTGCTCATCTCTACCTTGAAAGTCCCCCCAACCAATTCCTCTGTTGAGTAGTTTCAGATGGGATGACTGGTTCTATGTGTAAGTGAATCATGTGTACCCAGCATACTCTTGTTTAACAGTTTGATGGAATAGCTTTTAGGGTTAAATCTGCTTTTGTGATGTCTGCTGGAATAGTGGTCTTCAAGTCTCTTTCCCTAGCATGACCTGATTCCCAAAATAATTTTATAAAACCATATGGCTTGCACATTTTTTAAGTTGTAAAATGATACTTTTATGATTTTAAGATGAACTGTCTGCAAATGTCATAATTCTAGCAAATTGTAAATATTGACATTTTATTTTAAAAATGTAACTTTTAAATGTATCCAATAGGCTCCAAATGCTGTAGAGATTTGATATACATCATCATTAACTTAAAAACCTTAGAAAGTTCTTCTTTAACAGAATTTTTACATAATTCCTTTTTTCCCTCTGAGCTTACATTTTCATTTTCTTCCCCTACAAAATTTAGTTTTATGTAATACATTTTATGTTTGACAATATTATATTGACAACACTATTGTACTTCTCTGCAACATATATAATACATATATATAAATAGTAATTGTTTTTAAATTTTTTTTGAAAAGGGAGGCTCTAAGCATTTTTAAAAGGATCATTTGAACTGATCTATTATAATTATTATGACAATATAATTGATCAAAATTATAATTGTTATAAACATGAATAATTATCAAACATAAAAAGTAAGATTTTATCTTTTAATGAGATAGGCTTTTTTTTCCCAATTAGTTCATGTGCTTATTGGCTTCAGAATCTGTTTTATTCTTTTTTAGTGGGTACAGATTTTGATGAACTTTGTTAATACATATCTAAGTAGATGTGGATATAATAAAATTATATTATAGTAATATTCAATTTATTCATTCCTATTTATCACCACATTTTATTGCAATAATTTATCAGCAAACAACTCAATTGGGTCCTTTTTCAATTTTGTTGAAAGCAAATAATTAAGAATTATTTAAATTGCAAAAGGTTTTTTACCCAGTCAATCATTGTTCACTTTTTCAACTTGAACACCAACAATTTAAATTTTTCCTGGAGGTTTTTATACCTGGAGTAATTTTAGAGGGGTGAGAAATTTTTTTTAACTTTATATTAGTGTATAAATACAGAAAAGTGTATGTTTCATAATGTGCAGCTTAATGAATTTTTACCACTGAATGCATCACTGTAACAAGTTCTCAGATCAACAAGAAACAAAACATTAGCACTCCATGAGCTCTTTACTTGTTCTTTTCTAATCACTATTCACTGACTCCCCCAACCATATTTGCCTTTTTTTTCCTTTTGGTAATTGATGTAAGTGGAATCATTCATTATGCTCTCCTTTGCTGAACATTATTGAAATTGAGATTCATCTTGTATTTTGCATATATCTGTAGATTATTCACCCTTATTACTGCATAGCACAATTTCTTTATTCATTCTATTATTGATGGGCACATTTATAGTTTGGGGCCATTAGAAATATTAGTATTATGAACATTCTAGCATTTGTTTTATTTTCATCCATGTATACTTTTCTGTTGAGTATATATATATTGTAGTAGAATTTCTGGGTCATGGGGTCATGGAATATGCATTTTAGCACAGCTGTAGTACATACTGCCAGATAGTCTTTCAAAAGAGTTGCACCAATGTATATACTCAGCAGCAATGAATAAGGTTTCTGGTTGCTTCATATTCTTGTCTACACTTAGTATTATTTGTTCTTTTTATTAGCCTTTCTAGTGGATATATAATGGTATCACATTGTGATTTTAATTTGCATCACTTTGAGCAATGAAGTAGATCATTATTTTATATGTCACTTGACCATTTATGTCTCCTTTTTTTGTGAAATGTCTAACCTTTTTTTTTTGCCAGTTTTCTTGTCATTACAATTGCTTTACTGATTTGTTGAAGCTTTGTTTTCTTAATGTATTCTGTGTATAATACTTTTTCAATATAAGTATTGGAAAATATTATATTTCATTCTATGGGTTGCCTTTTCGTGCTATTAGTGATAACTTTTTGTAAACAGAATACTTAATATAGTCCAATTTATCTTTTTTCTTTTATAGTATATGCTTTTTTGAATCTTATATAAGAAATCTTTGCCTATCTCAAGGTCATGAAAAAGCTCTCCTATACAGCTTTATTAACGCCAAGAGATTTATTATTTTACCTTTTATATTCAAATCTATAATTCATACAGAATTAATGTTTGTGTATGCTGTGAGGTCAAGACCAAAACATATTTTTCCCCAGTATGGATATCCAATCGATCCAGTACCACTTCTTATGCCCTTTCTTCAAGTTGGAGAGGAGCTATTATAAATGGGGTGATGAAAGGAAATCTGAACTTCCATAACAGGCTCATTTTTAGACACCACAATTTTAGAAAAAGTAAACATGAGAGTTGAAGAACAGAGAATCTACTACTCTAAAAATATCTCTTTCTTCATATCTTTTGGGAAATCTTGAAGGACTCTTGGGCATTTCAGTTTGAACACTACTATTCTAGGAATTAAGTCAGGATAGAGGAAGATAAGCATTCTTAAAAGGGAGGATAGAGTCCATATGGCAACTCGTTTGCATTGTACATGCAAGAGGACTTTGGGGCCCAAAGGCAGACAAAGAGCTAATGATATTGTGGAGTAAACTGGGCAAACTTTCTTGACTAAATGAAGTGAGATCTCTTTTCTCCCTAAGCTACTTGGCAGTTTGTATTTATTTTTCTGTTGACTGCACAGAACTTTTCAGTGGTGACTACTAAAACCACACTATGCTATAGCTTCATTTTGGATCATCATTTTTTCTTGCCAAAGGTCATTCAGCTAAAGATTTTAAATAGATTTTGATGGAATTTTATATGACGGAAATTACTGAGCAATCACGTTTTACCAGTTATTCTCTTTTTACATATGAAAATTCTAAAGCAGTGAAACATTAAAATAGATTGTCCTAGGTCATGTCCTGAGTTTTATGCTTAGTTTCTTAGAAACCAAAATTCCCGATTTCCAACCTAGTGCTTTACCCCCTCTAAAAGTTATGCCTTTTCAAAGAATTAAAAATTCCAGTCAAAGGAACCCCCAATCACCAGATGTTTTTGTTCTGTACATGGAGAATCAGCCCAAGGCTGTCTCTGTGGACATGTGTGCTTCTGTGGATTTCCCAAGGGCCATGGGAATGGCTGTGGACACAGAGCAGGCAAAGTGTCTGTGATGAGGACATGATAGAGATGACACTGTGCCTCCTTTAGCTGCCCTTGGAGGCATCTTGTGCCTCATAGCAGAGGGTAGAAGTGGGGAGATTTTTGTCTAATAGGACGGTTTCAGGCGCTGTCAGAGCTGTGGGTGGGTTACGTGCCATTTTCTCAAGCTGTACGTGGGGGAGAAGTTGGGGAGAACTGGTGCATTTAACTGCTTGGGTTGGCCCAGCAGTGTTTCTTGCTTTCTCAGCCCTCAGAATTCTGAAGCAATCAGGAAATGTTACAGGAAGGAGAAAGAGGTTTTCAGGGACAGAAGGGTAGTGACTAGCAGGGCAATGTTGGAAATGGAAAACAAACAAACAAGTTTTTTAAAATAAGCCTTTTACTTGGGAACATTTTAGATTTGCAGAATTATTCAGAAGATGCTACAGAGAGTTTTTGTATACACTACACCCAGTCTTCCCTGTTAATAGCATCTTACATTAGTATGGCACAATTATTGCAATTAATGAATAAGCATTGATATATTATTATTAACTGAAGTCCATACTTTATTCACATTTATAAAGTTTTCCATAGTGTCCTTTTTCTGTTCCAGGATCCCATCCAGGAGATAATATTTTATTTAGGAAGGATGTCTCCTTAAGTCCTCCTTGTTGTGACAATTTCTCAGACTTTCCTTGTTTTTGATGACCTTGATAGCTTTCAGGATCAGGTATTTTGTAGAATGTCCCTCGAGCAGGATTTATCTGATGGTTTCTCATGACTGAGTTGGGGTTAGATGTTTTTGAAAGAAAGGGTACAGAGGCAAAGTGGCATTCCCATCACATATCAAGGGTACATACTGTCAGTGTGACTTACCACTGTTGATGTTAACCTTGATCGCCTGGGTTAGATAGTGTTTGTCAGCCTTCTCCACTGCTTCCAGCAGGGCCAGATTAAATTTTGGAAGCTCTAAAGCATTGAAAAGGTTGTAAGACACATTTCCTCAAATTAATTTTAAAATATATATTACAAAATCTTAAATTGTTCTGATTTTTCCAATGATGACTACATTTTTTGTTGTGATTTTTAAGCTATAAAATTGTGTCCTAAAAAAATTGTATTATGAAAAAAACATATCATGGTGCTTCTGTTTTGTTGATGTCCTAAGCACATACTCTATCTGTCCCCAGGGTAATCCAACAAAGGCCCTCTGGGAGCAGTTTCCTACTCTTCATCCCATTTGACAGATATCTTCACATTCTCTCTCATCCTTTTCCTTTTGGAAAAGAACCTGGTAGGTGCTTTTTCTTCCCAGAATAACTATAAATGCAAGGACTCCTTGCATTTAAATGAAATTAATATAATTCTCTCTATGAATATTTATTAGGAACAATAGTTCCTAACATTAAAACAAAAGAAGATCTCTGCTAGAAACAGGAAGAGTAGCTACAAAGGTTAGTAATAAACCTTTGTTCTTAGGGATCTTCTGATCTATAGCAAACCCTACCTAAACCTAAACCAAATGCATGAATCACTGGTTTCTAAGACTTGCCACATGGCAGATGAGGTATGTTTTGCAGTCAGCAGCTACCTGGGAAATCTCCAAATTGCATTCTCATCTTCTAAGTTTGGCCTTGTTCAGAAGGAACCTGGATGTTAATTAACATCAGCCACTTACTTTCTTTCTTTTTTTTTTTTTTTTTTTTTGAGATGGAGTTTTGCTGTTGTTGCCCAGGCTGGAGTGCAGTGGTGCCATCTTGGCTCACCGCAACCTCCACTTCCTGGGTTCAAGCAATTCCCCTACCTCAGCCTCCTGAGTAGCTGGGATTACAGGCATGCGCCACCACATCTGGCTAATTTTGTATTTTTAGTAGAGATGGGGTTTCTCCATGTTGGCCCAGGCTGGTCTCGAACTCCCGACCTCAGGTGATCCACCTGCCTTGGCCTCCCAAAGTGTTGGGATTACAGGCGTGAGCCACTGTGCCCGGCCAACACCAGCCACTTTCTTAGCATCCACCTGGAGTAGGAACTATGCTTGACCATACAAAACCCAGAGTAAGTGACTAGAGTCACACAGCTGGTGGTGGTGAAGCCATGACTGGAATCCTAAGCATCTGGCCTCAACATTTAGCTGTAACTCACAAGATGGTTTACAGTTTTCTCATGTCAGGTTTACATAAAATCCTGGTGCATTATGAATTACACAGGTAAAAGGATAAAAGGCTTCCTTTCTCTCCTCTAAATTACTCTTTTTCATCTTGGTGAGGATTTACTCTTAAATAGTAGTTTAAAAGTAGAAGAGGGTTTAATGCTCATGTTCCAATATTATTCTCAAGCAAGGCAGCATCACATGCTAAGATTAGCTGTTTATCAAGGATTTAGTATTACTTTAGTATATGCATTCGTTTAATAAACTCTTCAGAATAATGTATTAGAGAAGTTAAGTCTTCTCCATTAACTAATTAGTTTTTATAAGAGGAGGATGGTGTAAAGTATACTAATAAAAAGTATCCTTATATTGGGTAGATTACTTCATATATTTAGGGCCATTAGAGAGGTAATTTTCAGTAATTTTTCTACTTTAGCCCATGCATAGCATTATTCATGGCAGAAGAGGAAATAATCTCCCATTAAATGGGACTTTAAAAATATTATCCTTTAATCATACCAACTAATTAGCACTAATGTATAAAACACCAGACAGAAAAAAGTGATTAATATCATTGATATATTATAGACAGATATTTTATTTAAAATATCCAACATTTGGTAGGGAAGGGAGATAAAGCACATAAGAATAATTTATTTAAAATTAAAAGTTTGAAGTTTACAATATTAAAATGTGGTAGTATATTAGTGAGTTGTGTATCATTAAAAAAAGTAAATGGCTTTTAGAAATGCCACAGTCTTTATTAGCAACCTGATTATTATTTTTCTGGTCTAAAACCAGAGATTTTTCTCCAACTGCTAATTTAAGAAAAGTAGTTAATTATTTTTCTATTTCTCACTCTTTTTTTTTTTAAATGTAGCATAAATAGCTAGTTGCTTCTCAAATACCCAAACAACCATTCCATATCTCTTTCTTGCTAATAGAACCTTGATTTTCTGGAATAATTACACAGAGTCATTTCATGATTTGAGGTAGGTTTAAGCTAGTCATAAAACTTCATTCTCCTTCACCAATGACTACATTTTTCAGCTTTCTTTGCAGCATTTGAGGTTCTATAACTACGTTATGGACAAGGAAAGATCCTGCTAAGAAGCTTCTGAAAAAAAATTGCTTTCCAGATAAAATGGCAACCATACCACTGCTATTCTGTCATTTTTCTTTTCCTTCCTTTGAATTTAGGCGTGAAGCCTTGTGTTATGGAAGTCATCTTATGACCACAAAACCACAAGCCACATGAAACAGATAAAAGTAGCCCCTTTTTTTATCATCAGCATTAAATTTATCATGGACTGCCTGTCTTCAGACTTTTTATCACAATATTTTATTCAGTTTTAAAGTATACATTTATTTTGGCACTTTAACACCTCCAAAATTAGGCTTGGGGACTATAGCAGAGCACTCTTTTAATCCTTAAGAACTGAGAAAGGAGGCAGAGGAGATGGTAAATTAGGTGGGTTTTAGCAGCATTGTTAAAGGGGATATCTACCTATTTTCAAAGCTGGCTTCGGAATTTAGCTCCAGTGGTGCTTACTTCTTCAAAGGACTATTTTAAGAAATGTTGCAGCATTTATGCTCTTGATGACACAGAAACCAACACTGAATGGAAAAACTCATTGGCAATTTTGAGTTGACTATGAATCAGAAGAGCTGAACTCTGAATTTGAAAGAGTTTAGAGACATTAACCAGTTTATTTCTCATTTTAAAGTATGCAGATAGGTGATATGATACAGATCCAGGTTTAATACATCTATATATAATAAAAATTCTAAGTAATATAAAAGCATGTGTAATTGTTACTTGACAGCATGTTTCTTTAGAAACATACAATAATGATTACTCTTATAGCTGACGGCACTTCAGTTTTGACAAACTGTAGTGTGTAAGAGAAAGAATCTCCTACTTGGTTAAGCCATTCCTAGTTGGGTATTTTCTTACTTGGAACTGAAATAATTTCCACCGTACGCAAGAACACTCCAAATTCTTGTTCCATAAGCTGTACTTGAAAATATGTTGTTCATCCTACTATATTATTCTTAAGACTCCATTTAGCATGGCCTTTTGGTGGTCTGAGTGTGCGAGGCTTCCTTTAAATACCTAGATTGGCTTGAATTGATTATTAACTTACTATAAAAATCTTACACACACACTAATGTTTTGAGATAGCTGCTGCTTCTTCAGCTTACATTCTAGGAATTATTTACAAATTTCAGAGTTCTTGAAGTCAGCTCTGTGATGGTTAATTTTATGTGTCAGTGTAACTGGGCTAAGGGATCCCCAAATAGTTGGTAAAACTTTAGGGTGTGTCTGTGAGAGTGTTTCTGGAGATTAGCATTTGAATCAGTAGACTGAGCAAACAAGACTGCCCTCGCTGATGTGAGTGATGTGAGTGGTCATCCTCCAATCCACTGAGGGCCCAAAGAGAACGAAAGGCAGAGGAAGAGTGAATTTGCTCTCTCTCTCTTCTGGAGCTGGGACACCCGTCTACTCCCGTCCTCAGACATCAGCATTCCTAATTTTGGGGCCTTCAGAATTGGATCCGTACTTACACTATTAGCCCCACTCTCCAGTTCTTCGGCCTTTGGACACACACTGGGACTTACACCATTTATGTCCCTGGTTCTCAGATCTTTGGGCTTGGCTTTCCTTGGCCTCCAGCTAGCACATGGGAGATTAGAGACTTCTCAGCCTCCATAATTACTTAAGCCAACCCCTCTTAACAAATCTCTTTATACTTATTTACATATAGTCATGCATTGCTTAATGATGGGGATACACTCTGAGAAATGCATCATTAGGGGATTTTGTTATTGTGTGACCACCATAGAGTGTACTTACACAAACCAAAATAGTGTAGCCTACCACATATTTAAGCTATATAGTATAGCCTGAATATTGTAGGTAATTGTGATAGAATGATAAGTATTTGTGCATCAAAACACATGGAAACATAGAAAAGGTACTGTATAGTATAAAATATAAAACACAGTACACCTATAGAGAGCACTTATCGTGAATAAAGCTTGTGGACTAAACGTTGCCCTGGATGAGTGAGTAAAATAAGTGGTGGTGAATGTGAAGGCCTAGCACACTACCGTATACTTTTATATGACTGGTAGCTCAGTAGGGTTGTTTACACCAACATCACCATAAAGATATGAGTAATGCGTTGAGCTATGACATTAGGACAGCTATGATGTCACTAGGCAATAGGAAATTTCTCAGCTCCATTATAATCTATGGGGCCACTGTTGTATATGCGGTCCAACATTGACCAAAATGTGGTTATGACTATACAGCCTATTGGCTCTATTTCTCTGGAGAACTCTGACTAGTACAAGCTCCCAACTGGATTATATGATTTAAAGTGAATCAGTTCTTTCAGAATGAGTGCTAGATATTCCTACTAGACATGTACTTCTCGGTTTGCTAAATAACATGCTTCTAGGAGAATATAGTAACTCTTCTTGCAAAAGCATTTCTTACAGAGCTTTGCAGGACTTTTGTTTTTTTATTTTATGATTATTACTCTTTACTATTTGGTATTGACTTCTCTTTCTCTTAAAGATTTAAATCTATTGGTGTCTGTGCACCATTACCTTCAGGAAAGATAAGAGACATATATTAAATCCCTGAAATATGCCACTTTTGTGTAGGCTTCTGTCATAACTGACTTACTCCATCATCAAAATAACTTTTGAGGTAGATAATGGCCTGAGGTTATGCCCTGTGTTATATCTGAGGACACTAAGGCTGAGAGAGATTTAAAAAGTTGTCTAAAGTGATAAGCCATTTTGATTCAGATTAGCCACACTCAAAAGTGTAGACAACTTCCAAATCATCATGTTTTCTCCTGAGAACGAGGGATAATTCACAACAAATATTTGAATTGTGTCCTACGGGCCACTCATTGTACTGGCACTGTCCCTGCCTTTAAAGTGCTAATAGTCTCACGAGAACTAGAATGACGCACGGTACTTTCAAGCCACATTGGCTCAGTAAAACCCAATGGTATGACCAGAACAACCAGTCTTAAAAAATGGCTCTGGCAGCCTTTTAACATAGAGGTTGGTTAACAGCACTGAGCACAGACCTTGAAGTCAAGATCTTCTGGCTTCACATCTCCAACAATTAACTTATTGCTTGACTTCATATAGTCTGTTTCCTCATCAGCAAAATGTAATAATAATGGAAATAATTATGTACTTCACAAACACTGTTGTGTGAAGTAAGTGAGCTACTACTTACAAAGTGCTCATGTGGTTTCTGGCACTTAATAGGCCTCCAGCAAAGTTTTGGAGGAGCTAAGAATGAGACTACAGGAATGGAATATCTCAAAGATAGGACTTGCGTGTGAGGGCCCTGGACTGGAAAGACACTAGGAGAGTGCTTTCCATGGGGATTCCTCTTCCATCCCTAAACATAGTGCTAAAATTTTCAGAAAGGACTTGCTTGGGAACACTATGAATAAAACAGTGTCCCCCTGCCCTCCCCCCCACCTTTTTTTTTAAACTGCTGACAACTGCTAAAATGCTTACAGACTTAGCCTGGATTTTCAAAGAGGATTAGATATCACTAACAAGATTGTCCAGGTGCCTGAAAACTTATGCGATGTTTTCTCTGATGAGGGAGTGCTTTGTTGTGAGCTTGCAGAATAGCTGTGATCTCTGTTTATAGGGCTCACCATTATTTGAGTGTCTGTGCTCTGCCTCATGGGCTATAAAGTAAGCCAAGTCATCCTGTTTGCTCATGGTAAAATGTTACAAATTAAGTCAATAAATGCACCTCTCCCAACTGAAAATCTGCACCCCTCTGGACATCACAGAGCCATCTGATACCTTGTCTTTCTGTACTCTGGTCTCTAGGTTCCTTGCAATCTGCAACTTGATTGAAAAATTCCCAGTTCTATATTCTTCTGTATGAAGAAGTAGTACTGCATCTGTAAGCCAGACCCTTGTTTCCTCTTGCTTACTTTATCTTTTCCCATATCGTTCTAGGAAGACATGTTTGCCTTCTCAGTCTGCAGAGAAAATTAGATAAGTATTATACGTTGCTTTTAATATCTATCCAGACAGTTACATAAAAAACTTTTAAGTGCTTCTCTTCTGTTCCCTATTTGACTGCCTGCAGCATTTCTCAACTAAAAGCTCTCTTTCCAAACTTTGCTTTAATTGTTAATAGGCATCTGCTGAGAAGGCTAAACTTTGCTTTATGGCATGGTGTGGGAGATTTCGATGTGCCTCAGCTTGTTTGTGGCAGAACTTGGGGAATGGTGAGAAATTAGGCAACAGTGTGTTTAGCCCTGAACATACATCAGTGAGAGATCACTGCAGAAGTAATAGCTGACATTTGAAAAACATCTCATAATGTTATACTAACCAACCTTCCTGGGTTAAGAACTAGATTGAGCAGCATACAATCCCCATGAAAATGTTCTCAATTTACTACTAGCTGAGAGCCCTGCTGCAGTTCTGTTATTAAACTGCTCCTCTGTGGCAAAAGGATAGAGGAGAAGGTTGAACAGGGCTTTTCTGATTAGTGTTTGTGGTGCTAGTCTGCTGGCTGACCTTGAAATTGGAATAAGGCAGGTCAGACATTAAAACTCACAGAAAGAAATCAGAATTCTTTAACTCTCTTCTCTCTATACTATCTTTAACTCCACTTCTCTACTCGTCTACCCTACTCTCATACCATCATAGACCTACAACTGGGCAACCCTTCATACTATATGTTTATTTGTCTTATACTTTTACAAGGCTTAATAAAACTCCAGCTTACTAGCCAACCAACATATGAGTTTTTCTGATTCTCCATAATGACTTCTAAATGTCAAATGAGTAAGATTCAGTTTATCCAGTTCCTTAGGCAAGATAGCAAGCCCCCGATTTCTAATAATGAAGGAAGCTTGTTACTTTTTAACAACTGGCCTTGAAGACCTGGGTGGTTCCCCAAACCCCTTAATTTGACTGAAAGATGAGTCACTGAAAACTCTGTCATCAACCATACTATGGGGACAGTGCTAACAGAGATCCTCGAAATTCCCAGATAATCCCCAAACTACCATTCTGCTACTAGCTTTAGCCTCTTAACTTAAATCTTCACTAGAACTGCTAACAACATTGCACTGATAAAAGCTTCAAAAGAGCTAGCATATTTCTGAGAAGTGTTAACTTGTGGATGTATCAAGAATTGGGCCATAGAAAGAAGTTATAGAAGAAAAATTGATTGAATATTCATTCTTGTATAACAAATGCATTGTAGAGTTTTGAGTACTTATTGCATCATTTAATTGTCAGTAGAATAGTTTGATTTAAACTATATAACAGTTTTATCATTTATTTGTAAGCCTTAACTAGGTAGAAATATCTTTTTATAGAACTTAAACAATATATTAGGAGCAGAAACTGACTTGCTGAGAAATTGCTGGGTCTTTCCAGAGGTCGTATGAATAGATTCTTAGACAAAACAGAAGTCTAATTCTAGAAAACTGTCTAGTTTTCAAATGTCTATTATAATCTATCTCTGAGTCTTAAGTGTTAAGGCCTACTGCTCTTCTCATTGTGTTAATGGGCTTTTGCTTGTGCCCCGCAGAGTCTAATTTTCTTTCCCATATAGATATAAATAAGGACAATGGTACAAAAGAGAAAATGGTGAGGGAGGCCTTGGAGCTAGAGTTGGGAGCTTGTAGGATTCCCTGGTTTCCTCAGAAAGCGCTCACTAATGTGGAAAACCAAAGTCAGGTAAACGGAAGAGGAAATGTTAAAGGAGAATTACTTTCTGGTATTTATGCTACTTTCATAGGCATCTTTTATAGCTCCTGCAAAGGCAAGAAGGAAATCATTATGGACTTTGTATAGTGACCCAAGCCCTGGCATAGAAATTAAAACACTTGCTATCAACTCTAGCTCTGCCACTAAAGTGTGTGGCCTCAGGCATGCTATTTCTTTTCCTCCATCTCTTTATTTATAAAGTGAGTAGTGTAAACCATGAGTGAAACACTCATTTTCTGACCTAACATTTGATGTTAGAAACCTTGTGATATAATGGAAATACCACACATCTAGGAATGTAAGCAAATTTCTAGTTATATGTTGCGTAACACTGATTGAGTGAGCTCTTTTAGTTTCTTATCAGTAAAATAAATAGATTAACACATACTTTGCAGGGCAGCTGTGAAAATAAAAGATAACATATAATAAATACCAGGAAATGTGCCCAGAATGTAGACAGCTTTACATTAAAAAACAATGTTTATTCAATGATGCCATGACCTGGTCCTAAATGGTCCTGCATTGCAGGTTGAGTTTTAAGTCTGACTTCTGTCTCCATGGATTAAGCAGCATGGAGTCTGTGATACTACCTGAGAGTAAAAGCGATTCAAAGCTCTTGGCTCTGTCTATGAATGAATGCAAAGGCAATTCTCTCCCAGGACCTCTTGGAAATGCTATGGGAGATTAGAGCCCCATTGCACAATCATGCCTTAACTCAGCCTCTACGGCCCTGGGACCTCTCTAACCCCTCTCTCTAAGCCCTCTCAGCTATGTTGAAAGCTCTGCTGGTGAAGGAAAATGTAGTGAAGCATGGCAAGCTACTTTACTCACATACAGAAATGCAAAGCCCTGACAATGTAGAGGGGTTCCAGAATAATTCTTTGAATCCTTTTTCTGATATTCTCCAATACTTGTGTTGAGAATTGGGCAGGACGCTGAGGGGTGGGGAGTAGGCAAAAGATGGCGAAAGACATCCACTTCAGCGAACCTCTAATGTTTCACATTCAGTTGGGAATCTAACGTTTCAGATTCAGTTGGGAATCTGTCAAAAAAACGGGCTACATCTTGGGGGAAAAATCCATCTTTTAAAAGATTTCCATCAACAACAAACTTCTCTCATTTACAAGAAAATGGATCATTTGACACCTTGGAGATTTTACCTGGAGGAAGATAATTTCTTGAAGCCTCTTGTGCCTGTGAGAGCCCAAAGCTATTTTGCAGCTGTAATATTGATAATGTATTCACATTCTCCCCAGAGCAATGGATTCTTTAACCTTAATATGGAGTCTGGAATGAGATTCTGTCCTCTAGAGGTCACCAATGCACCAGATTTGAAGGCCACGGAGGCTTCTAAAATGCTCAGGAAGAGCTAGGTGTCCTGTTCATATATGAATGAAAGAGAAAATAAGGCAAGTAAATTATCCTAATGGCTACTTTCCAGCTAGTCTCTGACGAAGTAGGAAATCTGGTTTTCAATAAGGTATTTTAAAACGGATTTATCTTGGTTTACCTTGGCTTTTCTCTGCACTTATCTTATAATGGCTAAATACTTCTTAACAGATAGTTTACTTTTGATAGTGAGAGAAGAAACTTTTCTAAGTAGGAGAAAAACTGATGTAGAAATAGGCTATTATAGCCTCCATTAAATGAGTGTTACTTTCACTGGTGCTCTGGCCAAGGCAGAAGGTCTCTCTGTGCCTCCTCAGCATACTGTCTTCAAAGGGCATGGGGACACGGAAGCAGGGAAACATGGCCCTTTAATTCACAGTTATATAATTTTTGAGTTGCTTTATGAGGAGAGACGCCATCCGAAGTAATCGTATCTCTGCAGACAAAGTAGAAACTGCACATAAAGGGATCACTTTGAGAGTCAAAATATGCCTTTCCCTTGGGAGAACAATCAGTCAAGAGCCAAGAAAGTGGTAGTCTCCTTTTGGGACTAATGGGACCTAAAGGAAAGTCTTAATTGGACTTTACATTTTTAGTTATCCTGATGCGTTAATCTTGTGTGAAGCTAGTTGTCTCCCTTAAAGAGAAGTAGCCAGGAGAACGGCACTCCATGTCGGCAGCTGGACTGAATGAGGGGAGTGAACACTGCGCCGCCCAGGGTTTGGGAGGTGCTGTGGCCTAGCCTGGTGCCCATGGACTGCACTGTTCAAGGCGTGACCTGAGAGTCACCACCAGCGGTTCCCAGCATTGTTCCTGCTGCTCTGGTTGCTCTCCAAGGAGAGGAATTCCTACACCACGACTTTCCCAGGGTCCAGACACTTGCCAGCACCTGACCCATCAGGAAATTGCCTCTCCCCTCTTCCTTCCCCTATTCCTTCCTGAGCATTCCCCGGTCCAGGGTGTGGTTAGCCCTCAGAAGATCTGCTGGGATTGATTGACAAGAAAATAAAACCTTCCTCTAGATAAGAAAGATCACAGTGCTATAGGAAATCTATTTACTTCTGGGTGGCACTTGTCTATTCTCTCTCTCATTCTCTCTAACACTTTTAACAGCCGACTGTAGTTTCTTATCATTTCTTCAGGATATGTGGGGCAGTCAATCTTCAATCAATGAGCATTGTTTGGGTAACTCTTTTTATGGCCAATTCACAAGGAGGTAAAATATTTTGTCCTAGAGAGTTAGTGGTGGTCTTTCTCAGGGTTATTAGACATTTTCTTTAGCACTAAGAACAGAGGCAAATCTTTATTTCTGAGCTGTTTCCGTTAGCTGAGAGCCCCCTCTAAAAGCTGCTGGTACTACAGAGATGTGAGAGTTCATCAAAGGATGGCACTCGTCATCTATTCTGGAGAATCCTGTAACGTGGATAATATGCTAGGTGGGTGGCAGAGTGTTGTGCAATGTGCTTAGAATCGTGTCCCTGACTTCTTGCCGATGTAGGGCTGACAGAAAGCTTTCTGGGGATTCAGTGGTTTGATCTTGGTTACCAGTTGTGTGACTGTAAGCAAGGCTCTCTTATGTCTCATTTCTCTTATTTGTAAAGTAAAAGGGTTGGACATCATTTTCTCTAAGGTCCATTTTGAAGCCAGAACCCACTCTGAGAAATTAAGGCTGCTCAGTTAGGGCAGTTGCATCTTAGCAAATATGTTGGCCTCTTAAGACTGCCATAACAGTGTACCAAAACCCAAATGACTTAAAACAACAGGTAATTCATTTTCTTACAGTTCTAGAGGCTGGAAGTCTGAAATCAAGGTGCAAAGAGGGCCAAGGTCTCTCTGATAGCTCTAGGGAGAATCCTTCCTGGCTTCTTCTGCTTCTTGGTGTTTGCTGGCAATCCTGACATCCCCTGGCCTGCAGATGCCTCATTCCAGTCCTATTGTCATCTTCTCCCTGTGTGTCTTCACATGGTCTTCCCTCTGTGTATGTCTGTCTTTGTGTCAAAATTTCCACTTTCTATAAAAACACAGTCACATTGGATAGGACCTGCCATAATGACCTCATTTTAACATGATTACTTCTGTAAAGGCCCTGTTTCCAAATAAGGTCATATCTTGAGGTACTGGGGAATAAGACTTCAGTGTATCTTTTTGCAGGGATATAGTTCAAACTATAACAGTAAGCACATAACAAATCCCTCTGTGCTGGATATCTTCTCTTTGACCTCTGGGTGCACTGTCCATGTTATTTTGTGCCCTGGCCTCTATAGATTATACCAAGGGATTCCCTTGTCCTCCAGCTTTCAGTTGGGTTTAGCAATAACAGGCGATATGATGGAAGAGGCGAGTTGGATAGGCTGAGTGGTGGTATTTAGTCCCCTGAAGGGTTCTCTGTCTGTAATAGGGGATGTTACTACAGACTGGCTCTTCCTTTAAAGAGACTTTATCCACACAGATTTCTTTGCCTCTGGGACCCTTAAGGGTTGCTTCAAACCTTTAGGCTAAAGGTCAACAATTATCTCCCTCCTCTGGCTTTACTTTGGTTTCTCTACAGTGGATCCATACTTTAAAAAATATATTATTTTTTATTGAACTCTCTTTATATTATCCATTTTGAGTGGACCATCTATTTTCTACAAGGATTCTGAATCTCTACATTCTCAATGACTGAATTGTTTTTCTAGAAGTTCAAGGTATTAGTTTGGCCCAGAGAAGTCTTGGGAAGGATAAGTTGTCTTGCAATTTGGAGAACCCCTAGTCAAGGAAACATTCAAAAGTCCAGGTCTAGTGAGGCAGATACACCAGGCTTGGTGATGTACCTAGCCTGGTATCTGGGTGGTGTAGGTAGGGACATTTGTAAGTTTATGACCACTCTGGAACAACCCTTCCAGGGTAATTGCTCATCCCGGAGCCAGGCTGGCTTTCACTAAACCCACCTGGACTTTCTCTGTCTCATCCCTGCCTCCCTGCAGGACTTCACTGCATTGTTTTCACCCAGTATCCAGATTTCTTTCAGTAATACAATGACTTTCTTTCAAAAATTGTTTCACATATAATAATTTCTAAGTCAGTTTTTTTAAGTCAACTTAGTCATTACTAATAAACATGCTAGGGAAAGAATATTGTGTCAGATATTCTATTGGATATTCCATTTGATGTTCTATTTTCCAAATGGAGAAAAGAGGCACATGTATGAAAGGGATTGATGACAATCTCTAGAATGACACATTCTTAGACTACCCTGTGAAGCAGATATTACTATCCATTTTAACTAAATGAGGCAACTTGAGTTTCTGAGCAGTTCAATGAATTACTCTGCCTACTCAGCTAGTAAGTTTATAAGGGCTGGTTCTCAAATCCACGTTTTCAAATTCCATTACTTGCTTCTAAAAAGGTCTGTTTATTTTTACTATGATGTTCATAAGCCTTTTAAGAAAAGAACATCTGTACTATATGATTTGGTACATGGCCTTTCCTCCCTCCCAGTGTCCAAGATAGCACTTTGCACATAGCATAGCATTCTGAAGACTTCTTGCATGGAAGAGGCAGAGAAATGCACCTGAGAATGTTGCATAGCTGTTAAACTCCCTTTCTTAAACTCATTTCTCTGTCAGATTTCTACAGATCCTCAAAACATTATCTGTTACACATTAAGTCAGACTTTTTTTTTTTTTTTACTGGCCTTTCTTTAATGAATTTCAGTCTTCTCTATTCACCCTGGGTGCCCCGGTGGCTGTTGCTTTCATTCTGGACCTTGGGTAAAATCTACACCCACATCAATTTGTTAACAATATCTGTTGAAAGCCTATTGTGCATTGGCTTAGCTGATCTCTACTGTAGCCATGAAAATGGACACCTATATTTAAGGGTGAGAATTACACCACAGACATGAAATGTCTCTTAGAATGGACGAGGGAGAGGGACACATTACTAGAAAACAAAGAAAACACACTGAGTTGAATATTTGTGGCTTAAGTTGCTAGTTATACTTGGAGAATTCTGAGTTGGTTTGCATTAGAATTCTTATTGCCCTTTTAAGGAGGAAACCCCCCCCAAAAAAAACTCATTAAAAAGTAGAAAGGGTTTTTTGGATATCAAGTAGCTCTTTCCACATCACATTTGGCTGATTCCAGTGTGAAGGGATAAGAAATGCTTAAATGTTGTTTTCTTTAAAGCCCACTTGGGATTAAGTAAGAAATGGAAAACATCCTACAAAACCCATGTGAATTGTTTTGGAACTCAAACATTTGGAGAGGCACTTATAAGAATTCTTTTATATTTGAGAATGCCCGTGTTGGGTTCACTTTTACTCTGGACATTTTCTGTGTACCTTATTACAGTATCATCACAGTTTTATTATTCTAAGCATAAAAGCAGCAGGTTTTTTTTAAAGATATAAATGATATAAAGGGAAAGAAAAAATCTATAGAGAATAGGAATAATTGTGCCCCCTGCCCCTGTCAAAAAAATCCCTTATTTATGATTGACTTTCAGGGTAAGAAAGGTGGAGCAATATGAACTGGTATCCATGATAAGGCAAGGGTAGTATGCCTAAAGCGTTGCACAGAAGGCAGACTTATCTGTATTTAGTCATTTATCTTACTGTTGCCAGACTTATTTTCCTGAATGTCACTTTTGTTGTGTTGCATTCCTTCTTAAGCAATTAGCCTGGCTTCTCACTGTCCACTGAGTCAAGTTTGTGCTTTGTTCCCTGGATTTCACAGCTGTCCAGAATAGTATCCAACTTGGTTTCCTGCTCTTTCATGAAGGACGAGGTCAGAAGAAAAGCCCAGAACTTCATAAGTGATGAGCAAGGTCATTCTGGGAATGGTCAGGCTCCTTTACTGGATGAGTTCACAAAGGTGAAAAGAGGTGCTTGAAGACACAGTTCCTGGGGGGTGCTAGGACCCCATACAGGTTACTGAGACAGGAATCAAGGTCCAGCTTCCTGATCTCAGTAAAAATGCGGGGACTCGACTACGAGATGTGGCAGAAACTCTTTTTAATGCTAGAGCACAAAGGCCAGAGAGAGGCTAGTGTCAAGTCTTTGTATGCAATCCTTGAAGGTACTGCACAAAGGCCCCTAATTATGAAACAGGAATAGTTTTAAAAGAGACATCCTGCAGCTGAAGGTGGGAATCACAGTGTTCCAGTGCTAGAAATCAGCAGGCAGAGGGTAGACCATTCTCTTGCCAAATGGCTTATATTAAGTCTGATCTATGTTCTTTGGGCTGTAGACTTGCCTGAGCATATGTGGTAGATGGAGGGAAGGGCCAGGAGGACTGCACTTATATAAAGGACCAATATGATATCCGGTGCACATGACTTTCTCTAGAAATAGGGTAGTAATTATGAATACCATATGAGCTGTCACTCTAAATGTCATCAACTCAGTTTCCATGGATTTATGTCTGAGTCTTAGGTTCAGAGGAAGCTGCAAATAAAAACTGGAGGAGTTGTTCCCTTGCAGAATAAAAATTAGCACTATTTTGGGACCAATGCATATAATAATACAATATTCAGAGGTTTTTCTAACTCCATTATCGACATACCAAAGCTTTCCTGCATTGGGGGCTTTTAGAGGAAGCACTGTAGTTTCTTTTTCGTTTTGATTGATGACTTTGGCACATCAGAGATTTTATCTGGAAAAGAGACAAGTAAAGTCCACTTAATGTAATTGTAATAAGTAGAAAGATACATCATCACTGGCTATTCTTCCATGATACTTATTTCATTTTTTTCTTTCTAACTTTAAAAATTGTGGGAAATGTACATTAAGTGATTTATAATATATTATGTAGATATAGTTGTTTAATCTTTTTGGAGTATCATGTTTGAAAGAGAAATGTATTGTCTTCTAACAAACTGCGATGGTTTGTTTATTACATAATTAATTCATCGTAACATGCCAACCTCATGCTATCAAATGCAAAACCCATAGATCTTGTCATCTTGGCAATTCTTTCGAGGTAATACAAGAATCATCCTCTCCCTTCCCTTGTATGTTTGCAATGGGTGACAGGAATGGTTAGGATCACATTTAATTATATAATTATGCACATTATATACATTATATAATTGGAAAACATTACTTTTTGTATGATTCCCTGTAAAAGATGGTTTCCCAAGATATAATTTGATTTTTTTCCACCTCAACTGACTGGAATAGCAAGGTAAGATTATGAAAGAGTTCAAAGGATAGAATCAAAGACTTTGAGAAAATAAAAGCAATATAATTGACTGATGCTCTCAATCATCAGTTGTACTGATTCCAATAGCATTTAGTTTGGGCTACCCTGCCATATATATGAGGTAACTCATATATAACCCAAGAGACAAAATAGAATAATCTGTTTCATGGAAATATTTTGCATCCAATACAGGATCAGAGAAATTAGGAACAGTCTGAAATTCTCTTGGTCCTCTAAATAGTCAATTAATGATAGAGATGGATCCCCAGGCTAACCTAAATTTAGTCAGTTAAATGGCGTGAAGTTGTTTAGAAACTGGATCAACATTTATATGGGTCAAAAGTCCAGGGACCTTTATCTCAAGACTACTAAGAGAACAAAATCAGTATGATGAGATGAAAAGAAAAAATGTTTAAATGTAAAATATTAGTGAAAGGTTTTGCATAATGAAGTGTTAGAGCTGAGAGTTTCTTTGAAATAGACTAGACATCTGTTTTCTAGGACTGAAGAGATTCCTGGGATTCAGGGCTTTCAGTGCTAAGAGCACCTGTGACCAGTTGGCCACCTATCGTTGAGCACATTCCACCCAACTTCTTCATGTTACATAGAAAAGTAATAAGGTACAGTTAGGTGAAATTACCAGGGTTTTAGTCTGTTTGTGCTGCTGTGATAAAATACCTCAAACTGGGAAATTTATAAAGATCAGAAATCAATTTTCTCACAGTTCTAAAGACTGGGAAGTCTAAGATACTAGAAGATTCAGTGTCTGGTAATGGCTTGTGCTTTCTTGCTGTGTCCTCACATGCAGAAGAAACGAAAGGGCCAGGAAGATCTCTAAGGACTCTTCTATAAGGGTATTCATCCTAGCCATGAGGTTGGAGCACTCATGGCCTAGTCAGCTCCTAAAAACCCTACATCTTAATACTATCACATTGACAACTGAGTTTCAACATATACATTTCGGGGGCACATTCAGACCATAGCAACTGGCCAGTGGCAAAGTCAAGAATACATTCCCAATCTGGTGCTTGTCCCACCACACTTGGTTTAGATGCCAGAAGATGGGGCTGAGGGCCTCTAACTAGGGAGGACTGATTACAATGGAATTAATAGTAATGAAAAATATGATTACAGTAGCAATATAATAAACAAGACATTTCTAGAATCCTGAAAAAAGTAACAACTTTAAGTCATTTCCCCCCCTAAATCATCGTGTTTTTCAGTTTAAAATATTTACTAATTTCCCTCAGGATTTCATTTTTAACTCTAAGGGTTATTTACAAATGTGATCTTTAATTTCCAACTATTTGGACGTTTTCCAGTATCTTTCTGTAATTGATTTCTAATAAATTCTCCTGTAGTCAGAGAAAATACTCTGTATAATTTCTATTCTTTTGAATAGAATTGTTTTATGACCCAGAATATGGTTAATCTTAGTGAATGTTCCATATGCACCAGGAAAGGATGTGTATTCTACTATTCTATAATGTGTCTTCTTATAAATGCCGATTAGTTTGAGTTGATAGTATGGATGAGATTTTCTTCTATCTGTATTGACTTTCTACTTGTTCTTTTAATTACTGAGAGAGGGGTGTTAAAATCTCCAGCTGTATTTGTGCATTTGTCTGTTTCTCCTTTTAGTTCTGAGGGAGTTTTTCTTGTATTTAGAAGCTCTGCTATTTGCTGAATATGTATTTAAGATTATTATGTATTCTTGATAAATTGACCCTGTTATCATGAAATGTCCCTCTTTATACCTGGAAGGACTCCTTATTCTAAAGGCTTCTTTTTCTGATATTAACATAGCTACTTCAACTCTCTATATATTGATGATTTCATGATATATGTATTTTTCATCCTCTCATTTTTAAGCTATTCATGGCTTTGTATCTGTATTAAAATATCTCATTGCAAAAAACATGAAGTTTGTTATCTGATAAAATGAATTTTGCACTTCAGAATTGTCTTGAATATTGTTGTCATTGCAAATGATTTTTATGTTCATTTGTAGAGTTTCACCAAAATAATCCTTTTGGAATTTTGTTACTATCAAATTGAATTTATTGGTTAATTTGGGCATAATTGTCATTTTTACCTTACTGAAACTTCATCATCAATATTTCAGTAATGTCAATATTTTCTTCTACAAAGTCTTATGCATATTTTGGTATATTTATTTCTAGACATTTTATAGTTGGATTAGGAATCAAAAGTAGTACATTTTTAAAAGTACATTTCAAATGATTTGCGATGGCATATAAAGATGATTGGATACATTTATCTGACATCCAACCAGGGAATTTGTTGAAATTCTTACAAGTTCTAATAGTTTGATATTAGTTTGTTTACATGTCAACTTTTATTTACTAGCCCATTCCTTCTTTTTATGAATAGTCTTAACTGAGATTTGTCTATTGTCTTTATAAATATCCAGCCTTTGATGTCATTGGTTAGACAGATAGATAGCCTAAGATAAATTGCCTCTATTTACCTTATAAATTTAGTGAATTTACATTAGTTTTGATTACTAATATTTAGATTCCCTTCTGACGCATCATAATATACTAGTTAATACTACAGACTTTGGTGGTATACTTCTTACGTTTTAATTCTAAGCTCCCTTTACTTTTCTCATCTGTAAAATAAGGAAAATTATAATAATATCATAGTGCTTGATTGGGTTGTTATGGAGAATGAATGACTTTATATATGTAAAATATTTAGAGCAGTACCTTACACATATAAGGACTACATAGTTGTTAACTCTTATAATTCATGTTATCTTTTCTTTATATTTTATAGGTTTTTTATTTGCTCTCTTCCTCCTCTTATATTTTATTAAATTCACCATGTTTCTTTTTTTCCTTCCCTCCTTACCTACACATACAAAAATTGAAAGTTATTTTCCATTTCTATTTGTTAGAGATAAATCAAGCCTCTCTGAATATTCTAGACTTAGATTATTGTAACTGTTATCACCCCCACTTGTTTGTCATTGTTGTATAGTATTTTAATACTGACTAATTTTTTGATCCTCCAAATTAGCCATTATGTTTATTTTTATGTAGTCAATGCATGCTTAAATTTATCAAAACATAGCCGGGCGCTGTGGCTCACGCCTGTAATCCCAGCACTTTGGGAGGCCGAGGCGGGCGGATCACGAGGTCAGGAGATGGAGACCATCCTGGCTAACACGGTGAAACCCTGTCTCTACTAAAAAATACCAAAAATTAGCCGGGCGTGGTGGCGGGCACTTGTAGTCCCAGCTACTCCAGAGGCTCGGGCAGGAGAATGGCGTGAACCTGGGAGGCGAAGCTTGCAGTGAGCCAAGATCGCGCCACTGCACTCCAGCTTGGGCGACAGAGAGAGACTCCGTCTCCAAAAAAAAAAAAAATAAATAAATAAATAAAAATAAAAATAATAATAATAATAAAAACATTTGCTAATTTCCTTGCTCATTTTCTTCATACTATTTCATTTCTTCTTTCTGTGTTCAATTTCCTTCTTTTTGGATACATTTCTTTCCATATCTTTTCACAGAAGATCCTTAGTGGTAAACGTTCTCTCAATTTTTCTAATTTAAAATTATCTTGATTTTTACTTTCACTTTTAAATGAGAATTTAGCTGGTCAGATATTTATGAGTTGATAGTTACTTTCTTTCAGCACTTTGAAATATCCCTTTGCCTTTGTAGAGACCGATTTCCCTTGGTCTCTACAGCTGTTTTGCTGTTAGTCTAATTCTTGTTCTTTTTACATTATCTGCTTTTGCTTTCAGGTTATTTTAAAGATGTCTTTAAAATAAAGATATCTGTAGTTTCACTGTAAGTATGTCTAGATGTGAATTCATATTTATTTCTTTGTATTAGTACTCAGTATGCTTCCTAATCTGAGAAATAGGTCTGTAATCATTTCTAGAAAATTAACAACAATTTTGTATTTGAATAATGCTATTTTCCAGAACTCTTTATTTACCTTATAGAACAAATAGATGCATATTGATTCTTTAATCCTTAGTCTTTCATACAAAAGAAAAGTTTGTATGTGTTTTACTTATTTGATAATTACCAGATATTCCTTATCTTGTAAGTAACCTGTGTCCCCATCTAGATGCTGAACTCTTGGGGGCAGTTTGCTACATGCTGTAAGTCTTTGGGATATCATGTTTTCGAGCATGGGTTCTAGAGACAGACTATCTTGGCTTGAATCCTTGCTCTATCACCTATCTTTGATATCTCAGGTGCTATTACATGTGTTACAGTATAATGGAGATATTAATAGTACTTAGAAGGTACTTAGTATTTATTAAGAACTCAGTGAATGTTAGCTCTTACACTATTTTGACATAAAGAAAAACTGTTAAATAACCTTCACTTCACAAAAATATACAATTTAGACTAAATTTTGAAAAAAGGTTAACTTTTAGTATTGGAGGAGGAATAAAAGAAGGAGGAAAGAAACAAACATTTTAGGCAGACGAAACAGCGTGCACATAGATACAGGAGTTGTGAAGTGTAGAGTGTATTTGAGAAACGTAGGGGATATTGCCTGTGCCCCACCCATATCCTCTCGGCACTCCCGGGTCATTAAGATCCATTTCCATCTGCAAGCATTTGCAGTTCTTCACTTGATGACTTTCTCTTGACCTGGACACCAAGCTAGTGGAATTCATGCCCCTAGGAGCAGCTCCCGGCCATTGATAGATGGGGTTGGAAGATAAATACTCTAGCTTCCTATTTTTCAGCTATGTTAACTCTGAGTTGTGTTCTATACTCTCTCCCAATTACCAGTGGAATTGAGGACCAGTTACCTTCTAAGATAACTTGTTTGACAATGTATCCTGCTTTAGCTTCTCTTCACCTTCCTAGTCCTATTTTACTACCTTACCTTCTGATAAGCCTGCAAAAACAAGATATGTTGAAAAGACTTTGATTTTATTTCCGACTTCTAAAATGTAAATGCTTTAATTATTTAAAACTCTCTGAGGTCTTTTTCCAAAAGGCTGACAGAACATTGCAATTCCACTCATGAAAAACTGTCTCAGGCCCAGAACAAGGTCTGTGATTTAATGAGAGGCATTTAAAAGACTATGAGAACAACTTGATGTAGATATTTAAGAAAAAAAAATCTTTTAATAAAGGTTCTGTTTCTCTGAGGACCTTTATTTTGTTTTATTTTTTGTATGAAGCCAGTTGCTATGTGGGTGTTTACTGAGAGATTAATATGCGTTGCTGCAAATTTATAAATAAGTTTTCTCATCTTGAAGGAAAACACAAAATTCTATCTCTCACATTGCTTTCCTAGTTGGAAGAAAAACAGAGCTTTCCAAAATAGGGCATAGAACACATGGCTTCCAGGAGTGCTTGGGATATCCTATGAGTGAACAGATTTGTGTATCTATGGTCATAGCAAGTCATAGTAGGTAATCATGCCTATATTCATATAGAGGAATGGTAGGAAGGGCTTTTAAAGATTATCTAGTCCATCTAGATTTTATAGATAAATAATGTAAGGTCCACAGACTTAAATGGGTTACCTAAGATTACCAGGAAGTTTAGTGTTGGTTAGGGCATTAATTCTCTTTAATCCTAGTCCAGTGCTCTTTTCACATTATAGGAGAGTGCATTTCTTAAACGTTACCTTGGAGAGTTCCTTTTCTTTGGCTAGCCTCAAGGGAAAAATAAAGTCCCTACATTGTACAAGATAATTGTATTTGATTCAATTATTTTCCCAGTTGTGGGGGGCCAGGGACCAAAATGTAAGCTCTGCGGTAGTTGGCCACTGGGCACATTGAGGTCAACTTGGGTGGCCCATTCTGTTAAAGATTACCCTGGTACTTTCACTAGTATCATCTGTACATTTTATAGTCTTTGAATCTAAGGTAATTTCATTTTATTTTAATTTTTACAGTTTGGCATGTAGAATTTTTTTTCAACTTTTATTTTAGATACAGGGAGTACATGTGCAGGTTTGTTACATTATATTGCACCCAGGTAGTGAGTATAATAACCAATAGGTAGGTTTTTTTTACCCATTTCCCGCTCTCTCCTTCTTCCCTGAAGTAGCCTGCAGTGTCTGCTGTTCCCATGTTTATGTTCATGGGTGCTTAATGTTTAGCTTCCACTTCTAAGTGAGAACATGCAATATTTGGCTTTGTATTCCTGTGTTCATTCGCTTAGGCTTATGGCCTCCAGCTCCATCCATGTTGCTGCAAAGGACATGATTTTGTTCTTTGTTATGATTGCATGGTATTCCTTGGTGTATATGTGCTCCATTTTCTTCATCAATCCACCATTGGTGGGCACCTAGGTTGATTTCACGTCTTTGCTATTGTGAATAGGGTGATGATAAACATACAAGTGCATGTATCTTTTCGGTATAACGATCCATTTTCCTTTGGGTATATACCCAGTAATGGGATTTGTTGGTCACTTGTAGCTCTGTTTTAAGTTCTTTGAGAAATCTCCCAACTGCTTTTCACAGTGGCTGAACTAATTTACATTTCCACCAAGAGTAAATAAGCATTCCCTTTTCTCTGTAGCCTCACTAAGATTTGTTGTTTTCTGACTTTTTAATAATAGCCATTCTGACTTGTGTGAGATGATATCTCATTGTGGTTTTGATTTGCATTTCTTTGATGATTAGTGATGATGAGCATTTTTTAAATATGTTTGCCATTTGTATGCCTTTTTTTTTTTTGAAAAATATCTGTTCATACCCATGACCATTTTTTAATGGGATTGTTTGGTTTTTACTTGTTGATTTAAGTTCCTTATAGATTCTGGATATTATACTTTGTCAGATGTGTAGTTTGCAATATTTTCTCCCGTTCTGTAGGTTGTTCGTTTATTCCGTTGATAGCTTCTTTTGCTGTGCAGAAGCTTTTTAGTTCTATTAAGATTCCACTTTTCAATTTTTGTTTGTTTTGCTATTGCTTTTGGGGACTTAGTCAAAATTTATTTGCCCAGGCTAAGGTCAAGAAGGGTATTTTCCAGGTTTTCTTCTAGTATTTTTATAGTTTCGGGGTTTCACATTTAAATCTCTAATCCATTGTCAGTTAATTTTTGCATATGATGAGAGGTAAGGGTCTAGTTTTATTCTTCTGCATATGGCTAGCCAGTTATCCTAGCACCATTCACTGAATAGGTAGCCCTTCCCCATTGCTTGTTTTTGCTGGCCTTGTCAAAAATTGGATGATTGTAAGTGTGCAGCTTTATTTCTGATTTTGTATCTTGTTTCATTGTTCTATGTGTGTTTTTATACAAGTCCTATGTGTTTTGGTTATTGGAGCCTTATAAGTACAAGTACCATGTGTTTTGGTTATTAGAGCCTTACAGTATAGGACGAAGTAACTGTGATGCCTCTGGCTTTGTTGTTTTCACATAGGATTGCTTTGGCTATTTGGGCTCTATTCTGGTTCTATATGAATTTTAGAATAGTTTTTTCTAATTCTGTAAAGAATGACGTGGGTACTTTGACAGGAATAGCATTGAATCTGTAATTACTTTGGGCAGTGTGGCCATTTTAGTGATATTGATTCATCTAAGCCATGAGCATGGGGGTTTTTCCATTTATTGGCGTCATCTCTGATTTCTTTCAGCAGTGTTTTACAGTTCTCCTTGTAGAAATCTTTCATCTCCTTGGTTAGCTGTATTTATAGATATTTTATTTTCTTTGTGGCTATTCTAAGTGGAATTGTGTTCTTGATTTGACCCTCAGCCTGGACATTATTGGTGTGTGGAAATACTACTGACTTTTGTACATTGATTTTGTATATAAAACCTTACTAAAATATTTGATCAGTTCTAGTACCCTTTTGGTGGGTTCTTTACTGTTATTTTTAGGCATGAAATCATATTGTCAATGAAGAAAGATCAATTTTGCCACTAAGAATTTATTTATGTGTCTATGAATAATTTAATCATTTTGGGCCTCAGTTTTCCAAGGTACCTCATACAAAAGATAATGAAACCAAGAGCTGCTCCTTCAAGAAACAAACAAACAAACAGGATCGATAGACAGCTAGCTAGATTAACAAAAGAAAGAGAGAAGATGTTTTGTATGGATTTTTGCATGTCAATTTCATTCAGTTCTTCTTTAAATTTTGTTATGTCTTTCCTTCCACTGGCCTTGGGATTGGTTGGTTCTCTTTTTTTTCTAGTTCCTTCAGGTGCAAAGTTAGACTGTTAATTTTAAATCTTTCTAACTTCTTGATAAAGCCATTTAGTACCGTTGGCTTTCTTCTCAACACTGCTTTAGCTGCATCCCAGAGAGTTTGGTGAGTATTGTCCCTATTTTCATCAGTTTCAAATAATTTTTTGATTTTTGCCTTAATTTCTATGTTCGTCCATAAATTACTCAAGAACAAGTTGTTTAATTTCCACGAATTTGTGTAGTTTTTAGAAATCCCCTTGATAAGAATTTCTATTTTCATTGCACTGTGGTTTGAGTGTGTGCTTGGTTTGATTTCAATGTTTTTGAATTTATTGAAACTTCCTTTATGACTGAGCATGTGGTTGATCTTGGATAATGTTCCATGTACAGATGAGAAAAATGAATATTCTGTGGTTACTGGGTGGAGTGTTCTGTAGATGCCTATTAGTTACAATTGGTCAAGTGTCAAGTTTAAGTCCAGGATTTCTTTGTCAGTTTTTTGCCTCGGTGGTGTGTCTAATGCTGTCAGTGGGGTGTTGACGTTTCCCACTATTATTGGGTGGTTGTCTGAGTCTTTTTGTAGGCCAAAAAGAACTTGTTTTCTGAATCTGGGTGCTCCAACGTTGAATGCATGTATATTTAGGATAGTTATGTCTTCTTGCAAATGTCATTTTAATCCTTATTTTACTAGAATTATTCATTTTGCTTTCTGTTTTCCTGACTTCTGTGATACCCACACTCTTGGTTCTTCTTGAAACTATCTGATGGTTTCTCCTCTGTTTCATTTGTAGATACCTCTGCCTTTTTTCACCTCTTGAATGTTAGTCTTTTTAGCTATCAGTGTTCTGTTCTTGTCACACTTCTCCTCTATGTAATATTCTGATACACTTACAAAGTACTAAATATGTGTTTGATCAATTAGACAATAAATAAATAGCTGCTCCCATTTGTTTCTAGGGTCTCTTTGACACCCATATGTTGATAACTCAAAAGTCTACATCATCTTGATGATCTGGACTCACATATATTTCAACATACCAGAGCTACAGCCATATATTACCTAGACATTTATAATGCAATATACAAAATTAACTCATCTTTGGTATTCTCTACCTCAATGATTAGACCTACCCAGTCCCTCAAGTTAGAAACTAACTATAATTTTTTTGTCCTGCTCCCTTACCAATCCCAATACAATCTATCACAAAATTCTGCCTGTGTTTTCTTCTAAGATTCTCTCATTCATTTTTCTCTCCATCTCTAACATTGCCTGATATCAGGCACTGATCATGCCTTCATCATTTCTCTTTCTGACTTTTTCAAGAGGCTCCTGCATTCTTACTTTTAGATATATTCCTTTAAATCACATTCTCTATGTACAGATATCATAGTATCAGTATCAAAAACACAAATCTGATTTTATTGGACCTTTTTTTCACTCACCACTATACTAAAAAGGACAATTAAACTTATGTTTTGCTGTTTTCAGTATTTTCAATAGCTTTCCATTGCCTAGCAGTTAAAATACAATCTTCTTAACATGGCCCACCAGGCCATCCCTATGAACCTCTTGACCTTTATCTTACAGCACTCTGCCTCTCACTTCATGCCTCAGTTGTGCAGTATTGCTTATGTCCCTCATCCAGAAACCATGTAACTTTTTACTTTTATGCCTTTATTGATACCATACCTCCCTTTTCCTCCTTTCTTCTATGTATTCCTACTCATTTTTATGAATGAGCCCTGGGAACCTTCTATGAAGGTACCCACGGAGGCTTTCATGATTTCCTTGGCTGGATTATGTGTTTCTATATACTATTCAGAGTTAGCAAAACTTTATTTATGCATTGTTATATAATTATCCATTCATATATCTGCCTCCTTTACAATACAGTGATCTTTAAGTGTGGACACTGTGTCCTTTTCATTTCTATTCCCAGGACCTGGGCTAATGCTTGAAACACAGGAGACCCTCAATAAGTGTCTGCAAAATGAACACTAGTGAGAAAGGATGGCTTTTGTTAGCCTTCATCCCATAAATCTTGAAGACTCTAACCTAGAGGCATTGGAAGTCAGGTGGTTTACTCCAGGAGTTTTACTGCTGGCTTGATCTGTGATGTCTCATATTTATGTGCTGTTGGGCAAGGGAGATATAGAGAGGGATAAGCTCTTCGCTATTCTTGTTTGCCCTGGTAAATCACAGGTCTGCCCATTCCACTGCATAAATATTTCTGAAATGTATTCACTATTTTTAGTTCAGACTACAGCATCGCATGTCTGGATTCCTAAGCAACCTCCCCATAACTGACTTCCTTGCCTTAAGTCTATTCTTTTCCAATTCATTTCCCATACATAATGTAACCACAGTAATCTTTTCCAGATGCTAAAGTTCTTTATTTCGTTCCAAAACTTTTAGACAAAAGTTCAAACTCCTTAATGCAGCATATAATGATACAGTTTATAATCTGAGTCTTGCTTGCTTTTCCAGCCTCGTGGCTCACTATGCTGTCCTGGACTACCTGAGCTCTTGCTAGACTTCATGGCTATGGTTCTTTGAATTTGCTTTATTTCACTTACTTCTGGGTCTTTGGATTTGCTTGGGGCACTCTTCCTTTTTATCCCCATTCTCATTTTCAGCTAACTCTTAACTGATCATTCAGGGTATAGCTTATGTGTTACTTTGTCCAGAAAGCCTTCCTTGATGTCCAGAAATGTTCAGGAATGTTTTAGGTCTCCCTGTCTGCCAGTTTCTCAACACATATGCTCCTGTCACAACCCTGTTCTTCCCTCATACATAAGCATCACATGATCATAGTTGCCTTTCATATTGTCTGTGTAACCCACTAAATTAAGTCCTGTGAAGGCAGAAACCACATCAATTGTATTCTTTGTTTTATAGTTAGTATCTAGTACAGAAGCTTGCACAAATTCCTGATGAATATTATGAATTGAATGAGTGAATGTTTGAATATAGGGTAATTTCATGTTATCCACTGGATTTCATGTTACTATGATGTTGAGTAATTACAAGAAAAAGACAACTAGAACCCTGAAGTTGTTTTTTTTTTTAATCTACTAGTTATACATAAGACTTCTCCTGACAGTCCTGTGTTTGTTGTTTATTAGGTGTCCAATGAGGAACTTGGGTTTTATGAACAATAAGTCCCTACCAATCCCAACAGTCTGTCTGAATCTCTGAGTTCCCATAAGAAGAAAGATTCTTCTCAAAATAAATCACTAATAAGGGAAATTTAGTGACTGATTGAGGCTAAGGAAGATAACCTCATTTCTACTTCTGTAAGGAGGAAAATACCCTCTCTGCCAAAGTAAGTGGATGCCTCTAGGTCACTGGCAATGACCTGATTTGCCAGGAATAGTTTTCTGGAACCATAATGGAATTTGGGTCTGGTTCCATGACTGAAGTGTGGGCTCAGGAAGACAAGCTTTTAAGTATTGTTGTCAAGGATTTTATGGTCTTATGAGGTATAGGGGCAAAATTTATTAATGACTCAGCAAGGCTGCCCTAATTTTAGGCCTGAAGATAAGCTTGCAACACTTCAGAGAGTGGGGGACAGGGAGGAAGTATTACCACCTCAGCTGAGTCTTGTTTTATTTATAAATACTGTGTTGATGAATTTTAAATTGGTCATCCTTAATTTGGGGCCTAAAATAGATCAGACCTCTTTCTTAGTTCCCTCCTTTGAGTCAAAAGAGACCAAAATAAGAATTTATATATGTATTACCAAGTAGTGGGTGTGCCATGTTTGGGGCTGTATTTAGTGCACTGGGTAATTAACGCAATATGTAGAAAAATATATCTTTTCTTCCTTGCAAATAAGTCAAGGGTTCAAGGATCAGTCCTTTAAGAAACTTGGTTTTTCTCCTATTTCTCATATTAACTGTAGCTTGACCAGTTCTCTCTCTGGTTTGGCACTGTCATAAGAAGACCCAGGGAAGGAATGGATTACACAGTTTGAATGAATCACTACCACTCATGTGTAAACTGGGAGCTTGAGTTTCATGGCCTCTTATACTCTCGGTTCAGGAGGTCTGTGAGAATAAAGGCTCATCCTTCAATAAATTCTAACGAGGCAAATTTGGTGACTAATCAAGCCAAACACAAACCTTCTTCATAGTCCATACTTTATATTGGGTCAGTAGCATGAACTGTGACAGACAAATGACAAATATGTTATTACTGGCATATTATATTTAGTTAGCTAGAATTTGGTCTAAAGAAAACTAGCCTTAGAGTCTAGAAAGGAACTGGACTCTGCCTCCAGTTGTGCAGCTTTGGGTAAATCACTTTAAACATTTGAACCTCAACTTTTTTATTCATAAAGTGGACTAATTTGAACAAAGCAGAGAGATCCAGAAAATATACACGGTTTGATGAACAGAACCAGGAAAGTCAGGGGGTGGGGAGTGTTGAAGTGTGTGCTATGGTTAAATTCCATTAACAAACTATCCCTCCAAATTCAGATAGATGTACACACACACGAGCTTCCTACTTATGCTCAGATCCTGCTTCTCATGTACTTTCTCTAAGCCTCTGTTGCATGTCACCAACATGCAGGTGGCAACTGATACATTTGTAGGGACCTTTTCTTTTTAACATACACACGATCACATCCATGTGGGAGAATGAACTAAGCATTACTGTGCACCCACTGAAGCCTAGACAAAAGCCCAGTGTTATCCATGAATTACATTGTTTAATCCTCAAACCTGTGTTCTGACGCAGGCATTTCTATACCTTCATAATAATTATAATTATAATAGGGGAATAATTCCAGAGAAAAGAAAGGCAGAAGGCTCAGATCCTGCTAGCATACAAGTTTTAGACTTAAGGAGTTAACACAGTAGGGGGTAGAGGGAATCTGGATCTTGAAGGTCTCTGTGGTTGAATGGTCAACACTTGTTTCAGTTCTGGGGAAAGGTTATGGGCAGGACCACCATACGCAAGTGGGCAGATGCTTCACAGGACAAGAGTGCCACAATTTCACAAGGGTGCGAGTGCAGGTGGAACCCAGCTTGTGCTCCTCTTACCAGCTGCCTGCCCTGGCAGAGGTTGGGACTGCCCAAAGAGAGGGTCACCTTTTGTACTACACACCAAGCCACCATTTATTGTTCCAGCCCTCTGCTTGTGGAGTTGCTCCTTTCTCCTAATTTCTACAGAGACACCATGTGGCCTACCTGATGCTCTGGCCAGGGCTTGGAGGAATCTGGGAAATAGGAACAAACCTACCCAGCTGAAGACTAGGCTTTTGTATATAGAGCATTGTATTGCATGAGAAAAGTATAAATTATTCATGTTAATGTCATAAATATTCTGTCTTCAAAGCTCAGTATTTTAATGCTTAGAGCTCAGTATTTTTTAGTATAAAGCTCTGCTGTCCCATATGGTAGCCACTAGTCACAGGTAGCCATTTCAATTTAAGTGGAAAAACATTAAATAAAGTAAAATAAATAATTCCTTAGTTACACTAACCACATTTCAAGTGTTTAAAAGCTGTAGCTACATGTGCTAGTGACTACCATATAAGATAGTGCAGAATTATAGGACATTTTAATCACTGCAGAAAGTTTTATTGGCCAGCCCTGGAATAACCAACTGTTTCTAGCCTACAGATTATTCTTTGATCCACATTAAATTATTCAGGCCATTATAATTGTATTGTCTTTAGTAGATGATTGCCTACCAAACCTAAATAGTATGTAAATGCATGTAAGAATCTTAATGTGGTTTCCAAATTTTCAAACTGAACTGTAATTTTTTAGCCCTTCTCCAGTTCCTCTTCCCAGAGGCAACTCATGTTATCATTTTATGTATTCTTCCTGAGATTCACAAGAATAGATCTGCACACTCATGTACACAAACATACCTTCTTATATTCATCTTTATCACTTGGATGACAGAATACGAGTTGTTCCACACATTGATATTTTCCACTTCATACTATATTTTGAATATCACCCCATATTAAAACATAAAGAGCTTCTTCATTCATTTTAAGACTGTATGGTATTCCATTATGTGAAGGGGTGTGTGTGCGTGTGGTTTTAATTTTTGCTGTTATAAATAATATTGCAAATAACTTATATATGTATGTTATTTCATATTTTTAAGATTATATTTATACAATAAATTTCTGAAAGAGAAATTGCCATTTCTAGGTGATATGCATTTGAAATTTGTATGGATATAAGCAAATTTATCATAATAGGAGTCATACCAATTTATACTTTGACTATCAGTGTGCCTGTTATCTCTACACCATCCCCAAGGGTACATTATCTGTTTTCTTGCCAATTTTATAGATGAAAAATTATATATCAATACAATTCTAATTTGAATTTTTCTTCTTATGAATGAGAAAGGCAGCTTTTCATGTGTTTAATAATAATTTCTTTGAGTTTTTGACTGTCAAAGGAATATTTCTTTATATTTGAAGTCCTTTTAACTGGGATATGACTCATGTTGACTCATTAGAGTCAATATTCTCAGGGACTTGATGTGCCATATCAATATTTAACTTCAAGTCTTCTTTAATTTTAGAATGTTTTCTTGAATTTTATTCTTATAAATTTATGCTATTTAATTATTTGTAGATTTCTTCTTTGGAGACTTCAATTATACATGTAATCCCCTTTATCTATTCTCCCTGTCAGTTTCTGTTGAATTGAAAAAAAATTATTATTTCCTTTTTATTTTATTTTCTTACATCATTATTTATTCCCGTTATTGTGTTTTTAAAACTTCCCATTTTACGTTTCTTCCAGTTTTGTCTTCATTATGTGTTTTGTTTCATTTTTTTCCTGAGCTCTTTTGTTCACATTTTGTCTCCTCTTTCATCAGCATTTCATCTGTGAACATTTATATTTCTATTTTGTCTCCTTTTTTTTTTATAGGGATAATTAATCCTTTAATTTGGAGGGGCTATTCATGATGGCATATTTTGGTACAATTTTTATCTGTTATGTGCTAATTTTTTCTAGTGGCTTTTCTTTTTTGACTTTTATTTTATATATTTCTTTCTGCATTTTTCTCTTGTCAAAATTTTGTATGGAAATTTTGCTGCTTTTTATGTTCAGTGTTCATCTTTGAAGGAGGTAAAATTTCCCTGGATCAGGTATTGATAGGAAATTTATGTGCAGAGGAGCGAGCACAGAATCCCAGGCTAACTGGAGTTTTCTTATCCTTTCGTGTGTAGGGAGTTCATATAGCATTTACTTCTCCCCAGCTTTGGGATTGTTTACAGTGTAAGGTCTCTCGTCTGCCTTGCTGCTGTAGAGACAGCCAGCTTCCTGGAAATATAGCTTGACTATGTGATTTTTTTTTTAGCTCCACCCTTATTTGCTGCTGCCCCCAGTGTGTGTACCATTGTCCAGCTGTTAAAAACAAAGGATTTAGCAACTGGGACTCAGGTTGTGTTCCTCTCTTTCAAGAAAATATCTTTACTGTTTTTTCCCCCTAGACCTACTGCTGTGAGTCCCTCCACCTGATTCTTTCTGCACTGCCCTTGCTTATCATGATGTGAACAGCCCTCTTGACCTATTTTGTAGTTTGGCACTTCAGCTATTTTCTATTTTTACCAAAAATGAAGTTTGCATTCTGAGTTTTGATTTTATTCTTAGGAAAGAAAAATGGAAACACCCACCTTCCACCACCATCTTTAAAATAGGAAACTCATGCATTATTTTGTGGAATACTTTGTATTTTTTGACTTTTCCAAAAACAAACAAACAAACCCTAAGGTATGAGTCATAATATTTCAGCCTTTAGTGATGATTTTATTTTGATCAAGCCTAAGATTTTCAGTTGCTTAACAGATACTTCCTTATAGAAATTGTACCAATACATCAAACTTATACTTTTTAGAGATAAATCATCCTCGTTTTTTTCTACTAATCTGTTTTTCTAGGATTATGAAACTCCCTTTTAGCAGTCTTCAAAGTTTAGCTCTTTTATATTCTCCTCACTCCATATATTTATAATTAATTAATAACTTTTGTAATAACTAAGGCATTTATCGAACCTCACTATACATAAGGTAGTGTGCTAGGTGCTGGATAGTAATGGCCTTGGACTTGGATTAAAGGTGTTTCTCCCCTGAGTTCTTAAGTTTTTAAGGATCCTACATGTCATAAATCTACATTAAAAATTATTTAAAAACTCTCAGGCATCTCTTTCACTTAGGATCCAGAGCTCAGTACCTGCACAGATGTTCTTATGGCCCAAGGAAATGCTTCTCCACATCTCTTGCCCTATTACCTTGAAAGAAAAAGTGGCTGCCCCAAATCCCCAAACGCCATGAACATTGGAGGATGGTGCCCCTGTCCATGTTGCATTTGGATGCCTCTTTGGAGTATCAGGAGGATTTGAGCAGTGGAAGCTCTTAAGAAAGAAAACACAAATTATTTTAAGAAAAAAAAAACCCATCAACAAGTGGGCGAAGGATATGAACAGACACTTCTCAAAAGAAGACATTTATGCAGCCAAAAGACACATGAAAAAATGCTCATCATCACCGGCCATCAGAGAAATGCAAATCAAAACCGCAATGAGATACCATCTCACACCAGTTAGAATGGCCATCATTAAAAAGTCAGGAAACAACAGGTGCTGGAGAGGATGTGGAGAAATAGGAACACTTTTACACTGTTAGTAGGACTGTATACTAGCTCGACCATTGTGGAAGTCAGTGTGGCGATTCCTCAGGGATCTAGAACTAGAAATACCATTTGACCCAGCCATCCCATTACTGGGTATATACCCAAAGGACTATAAATCATGCTGCTATAAAGACACATGCACACGGATGTTTATTGTGGCACTATTCACAATAGCAAAGACTTGGAACCAACCCAAATGTCCAACAATGATAGATTGGATTAAGAAAATGTGGCACATATACGCCATGGAATACTATGCAGCCATAAAAAATGATGAGTTCATGTCCTTTGTAGGGACATGGATGAAGCTGGAAACCATCATTCTCAGCAAACTATCAAAAGGACAAAAAACCAAACACTGCATGTTCTCACTCATAGGTGGGAATTGAACAATGAGAACACATGGACACAGGAAGGGGAACATCACACACCGGGGACTGTTGTGGGGTGGGGGGAGGGGGGAGGGATAGCATTAGGAGATATACCTAATGTAAATGATGAGTTAATGGGTGCAGCACACCAACATGGCACATGTGTACATATGTAACAAACCTGCATGTTGTGCACATGTACCCTAAAACTTAAAGTGTAATAAAAAAAGAAAAAAAATTATTTTAACTTGTCATATTCTTTCTCTCAGATAGCATAAATGCAATAAATTCAGCTATAACCAACTACCAGTAGTGCTAGCATCAATTTTATGTTGCTTCTTTTTTACAGTTCATGCCTCAGGTAATGCTTTTAAATTAGCACATTATGTGTCACTCTTGCACATGGAGAACAAGGAATATTTTACAATATTAAATAATTCATAGAGCTTATAAATAAACATAGGTTTAGCTGTAACACAGTGCAGCCAGTTCTTTAGTATTAGTAACTAAATGGTTGTTGATCACTAAAATTTCAAATAGTTTTATTTTTACAAATGTATTTCGTAAGAATAAGTGGCATGTTTTTCAAAATTAAATGACAATCTTTAGATTTATAAAAATAATTATAAATTTTGATTACTGTAAATTACATTTTGTATTTTGCTTATAATTTTGAAAATTTTGAGTATTTTAGAAGAAAAGTAATATTTTTAAAAACTTTTGAAAAATAACCTACACTTATTTATATTTATATTTACTTTCTTATGCAAGTTTGACAAAAATACATTTAAATTTTGAAAACTATTTATGTGCTTGTGCTTTTATTCCGTTAGATCATTGATGTTGATAGAACACAAGTTGTGTAAAACTTGATAATGCAGCACAGTCATCCTATTGAAATAAAGGCAGAAAAATAAATTAATTGAATAAGCATATTACTAGTTTATGACTTATACATATTTTTACTCTATTACTTATCCAAACATTGCTGACCCATGAACAGAGTCCTCAGATATGTAAAAGAATAAGTAAATTTAGTTATTTTTAAAATTTGGCTGACTTTTAGTCATATCAAAACATAACTTTTATATATTTGTAATTCTGTCATTCAAAAATGCATTTGTCAAGATTAAGAGGGTAGATTGTATGTTAAATCACCATTTGAGAGTCTACTTGATTAACTTTTATGTATTTAGTGATACTATATATGGACTTTAATTTGTAGTCTGGCCCCAGGCCTGGCAAGTGAATATGAAGGCACAGGCCCCGTCCCTAAGGAGCACATCATCTAGGTTCCTCCTTCTCAATTTCTTTCTCAGATTCTCTTACAAGCCTCATTTTCATTCCCATCCATACTATGTTCACTGAATTCCCCTTTTAAAGGGTCTCTAATTCCAGTGGAGTTACCATGCTTTATTAATATTTCAAATCCTTATAGTGTCTTACACATAACCAGGACTAAATAAATAATTATGAACTGGAGGAATTGAGTTGAAAGAAAAAATAAATGAGAGAAGGAGAGAAGGAAACATCTGTCAAGAGAAATAAATTGGTGGGTGTTGAGGAAGGAAGAGTGATTGTGACTTGGAGAAGGTCATTTGAACGTTACTACATCTATGAAAATTGCCTTAGAAATCACCTTACATAATTTCCTGGAATATAAAGTAGCAGGCACAATTTTCACATTCACGTAACTTTCTTAAAACCAGAGAAGATTTAGCAAAAAACATTATTGTGCCAGTCCTGGAAGTCCTGTTTGTTATAGATCTCTTCAGGAAAGATTTGGAAAGAATTCTCATCCTTAGATGCTTTTGTCCACAACTGAAAATCTAATCAATATCTTGCTCCTGGCTACAGGATCATGTAAAGAACTTTTTTTTTTTAACTGTATTCAGCTTTACTTTCACATTATGAACCAAGATTTCTCTCCTACATGCCTACCATTAAATAAAATAAACGTATTGGTGAAAACCAAAGGAACCTTGATAAAATAGGGCAGTTATCGTTTTCATGGATGGAAAAGACAAGATACTGGCTAGTTAGAGAAAGCAGAATCTTGAAAATTCCTTTTGTGAGTGATTCTATTTCTGCCAAACATGTATATTAGAAACACTAGTTTGGGAACTGCTGTGTAGAAAAGAAAGCTATGAAACTATTACAGACTGTGTTCCATTGCTCAGAAAATATGAAGAAAATGTCTCATGACAGTAGTATATTATTTACTATTAAATTATATACATTATTTCTAATATATTATTATATATTGTTTATTATTTTTCTCATCCCATGACAGGAGGTCAGAGATTAACAGTGATATTTTGAAATATTGTAAGTTAAGGCTGGAGAAAAATTTCTATTAAATCATTAAGGAAGTTATCATTTGAATGTAAAATTTCAGGGGAATAAAATATAAAAATGAGTAATTTTTTTTTACTGTAGTGTAAGACTAGTTATCCTTGCTCAAGAAGGACGGTAGATCACATGCATGGCTATTTGCTCTAATTTTTTTAAACTGCATTTGGAAAGTCTATTTTATTCAAAAGTTTAGTAAAAATAATTAAGTTTGATGAAGTGACTTATTTCATTTGCTGCTTTGTACGGCATTTAGGTCTCTAATCCATGTACTTAAAGATTTATTTCTAGCTAAATCTAGAGCAGAAATATTGCCAAGGGTAACCAACTAAAAGTTGATAACTGACAAGTAACTATAAGAAGATACCTTAGTTAGACACTGTCTGCAAAGGCCACCATGGGGGCTGGGAGGGGTGGAAGAGCTAAGTTCTGTGTTTTGATTTGGATTTCCTTGTCTATGTGTATGCATGTGTGTGTGTGTGTGTGTGTGTGTGTGTGTTTCAATTGACAAGGTTTTCTCTAATCAGTAGAATTACCACAGACACATACAGCAGAGTCTCATAGTTCTCATCTATTCCCCCTTTTTTAAACTTTCTGCCTCAGAGTTTTAGAAAGATTGACAATTGGTTAATGAACTGGGAAAAAAGTGTGAATGAATATAGCTGAGTAAGGGTCCTACCTGGTCCAAAGAAAAGGAAAGATTTCATACAGGGAAGAAATGAGTTGGCAGCTTAGATAATGTTCAGGGATGTATAGTTGGAACTTCTGAAATTAATTATTCAACAGCTAGAGACCTTTACCTCTAAGCTAATGTTGGTATAAGTGATTCCTCTTAGTAATCGTCATAAACTAGAAAGGAAAGATACAGTTACCTTTTAGAACTTAGAGGTTTCACATTTATTCCCCAAATATTGATTTTACTCTCTAAAATTATCTACTTTGATGGTATACACTGTTTCTCAAGCAATTTATTTTTAACAGGATCCTTAAAATTCATGCATAACCATTTTTCCCCAGTCTTCAATCATGATAGGAAATAAAGACCCAATTTATAATCAGAGTTCTTTTATGTCAGCTCCTCCCAGGTAATTATTTTACTGGAATACCTAGCCTCTCTTCCACAACTTTAGTGGCTGTTGTCTACTATTCTTTTATATAGTCAGGTGTCTGTTATTCTCTTATACAGTCAGTAGGGAGGCAACCATAGGTCCTCTCTCATCCTGAACTCATGTGACCTAGGGCTTCAGCAAAGATGTTGTCCATCTTCACCTTCAGTGAATGTTGACCCAATTTTGGTTCTTGTTGATTCTACTTCTAAACTAGAATTGTTATATCCTTTGGTGAACTGCCAAAGTCAATCTAAAATTCCCAGGGAGTGTTTATAGTTTAGGCTTCACTAATATCCATACCAAACTTCTCTATAAAAATTTGTGTGTACTTGACTAAAACTGAGTATTTAAATTATCAGACAAAGCCTGTTTCAAAAAGCTAGGATCTGTGAGTCCCTCCAATACTGAAGAGGCAGTAATTAGACAAAAGTTAAGCTCCTGGGTATTTATTTGACAGTGTGAACTACAATATCCCTTGGCAGATGAAAACTTCCTGTGAATTTATTCAACGCATTCCTAAGTATTATGTACTCCCTATGTTATGTGCATTGTTTCAAATACTAGATATACGGCTGCCAACAAAACACCCAAAATTTTGCCCACATGAAATTTATCTTCTAGTGGGTGGAGAAGACCATCAACAATTTTTGGTGTTCTTACTTGTTAATGCTGCTTAGTAGCTATGAAGAGCCTGCACCAACAAGGTGGGGTTAGGGAAGGGAAACTTCAAATAATGGAAGCCATTACCAATGATTTCAAAGGTTGCTGTTCCTAGCATTCACTAGCCTACCACCCAAATTCTGAAAAGCCAGGAAACATATTAATCTCCCTATTATGTTGTTTTGAAAATCCTCTATGATAAAACTTTTTGTGTCTTGGTCATTCAAGCAGATATAATTTATCAATTAAAGAAGCATCTCAAAAATGAATGAGAAGAATCTTGAGTCCTCTTGGTCTAGTCTTTTGTTAGATCTTTTCTTGATTTTTCAAGTGTTAGAGTCATCCAAACGTCAATAAAATCTAATTAACTAAAACACAGTATCGAACATTTATTTTGATGATTCAAAACAGTGAGAAGGGCCGGGCAAGGTGGCTCACGCCTGTAATCCCAGCACCTTGGGAGGCCAAGGCAGGTGGATCACGAGGTCAGGAGATCAAGACCATCCTGGCCAACATGGTGAAACCCCGTCTCTACTAAAAATACAAAAATTAGCTAGGTGTGGTGGCAAATGCCTGTAATCCCAGCTACTTGGGAGGCTGAAGCAGGAGAATTGCTTGAACCAGGGAGTTGGAGGTTGCAGTGAGCCGAGATCATACCACCGAACTCCAGCTTGGTGATAGAGCGAGACTCCGTCTCAAAAAGAGTGAGAAGGGTAAAATACCTGAAGGACACAACTTAACAGTGTCACTGGTAAAACCTGTGCAAGCTGATTAATAGACATTTCAACCTCTAGGATGACATGAAATAGCATTTTAAGGCATTATAAGAGAAGATTCAAGTTCCTATATAAGCTCATTCAATTTCATTTTATAGCTCCTGTTTACCATTTTTCTACAAAACTATTTATATTCTAGAAAAAACATTTTTATTCAAGCTCTTTAAGTCAATATGAGTCTAGCTAGACCTGCTGAGTTGGTTCTTTCATAAATTTATGGTAAAAGTTCAATATATATCCTCTAGCTGTACTTCTCTTTTACTATGTATGACTGGAAAGATTCACTCTTATCTTTGAAGAATACACCTCCCACTGATTGGTTCTCTTGCTGAGTGCTGTTGACTGCTCTGAAGTTGACCTCATGGTTAGCAATTCATTCTAAGGCAAATGAATCATTTCATCAGCAATAGTCATGCAACTATGAAATCTCAGTGGTGGTTTCCCTGGCCATCTCTGCCAAATACAAATACCAGGGACACTACTAGGCTGACTTCAGTCTTCACATCCAAATAAGGAAAGACAGGTCAGGTTAAAGCTGGGGAGGGCTTCTGTGCATTTTATACAAAGGAAGTGGGGAGGCTCTGCAGGAATTAGTCCATATGCACCTTTTCAAAGAGGCCTGGCACTACGCCCTCCCCTTCTTCAGTATTCTGTACATTCCTCAAATACAGAATGAACAGAGTGGAGCAAGTTTTACTTACCTCTCCATCTTGAATACCCAATAACATTCTCTCAAGGATCTAGGATATAAACCTGGTGCACTAATTCTCATCACAACAAATTTCTTCTTTATTTTTTCTTAATGCCTTCAGGAATAAGAGAAGCCCCATAAATCAGAAAAAGCCTCATCTTTTAAGAACTACTGCTCCTTCAGAGGTAGAATTGTCTGAGTAATTGTATAATGGTGCTTGGCACTTAGTAGGAACTTAAGAGATATTTGTTGATTTAATGAATAAGTGAGAAATATTTGTTAGGCTGCAGTTTTAAATGAGTACAGCTGTACAAGGTCCAAGCTCACCAAGTCCAAGACAAGAGAATGTGGTTGGTTTGCCATTCATATGGCTGGTCTTGGTTTGGGATTTTTGTTACCTGAAGGACAGTCTGTGCTGAAAAAAAAAAAAAATCCTAGCAGAACCAGGCTGCTACTGTGACTGAGATCATTCTTCTGTGTCTACATATTTTATATGCCAAAGGAGAGTACTTCCTTTGCCTGTCTAAGCTACAAAACTAACCATTCCTGTCTCTCAGCTTGTCAATGCTTTCAACAGCATAGCTTGGAATGGCACCAAAGAGATCTAGAACTACTTTGTATTCATTTGGAATTTTCAGTACCCATTTTCCAAGATAGACAAGAGATTCACAAATTTTCTGTCTCTGAAATGCTCCTGTTTCTGCCTTGAAGGTCTGTATCATATCTAGCCTGCAAGAAATAAGAGAGGTTTGTGAAGAACAGCTTGGGGAAAAAAAAGGTGAGAATTGCCTTCCAATGCAGAATTGAATGAAGCAATCTTCACTTTTGAATCACAGTGTGCTTCATGCCAAAATTCAATAGCCGCATCCAACATCAATGAGCTGAGTGTGGAATACACCTTTTCCCAAGTGATCTAATGCTTTTCCTAAGTTGACTTTTGAAGTAACACAGACTTCTGTTGCTTCATTTTTAACTTCTTTTCTTTCTTATTTTATATCTAACTTCTAGCTTTGTCCCTCAAAACTGATGTTAGTGCTTCATAAGCCAGAAATAATGGGAAAGACGCACCTCACCGATACTTCCCATGACCAAGATGTGTGATGTTGCTGTTCAGTTGAAAGGTTCGCAGGAGGTGGAAGTGTAAGTGGACTCAGTGCATGGTGTGTAACATGTTGTGAGACTTTACTCCTCTGCAGCTTTGGTATTAAAGTCTGAAGTATTGTGAATCTGTGCATCACTTGTAAAATCAACAACCATAAAGGCCATTTAAATATCCGTAATATCTTTTGTCAGTAGGCAAGCCAATTGCTTATTCAAGTAGATCAATTTAACCTTTTATTTGGCATACATTTTCTCAGTTTTTTTTTTTTTTTTTTTTTTTTTTTGGCACAGACAACAATGTTTTTATAATCAACTCTTAGCTAAAGCAGAAATTCATACAATCACATTTTGCTTTCCTGTTCAGGATTCTTTTCCTGACACATTTGTCATCTGTGACCAAGATTTGCTCTAACACCCTAGGTTGAACATTGTTCAGTGACAGATGTTTGGTTACCCTTTTAATAAGGAGGTGTTATGTGATTTCTCGGCCAGCTAGAAAAGCAGTGGTCAAAGCAGAAAATCCGATTCTTGACCTTGTTTTTTTCTTTTACTCTTCTCAGACATACTGGTACTTCTTGGAGGTAGATTTCCCTTCTATGTCCTATGTGTCAGCATAATAGGCTTTCTCACTTATGTTTTGAGACAAGCAAATTATCAGGCTAATGTTTAAAATCCAACAACTACCAGAAATGGTTATAATTCTAATAATTCCAATATTACAGAGGTAAGCAATAATAGGTTTACACTCACTGTCATTCACTCTCCCTCTCTCTCTCAAACTTATTGAGCACTCTTTTCCTGCTAAATATTAGTCAATAAACCCTATATTAATTAACGCATTTAGTTCTCATAATACTTCTTGGATGTAGCTTCTAAATTTTCAAAAATGAAAGCATTTAAAAGTAAAGAAACTTGTAAAGGGTTATACCATATTTAATAATGATATCACCCAGGCAGCCTGACTTTAGAATCCATACACTTAACCAGACACCACAGAGGCTCTTGTAGATGCAAAATTCTTTATCAGATATGTGATTTGCAAATATTGTCTCCCAGCCTATAGCTTCTGTTTTCATTCTCCTTTCATAATGTTTCAAAGAGCAGTTTTTAATTGTAATGAAGTACAAATTATTATTTTTTTCTTTTTATGGATTTTGTTTTTGGTGTCTTATCTAACAAATCTTTAACTCAGGGTCACGAAGGTTTTCTACTTGAAGTTACGTAGTTTTAGGTTTTAAAATTAGGCCTGTGATCCATTTTGAGTTAATTGTATATATCGTGAAAAGCATTCATTAAAGTTTACTACTTTACATATAAATATCCAATTGTTTAAGCATCATTTATTGAAAATACTGTTCATGCTCCACTGATTTGCCATTGCATCTTGGTTAAAAATCATTATTCCATGTAGATGAGCAAGTTCTGTACTCAGTTCTCTTCCATTGATCTATTTAGCCATTTTGATGCCAATGCCACAGTCTTTTTTACTGTAGCTATAAAGCTACAGTAAAAAAGTTTTACTTTTTACTCATTACTATAAAATGAGTTTTGAAATCAGGAAGTTTTGGTCTTCCAACTTTGTTCTTTTTCTAACTTGTTTGGGATATTCCAGATCCTTTGTACTTGCATGTGAATATTAGAATAAGCTTATCAATGTCTACAGAGATGGCTGCTAGAATTCTATTGACTTTATGGATATTTAAAGAGATTTGATATTTGAACAATATTGAATTCTTTAAGTTGTGAACAAAATATACTTATTTATGCCTTTAAAAATTTCTGTCATTGGGAGGCTGAGGTGGGTGGATCACAAGGTCAGGAGATCGAGACCATCCTGGCTAACATGGTGAAACTCCGTCTCTACTAAAAATGCAAAAAATTAGCCAGTCGTGGTGGCGGGTGCCTGTAGTCCCAGCTACTGGGGAGGCTGAGGCAGGTGAATGGCGTGAACCCGGGAGGCGGAGGTTGCAGTGAGCCAAGATAGCGCCACTGCACTCCAGCCTGGGTGACAGAGCGAGAATCCGTCTCAAAAAAAAAAAAAAAAATTCTGTCAGTGACAGTTTACAGTTTTCAGTATGTAGGTCTTGCACATCTTTTGTCCAATTTATATTCCTAAGTATTTTACATATTTTATGCTATTGTAAATGGTTTTGTTTTTTAATTTAAATGTCTTACTGTTCATTTTTCTTCAGAAATAAAATTGATTTTTATGTTGCTCTTCTATTCCTTAACCTTCCTGAAAGTTCAGTTATTAGTTTTAGTAGCTTTGTTCTAGATTCCATTGGATTTTTCTACAAAGATAATCATGTCATATACAAATAGTTTTTCTTTTAATCTGTATACCTTTCATTTCTTGTGCTTGAGCTAGAATATATCAGTTGAATAGAATGTTGAATTTCTCTTTCTATTAAGTGCAGACATTTGTTTTGTTTTTGATCTTAGGTGAAAAGGATTTAGATTTCCTTTACAACATGTGCTGCTGGGTGTGGTTTTCGCATAGATGTGTGCCCTTTATCAGATTGAGAAAGTTAATCTTAAAATATATTCTAATTTCATCTACATTTTAAAACTTAATGGTATAAAATTGTTTATAACATTTCCTATTATCTTTGTAGTATCTGTATAATCCATAGTGATGTTTCCTTTTTCATTTCTGATATTATAAATTAGTATCTTCTCTTTACTTCTGATCATTCTGACTAGAGGTTTGTTAAGTTTTATTAGTTTTTCAAAATTCCAGCTTTTGACTTATTTTCTTTTTATACTTATATTGGATTGAATTCACTTTTTATCTGTTTTTCTAAGGTCATTGATTTGAGGTTATTTATTTGAGACTTTTCTCCTTTTCTAATATAAGTGTTTAGTGCTATAAATTTTCCTATAACTACTGCTTTAGCAGCATCTCAGAAAATTTTAAATATTTTGCTTAAAATTTTATTGAGATCAAAATTTTTATATTTTTCATTTTGATTTCTTCTTTGACTGATGGATTATTTATAACTGTGTTATTAAATTTCCACATATTTGGAGGTATTATAAGAATGCTTTTGTTATTGATTTCTAATTTAATTCCACTGAAGTCAGAGGGCGTCTTTTGATGCTCTCAAAGTATTATAGAAAACTTTAATATTCATTGAGACATTTTATGACCCAGAATATGTCTATCTTAATAAATGTTCCATATGCCCTTGAAAAGAATATGTATTCTGCCATTGTGGGGTGTAATATTCTATAAATATTAATTAGGTCAAATTGGTTGTTAGTGTTGTTCAAATTTTCTTTTTTCTTTTTTCTTTTTTTTTTTTTTGAGACAGAATCTCGCTCTTTTGCCCAGGCTGGAGTGCAGTGGCATTATCTCGGCTCACTGCAAGCTCTGCCTCCCAGGTTCATGCCATTTTCCTGCCTCAGCCTCCTGAGTAGCTGGGACTACAGGCGCCCACCACCGCGCCCGGCTAATTTTTTGTATTTTTTTAGTAGAGACGGGGTTTCACCATGTTAGCCAGGATGGTCTCGATCTCCTGACCTCATGATCCGCCCGCCTTGGCCTCCCAAAGTGCTGGGATTACAGGTGTGAGCCACCGCGCCCGGCCAGTGTTGTTCAAATTTTTGTCAATTTGTTCTAACAATTGCTTAAAAAGCTGCATGAAAATCTCTGACAATAATTGTGGATTTATCTATTTCTCATTGCATTTCTACCAACTTTCGCCTTATGTATTTTGAAGCTCTTTTATTAAGCACATAAATAATTAGATTTTTTTTTTTTTTGAGACAGAGCCTCACTCTGTTGCCCAGGCTGGAGTGTAGTGGCACAATCTCGGTTCACTGCAACCTCCACCTCCTGGGTACAAGCAATTCTCCTGTCTCAGCCTCCTGAGTAGCTGGGATTACAGGTGCTCACCACCACGCCAGCTAATTTTGTATTTTTAGTAGAGGCAGGGTTTCACCATATTGGTCAGGCTGGTCTTGACTCCTGACCTCAGGTGATCTACCTGCCTCAGCCTCCCAAAGTGCTGGGATTACAGGCATGAGCCACCGCGTGCCGCCAATGATTAGAATTCTTATATCCCCTTGATGAATTGGCCTCTTTATTATTATAAAATAACCATTATTCCTGGTAATAATCTTTGCCCTTATATCTGCTTTGCCTAATACTGAATCTCCAGAAGTTTTTTAAAAATTGGTGTTAGAGTATGTATATATTTTTCCATTCTTTTATGATTAACTTTTTTGTTGCTTTTACATTTAAAGTTGATTTTCTGTATGCAGAATTTAGTTGGTCTTGCTTTTTCATCTAATGTAATGCTCACTGAGTTTTGTTTGGGGCAATTACATTAAATGTGAGTATTGCTATAATTAGTATTAAGTATATCATTTTGTTGTGTTCTATTTGTCTGATTTTCCCTTTTTTCTGTTTTTAATGGCTTCTTTCAGATTAACTGAGTAATTTTTATGATTCCACTTTTTAAAATGTTGTGGCTTTTTAGCAATAACTGATTTAATTTTAGTATTTTAATAGCATTAGTGGTATTTTAGTGGCATTTTTAGTATTTTAATATTAGTGTTATTTTTGTATCTTAGTGGTTGCCTTAGGGTGATATTTCTAAGGTAGTGTAACAGTCTTTATTTCTAAGGTAGAATCATTGGTGATACTCTTTTTTTCCTCTCTTTTTGTTTATCTATATTATACCATAATAGTGCTAGGCTCCTTCAAGTTGAAAGTTTACCGTGAAACATGCTCCTGTTACCTCCGTAACTGGGAACTAAGTATTAATACACATGGGAAATTAGAGAGAAAGAAAAGGTCTTATAAGTGGAACCATGGATGATACAGCTAACATCGCAGTCAGGCCTCCACATCAGACCCTTGAATACTAGTCAGGACACAGACCTATAACTGTTAATTTGTCATCTACATACAATATTAAACCAGCATTTCTTAAATCCTGCTTTCATTGATCCTGACTCTTTACCTCTGCCTAGTTCCCTGTTGCTGCAGGTTTTCTCTTGCTCCGTGTCTTCCTCTTGTCTTGTTCTTGTTCTTTCTGCTTTTACTTCTCTGGCTGCTGTCAACTAGAAGATTCTTTTTATGTGCCTATAAAAATCCAACTTTGAAAGAGAGAGGATCGGACGGGCATGGTGGCTCACACCTGTAATCCCAGCATTTTGGGAGGCCGAGGAGGGTGGATCACTTGAGGTCAGGAGTTCAGAGACCAACCTGGCCAGTATGGTAAAACCTCATCTCTACTAAAAATACAAAAATTAGCCGGGTGTGGTGGCAGGCACCTGTAATCCCAGCTACTCGGGAGGCTGAGGCAGGAGAATTGCTTGAACCCAGGAGGTGGAGGCTGCAGTGAGCTGAGATCGTGCCACTGCACTCCAGCCTGGGCGACAGAGTGAGCCTCCATCTCAAAAAAAAAAAAAAAAAAAAAGAAAGAAAGAAAAAAGGAAATAGAGAGAATCTGATTGGCTTCATTAACCATTATACTAAATAGAGGGCCTAAAGAGGCAGGTATTTCAGGCTCAGCCAGCTCATTGGCTGGTGCCATTCCTGTTCCAGTCAGCCATGGTCAGTGGATAGAAACACATACTACAGAACATGGCAGCGATGCTGAGGAAGTACCTTTCACCATGTGGTAGACACTCAGAGACTGCTCTGAAAAGGTCAGTGTTGTAATTAGTGAAAAAGGAAGGGAAGAAGGGAGGGAGAGAGGGAAGGAGGAAAAAGAAATGAAGGAAGAGAGGGCCAATCTATTATATATTTTCAGAGAGTTATGATTAGAAGTTTTTCCTTATATTGAGCTGAATTCTATCACTATGTAACTTCCATCTCAATTTTGTTTTGTCCTTTTGTACCTCGTCTTAGTTCTGTTTTCTTCAAATGTTTGAGGACAGCTATTTACTTCCATCTCCTTCAACCATGCCCCATATGATAAAGCTTTTAACTTCTCTTTAACTTGGCCACTCTCTTCTATGAGAGTGAGGAGTGAGGTCCAGTTTGATCATACACTCTTAAACACTCTTAAAACATGGCTCCCCAAAAGAAATACGATAGCCCAGATGTGATCTACCTACCTATAATTACAGATTACCTAAACCTTTTCACCAGCCAAGTGAGACTTCTGGTTTCTGTTAAATGCTCTCCAGACAGGTCTCTCTCATCTGTTGCTCATACAATGGATGTATTGTAACGTGGATGCAAGAAATTTACATTTGCATCTATTAAATTTACCATGTCTTCATAACAGTTATTAGTGTGCTCCCGCTTACAAGCACTTTCACAGACATTATCTCATTTAATCCTCCCAACATGCTGATTTTAGACCATAGCTGCTACTTCGTCTATATGATCACTCCTAGTTGAAGTCTTTCCTGTATTCACCATTAACACTGGAGTCTTCAGCGTAATTAAAGTACTGAAGGAAAGTGAACTAAATGTCCCCTTTTGGCATTAAATAACAAACTGTGTAGAGCAATGTACTAGGCAAGGCAGGATGCACAGTATTGTGGAAGAGGGTCACTGCATGAACTGAAATTATTGTTGAATTGAGAGAACACAGAATAAGAGCTAATGGGAGACGTTTCTGTGCATTGCTTAACAGCATATATGTCAATGGAACAAATTTTCTACGAAATGTATGTTAAACAATCTCTTCTTTCTCTGCACTTAGAATGGTTGTCAAATGCAGTGGTGGGACTTTCCTCAGAGGTTTGTGTAGTCACAGATCAAATGTAACACATGTATTTGAGAAAACTCTTGTAATTCTGCACTTTTATGCTACTCTTTTCAAGTTCTGTTCTCACCTATTGATTCTTTCTCACTATGGAAATATGAAAGCTTTGTGGTTCAAGGTGGTGCTCTCTAATCATTGGGCTGCTGCCTGGTCTGCATGACTAGCCTGAGAGTCACTCTGTCGGTAGCCTTGTTCATTCAATTACTATCATCTCCACCTCATTCCATTGCTTCTACTCCCTATATAAGGAGAGTACGCTGTCTTGTTTGTTTCCTTGTCACATTTTCCCTGTCTTAGGTCATAGACGAACTGCAGGATTGTTTTTTTTTCCTTTACAATAATCTGTACTGCACACCTATAGAACACAGATACCAATCTATTATTAAAATTCATTGCCAAGTATTCAATTTTGAACAGAACTTTCTCCTATTGACTGTCTTAGTAGCTGAAAAAAAAATTATCAGATTTAAATCCAGTAACTGGTATGATACTTATGATACCTCTTCTATTTGTTTAAGCAGCATAAACTAATGTCAAGTAAAAAGAAGAGTATAGCTGGTTTTTGGGAAAAATTATAAATAATTTTTAAAATTTAGTCTATAGATTCTTTAATAAGTATATATATTCTTTTGGAAATCATTTAGAAACCCTTGTAGCTCCTAATAATTTAAGTGAGATTGTGTGTGGGTCAAGACAGTCTGAAAAGGGCGTATGTGTGAATATATGTGTATCTATGATTGCATGTGTGTCTCTGGGGAGGAGTGTGTCTGTGTGTGTGTGGAGTGTGTGTCTATGTATCTGGGTGCCTATGGACATAGAGAGGACAGAGCATGGGGAAAAACCATACCCTACAAATTCTTCCCCTCCGTTTGGGATCAGTTCAACATGATAAATGCACAGATGAAAAGAATATGGAGAATGTCTTGTTAATAGTAACAAAACACCTGGTTCAAGAAGAAAACATGGAGCCAAAAGCCTTTATTCCCAATTCCTCTTTCCCGCAGCTGCCAGTTGGGTGTGGCTTGCTAATAGTTTTAGTACATTTCATGAGTGCATAACAAAGTGTAATTTTTTAAAGTTGAAAAGCAGTTGCTGGTGAGTCTGCTGAAGTGATTTATTTTACAACTATTTCTACATTCAGAAACTTATATAAATATTTAATCCAACCACTACATATTTGCTTGCTTCCTCAACCACATTCCTTTACACATGGGTAGACCCTGGCTCTGCATGCCAGCCAATAAGCATAATTTATCTCATTTGTTCTGCATCACTACTCTTTACAGTAGGTGTCTTGCCTCCATTGACCACTGTAGAAAGGGAATTTGATAGTTAAGGAATTTGCTCTAGGCCATTCAGCTAGGAAGTTGTTGAATCCATACAGATTCATTAGCCTGCACAGCCCATAATTTCCCACTCCTGTAGTGCTTCTCCAGTCTCTCTTTGATCCTTTCTTTCCTATTCTCTTTACCCTTTGACAGATAAACTTGATGACCTGACCTATATGTTCCTTCCTGATAACAATTTTAATACGTAGCATTTAATGGTCAATATTTTCAACAAAATGGAAGGATTATTAGTAAAACTTGGGTTTAAATTCTTCCTCCCCTAAGCCCAGAGACGAATGAGTGAATCTTCCTTCTATTTCAGAAGAAGCTCTCAAACAGTCACTTAGCTAACTTGTCTGTTGCAACTCTCCAGAAGAACAACTCCATGTCTGTATCGAGTTTGTTAATCCTGTGTTAGGCAGGACTCTGCCTGTTGTTTGGATATATTCCACCTTCAGATGCTCCATGTTGAGGCCCATGTTTTTGCATTATCTAAATAGCATTAAGAGAAGAATCACTAAGCCCTCTCCAGAGTCCTATCTGAGGAGAGTTGAGAAATGGTGGTACTCTCTAGGTCACTATAGGTGTTCCTAATCTATGCTTTTATCTTGGCTTCTCTAGCAATCTGAAGAAGATCTCTAGCTTCATTCATAGCTTGGTGATGGTATTCATGAATAGGAATGCTTGTTGCATTTAAATTTAATTTAAAACCATTGTATTGTGATGCTGATAAAACATTGAACAAGATTAGTGTCCTGGATAACATTGGGTTTACTATGCTTCGGTAAATGGATAATAATTGGGTTGCTTGTTGCCATTTTTTTTTTTTTTTTTTTGAGACGGTATCTTGCTCTGTTGCCCAGACTGAAGTGCAATGGTGTGATCTCGGCTCACTGCAACCTCTGCCTCCCAGGTTCAAGAGATTCTCCCACTTCAGCCTCCCGAGTAGCTGGGATTATAGGCATGGGCCACCAGGCCTGGCTAATTTTTGTATTTTTAGTAGAGATGGAGTTACGCCATGTTGGCCAGGCTGGTCTCGAACTCCTGACCTCAGGTGATCTACCGTCCTTGGCCTCCCAAAGTGCTGGGATTACAGGCGTGAGCCACCGCACCCAGCTGCTTCTTGCCATTTTTCTCCACCCACGCAAGAGGTTAGTGTTTATGAATGATCGCTTCGGCTCCTTGTCTCCACTTGCAGCTTTTCATATTACCTAAGGCAGCAAATTTACAGCTTGAACTAATCTCTTTGTTTGTTTGTTTTGTTTTGTTTTGTTTTGAGACAGGATCTTGCTCTGTCACCCAGGCTGGAGTACAGTGGCATGATCTCCGCTCACTGAAACCTCTGCCTCCTGGCTCAAGCAATCCTCCCACCTCAGCCTCCCGAGTAGCTAGGACTACAAGCATGCACTACCATGACCGGTTAACTTTTTTTTTTTTTTTCTATTTTTTAATAGAGATGGGGTTTCACCATGTTGCTCGGGCTGGTCTCGAACTCCTGGGCTCAAGCGATACTCCCACCTTGCCCTCCCAAAATGCTGGGATTACAGGCATGAGCCACTGCACTCACCTTTACCTACTTTTAAACCTCTTTAGAGCTATCTCTGCATCCTTGAGGTTAGCCTATAGCCTAGTCATAAACTTTTTCATTCACTAACTCAATAATGTTTATTCTCTAACTCAATAATTTTTATTCAAAAATAGAAATAAGTAGAACAACATTTAAGATTAAAAGAGCATTTTTATTTGGAGGTTAAAAAAAAACTCACTGCAAATTTGTCTCTTCCCCACCCCTTTTACTTTGATAGAGCTTGAATCATTTCTTCTTCATTTGATTTAATAAAAACTTTTAAATGCTTTTACATTAAAACACCTTGTTTAAAAACAAAGAAAAAATAGAGTTGAAGAAACTTATTTTGTTTGTCTATAAATATTTGTAATACTACTGGAATTTTTTGAAATGTATATAAATTAGATGAGCTAGATTAGTTACAAGAAAGTACAAAACGATGAGATTTATTTTAAAACATAGATATTATTTAGAGAACCATATAACAAAAGCAAATCCTAGAGTATCCCTCAAGTGAAGCCATTTGAAAGAAACCTTAACTCATCATATATAATATGTAATACTTGTACAGGGATAAAATGATCAGCCTAGTTTCATTGGAAGAGTAAATACATAAGAAAGTTCACTTAATATTTACTCCCTCATTAAATTACAAAGCATACAATAACATGCTACTGCACACAGTATGACTATGTCAAGTGTCTATTAAACATAATTAAAACCGGCCAGGCGCGGTGGCTCACGCTTGTAATCCCAGCAGTTTGGGAGGCCGAGGCGGGCGGATCACGAGGTCGGGAGATCGAGACCACAGTGAAACCCCGTCTCTACTAAAAATACAAAAAATTAGCCGGGCGTGGTGGCGGGCGCCTGTAGTCCCAGCTACTCAGAGAGGCTGAGGCAGGAGAATGGCGTGAACCCGGGAGGCGGAGCTTGCAGTGAGCCGAGATTGCGCCATTGCACTCCAGCCTGGGCGATAGAGCGAGACTCCGTCTCAAAAAAAAAAAAAAAAAAAAATAATTAAAACCAGCAACTCTGGGCATAATGAGATTTAGACTACATGAGAAATATTAAAAATCTACTAGCCTAAGTCCTTTTAGGCAAAATTGATTATATCCTTTGCTCACCTAATGTATTAGTTCATTCTCACACTACTATAAGGGCATACCTGAGACTGAGTAATTTATAAAGAAAAGAGATTTAATTGACTTACAGTTCTGCATGGCTGGGGAGGCCTCAGGAAACTTACAATCATGGCAGAAGGCATCTCTTCACAGGGCAGCAGGAGAGAAAATGAGTGCTGAGTAAAGGGGGAAGCCCCTTATAAAACCATCAGATCTCATGAGAACTCACTCACTGTCAGGAGAACAGCATGGGGAGACTGCCCCCATAATCTAATCACCTCCCAGGAGTTCCCTCCCATGACATGTGGGGATTATGGGAACTACAAATCAAGATGAGATTTGGGTGGGGGCACAGCCAAACCATATCCCCTAAATGTTAACAAGTTCAACTTTTAACACTAATTTATCAAAGCAGTTAAATTCTTAGAAGACACTATTTTCGTTTAATTCAATTCTACGCCACACCAAAAGCAATCAAAGATAGGTTCCTAATGAACTTAAGGACCTATGGAGGCTAACCCCAAATTCAAACTAATGAAATCTCAAAGCAGATGTGTTTTCAATGAATGTTCCCTTATCTCCACACAGACTTTGGCAAAATCCACTTGTTCATCATCATTTAAAAATATGGCTAAAAGATTCCACTGATTCAGATATAGAGATGCATTACCTCTTCCAAGGAGTTAACAAAGGAGGATGGAAACAATGAATAAGCTTTGTTTTGAAGTCCAGTATCAAAAACTTATAAGTTCCTAGGCCTCCTTATATTTTAAGCACCCATGTAATCCTAAAAACATCTCAAAAGTACTCTTGGTATTCTGACACTGTTTTTGTCATTTCATAGCTTATAAGAGTAAATTTAAAAACCTGACTATTTAGAGACATTTTTATACTTTGCCATTTAAAAGATATGTAAGTAGAATTTATCCTATAAAATTAAAGAATATTTTAAAAGGCTCAATAAACATGTTTTAACTAAATTTTGGGGAGTAGCTTTTCCTCTAAATGTTTGGAATTGATTGAGCTTGTACAATTACTAATCAAACACAAGTCAAACACAATCTTTTTGGGACAAGATCTAAATCTAAGAAACTCAAAGGAAAATGAATTTAGGGTTTCACATATTTAATAAGCAAACACCCATCTCTGTTTGGCTGGGTAATTGTCTTCCTAATACTCTTTTTAGGAAACATGCACACACACGCACACACACGCACACACACACACACACACACACACAAAAGAGTAGGGGTAGAAACAACTAATTACTTACTAAGACATTTCTTATTGAATACTGATTTTCTTCCTGGCCTGTACCAGGCTTTGAGGATATAAAAATTATGTTCTTTCCTCAAAGCACTCACACTGTTAAAGAATTAATCCACTGATTTCTTCACTTATAGACAAGTCTTTATGAAGCACCTACTAAAGGTAAGGCACTGTGCTCAAGGGTAAGGATGTATTAATGAACCAAACAGGCCTGGTTCCTCCCTTCATGGAGTATACAGTCCAGTGGGGAGCATAGACGCTCATCAGATTATCAAGCAAGTGCATGTAGAATCATCACATGGAATCCAAATGCACGATGAGAAGTATATGGTTCTATATAAGTGCAAAAGTGTGGGATAGGATTTGGTCAAGAAAGTGAAAAAGGTACTAATTATGTTGAAATCATAGAGTGGGTAGATATGAGTAGGAGTATCTAGGAAAAAAGGAGAAAACAGCACATTCCCAGCAAAATAACCAGTACTGTGGATTGACTCGTGTCCTCCCAAAATATATGTTCAAGTCCTAACCCCTAGTACCATGTGATCATATTTGAAAATAAGATCATTGCAGATGTAATTAGTTAAGATGAAGTCATACTGGAGTAGGATGAGCCCTTATTCCAATATGACTAGTGTCCTTATATGTAAAGGAGAAGACACAGATGGGGAAGATTGCCTTATGAAGACTGAGCCAGAGACTGGAATTATGCTACCACAAGCCAAGGAACACCTGGGCTGCCAGAGATTAGAAGAGACAAGGAAAGATCCTTTCCCAAAGACCCAGAGTATAGCCCTGCTATCACCTTGACTTTGGATTTCTAGCCTTTAATCCTGTGAGACAACAAATTTGTATCATGTTAAGCCACCTAGTTTGTGGTTCTTTGTTACAACAGCCCTAGGAAACAAATATAACCAGCATCAGTGAAAGCGCCGTGGCAATAAAAAACATTTCAAACAGAAAGAACCAGAAGAAATCCAGGATAGCTGGACACTGTGGCAGCAGTAGGGTTGCTGGATAAAATACAAGATGGCTAGTTATATTTTAATTTCAGAAAACAACAAATACCCTTAGCATGTGTGCCCCATATTACATCTAGAAATCTGCTAAAAACATTTGCTTATCTGAAATTTAAATTTAACTGGGCATTCTGTATTTTTATATGCTAAATCTTGCCACCCCAGAAAGAGGATACATGGTGAAAGTTGATGGCAAATAGGTGTAGAGAAATGTCTATGCCTTTTTAGATTGTTAGATTGAAGTGGATTAAATTCGTGGGAAGTGAGAGAATGGTGACAGCAGGTGTAGGCAAGCTTGCAGAAATTTAGCTGTGAAAGGTCTAAGGAGCTGGGGGTAGGAATGGAAGAATGAAGGGTTGAATGAGGCTGTTTTTTGTTTTCTGAGTGGAAGAGGCACATGCATGGTTAAGAGCCAGATGATAGAATCTACCTGAGAATTTGATTATATAAAAGGCAATAAAGGGATGTTAAATATTTATAGCTCATAGAAAAGTGATAAATGATGGGATACAAAGGGATTGGTTTTAGATAGAAGAAGAGGCATGTCTTCTACTGTAACAAGAAGGCAGGAGGGCAGCGATGGTTCACTGTGGATTGTTTTGAGTATTTAATATTAGGGAAATATTTAATATTTGGGATTCTCATCAGATAATCACATACTCTCTGTTTCCCATATTCTGGGAAATTCTTAACTATGATTTAATGAATAATCCTGGATGAGGGTACATGATACGGTTTGGCTGTATCCCCATCCAAATCTCATCTTGAATTCCCACATGTTGTGGAGGGACCTGGTGGGAGTTAACTGAATCATGGCGGCAGGTCTTTCCTGTGCTGTTCTCATGACAGCTGTTCTCATGAGATCTGATAGTATTATAAGGGGGAGTTTCTCTGTACAAGCTCTCTCTCTCTCTCACTTTTTATTTTTTGCCTGCTGCCATCCATGTAAGATGTGACTTGTTCCTCCTTGCCTTCTGCCATGGCGTGAGGCCTCGCCAGCCATGTGGAACTGTAAGTCCAATGAAACCTTTTATTTGTAAATTTCCCAGTTTCAAGTATGTCTTTATCGGCAGTGGGAAAATGGACTAATACAGTACAGCCATCCATAAAACACATTTAAGGTATACTTATAGAAGTTTTGTTGTGGAATTCATACAAGTGTAAGTCTGAGTTAAAAATATTTTAATGAAATCCTGGAGACAGATTTATCTTCTAAAGGCTGAGAACCCTTTAAACTAACAGGCAAGTTCATATGCTAAATACCAGAAGGAGCAAAACTGTTTCAGAGGTTTGAAGGGAGAGGAGGTGTAACTAGTTATTGTGAATTGGATTGAGCAACCCAAAAGGATGTCAAGCAGTGTGAGTGGCCCACTTGAATTTTAATCTCAACAATTTCACAATAATATAATTGCTACTTTTGTTTAATGAGAAAAATTTACATGAGGGCCAGGGAGGAGGAAATAATTAGTGTAGGGTAGAAGTGAGGAGAGTCCAGACAGGTGTCAAAGAGGAGAAAAAGCAATGGGGCTGATCTGGCCATGAGGAATGAGTAGGATTTTTCTGGTATATAGAAGGTGGGAATGGAAATATCTTGCCAAGTGTAGTGGAAAATGGAAGCAGGAAGAAAAAAGGGTCTATTATTTAGTTCTCCTCGTGTCTGTAATAAGCTTAAATTCTTAATTTAGGGGAGCAGAGAAGAGATAATAAAAGTTGCATCAATTTGGAGGAGGGACAAATCACTGAAGGCTGAGATAGTTGAAAAGGCTTCAGAGAAAACAAGTTGGACCTGAAAGGAAGACAGGCAAAGCCGTCCTAAGTGGAGCCGTGGTGGAAGTGTGGCTGATGAAAAGACACGGTGCCTGGAAGGCCTGGTTTTTGTTCCCAGACTTCTTTTTAGATGCCTCGATTTTTTTTAAAATTAGATTTACATGTTTACAAATTTTCTATATTCATCTTATCATCCTACTTATGTAGGTATTTGTGATTCCTAATCTTACTACAGAGGCTACCATATTTATCTTTCAGCTTCAAATTTCCCTAGAGACTTTCTTGCCCTTGGACAGGGAAATAACCCAGAAATTCTACTTATCCAGAAAATATGTATGGGATGCCTCTTTTACACTCGTAGCATTCTACAGGTGTGATAAGTGCTGTGAGCCATCCATATCAGAAATGGTATCGGGTGCTGTGGAATCCAATACCAGGTAGTATGGCTAATCATGGCTCCACAGGAGAGAGTTCAGAGGGAGAGTGAGCACGTGGCTGGCGGGATCAAGGATAGATAGCACCATGAGGCAGCTGGGGCTCCGCAGTGTGCTCAGCCTTTAGAAGATAAATCTGTCTCCAGGATTTCATTAAAATTTTTTCACTCAAACTTACATTTTTATGAATTCCATAACAAAATTTTTATATGTATACTTTAAATGTGTCTTATGGATGCTGTACCCTCATCCCAGGATCATTCATTGAATCATAGTTAAGAATTTCCCAGAATATGGGAAAGGGCACCCTGGGTTTTTGAGGTTTTCACTGGTTTTCAATTTTGTAAGGATAATTAGAACACTTGTTTTGTTTGTTTTTAGTATAGTACTAAATTGGTATTTTAAAAATTATATCGTTATAATCTTATTACTTTTTTGTTGTTAAAATGTCCTTGTTTTATGAAGTAATGATGGTCAGTCAAGAGGTTTTTGAAATTTGTTTTCTCATTTTTAATGTCCATGCTCACCAGAAATTGTCTTTCACTTCATTTGATCTATGAACTTTGGAAATCTGGGGAACTCCAGTTGTTATAAAGAGTTGCATATTGTTCTGAAGACTGAAATCAAGGCTGCTTCAGGCTGTCATCAATACACATTATATTCAGGGTCATGTGTGGGGACTCTGGGTTGGGGTAGCCTCCTCTCTGCTTGTGATTTGGTTGCATGACTATCCAGATGAATAAAATCCACTTGAAAGCAACTAAGTCCTTTGCTGGCAGGAGTCAGAAGCCCTTCCCTTGATGAGGGCTGGATGCCAGATGTAATGCCAAAATATGAGTTCACCTCCTCCTGCAGGGAAACAAAACAAAATGAAACAATAACAACCACCTTGGACCACTCAGCATCAGTAGCTCTGCCAGAAAACACATTATATCTTGTGTTTCCATTCTCAGGAGATCAGTGGTAAGATTTTTATCAGGGTAATTCCATCATCACATGGGCATGGACATTGCCCTGGGCTTGTCACCATTGAGATGGTAAGAGTCCTGGGTACTCACTCATTGCCGCTCCTTCATAAGCTCTGAAACAGAGGTCTGGCCTTCCTCTGTTCCTGGCCACTTGGTCTTAAACTGGCTAGGAAAAAAATGAGCACTCTCTGCTTGAATTAGGAATCAAAGCCATTTTAAACAGATGAGAAAATCAGTTCAGGCTAGTCTTGATGAAATTAATGTGTAATAAGAAGTCTTTCATTGTAACTAGAATTGACTATATTTCTGCTTTGGAAAAGAAGAAATAGAATATTCCATCACTACAGAAATATTCTTGTGCTACCCTAACTTAAGGCTGTGATGCAGCTGGATTTTAACATTGAGTTAGTGAGGGTAGGGTAGGGCCTTCACTGTTGGCTGGTGCAATGAGCAAGTGCATAAAAATAGGCTATTTCTTGATTACCATCTCTCCGTGGCTCATGGTCTTGTTTTCACCCTTCTTTTAATGTTGCTTCATCATAGCCTTAACAACTATCATGCCAGCACCTCAACATACTACCTTTGAAACATTATCGAAATGTGCCTCCTTTGGAGATTATGCTGAGTAGGAGCCCAGGTGTACTTCTGGAATGGACCCATGTCCTCTTCCCAGTTATCTCTCAATCATCTGGTTTTATTAAAAACATGGCTGGATTCTGGCTTAATCCATAACCTTTTAAAAATCATCTTTCCTGAATAAATATGAAGTAAATTTTTCCTTGCTTTAGTGTTTTTTTTTTTTTTTTCGGCCTGAAAAAATCCATGGGTTACTAAAAACACTTGCATTACTTAATCATCATCATCTAATCAATTGCTAATGATCTACTTGTAATAATCATTAACTAACATTTGTTTAGCATTTACTACGGACTACGCACGGGGCTGAACCTGTCCTCATGTGTGTTATCCATTGGCATATGGCTTACATACATGAAGTGTGACATAACATTAATAGCAATATGGGTGATGTGATGTAGAGGCTGTAGAGTTAGACACACCTGGTTCCAATCTTGACCCCCTCACTTGTTGTCTTAGGAAGTTTAATCTTTCTCAGGCTAGATTTCTTTTTCTCTAAATGAGGGACAACACTACCTGTATTGGAGAGTTACAGTGAGAATCTGAGAGCATTTATGCAGCTTTTGGCACAAAGGAAGCTTCAAAAATCTGGTTACAGCCGGGCGCGGTGGCACTTTGGGAGGCCGAGGTAGGTGGATCACAAGGTCAGGAGATCGAGACCATCCTGGCTAACATGGTGAAACCCTGTCTCTACTCAAAAAAATACAAAAAAATTAGCCGGGCATGGTGGCGGGCACCTGTAGTTCCAGCTACTTGGGAGGCTGAGGCAGGAGAATGGCCTGACCCTGGGAGGCAGAGCTTGCAGTGAGCCAAGATGGCGCCACTGCACTCAACCTGGGTGACAGAGCGAGACTCCATCTCAAAAAAACAAACAAACAAAAAACACTAAACAAAAACAAAAACAAAAACCTGGTTACCAGGTTTTCGGTTACCTGGTTACCAATGCCCTTGTTACCATTAAAATGAAGACCAGGAGAAGTAGTGTAGGAAGAGTCCACCAAGCATGAGGGGACAAAGAAAAATCACAGAGTTGTGGCAAGTCAGCTTCTGAGTAAAGAATGAGATTTCTATGAGAGTAGAGGTGGAGGAAGTCACATTGAATGAAATGTATTTAAGATTGGGGAGACTATTGTTTGTTGAAGGCCAATTATGAGTCAGGCACTATCAAAAAGTATTTTATGCACTTTATCTTATTTAATTCTCACTGCAAGTAAATAATAGGGGAAATAATAGCTCTATTTTTTCAAGTGAGAAGTTGAGGCTGAGAAACTTTAAGTCAGTTTCCAAGATAACACTGGTAGTAAGAGGGGGGGCCTGGATTGGAACCCATTCTCTCTGGCTCCTGGGGTCATGTGCTTTCAGCTGAGGCAGTATAGTGCTGTGGTCATTAACTCACATGATGGAGCCCCGCTTTTGAGTGCATGCAGCTTTTTGTAGTTTTAGTCCTAACCTTCTGGAGGTTGTTTTCATTCCCTAGTGTAAGGGGTGGAACTCTGCTTCTCTGGAAGGTGTTTCAGCTGAATGTTATTCCAGCTATTGTCACTCTGTGGGGGAAGGAGCCTGGAGCAAAGGTACACACTCTCCTCTCTGCGGGGGCCTGATAGTTCCCAGGCTGGGGCTTGCCCATGCATGATCCACAGCACTCTGGAGTCTATAGGCAAACCTGGAAGAGAGCATCTGTGCCTGTCACTTATCCCTTTACTTGCCCTGGGTCCCAGAACAGAAAATGGTGACATTCATATTTAAAAAATGAAATCTGAAAAAAAAAAGCAAAACATATGTCAATGGAGGAAAAAAAGCAAAACATTTATCTGGCACTGTGCACTGAATTTGGGATTTCACATATGTGGTCTCATTGAATCCTCACTACAAGCTTCTAAGGTGCACCTTGTTTTTGTTGCAAAAATGTTAAACAGAGGCTTCCTTCAGGTCACACAGGCAAGAAGTTTCAAAACTGCAGTTGACACTTAGGATGATTTAACACCAAAGATTTGACAGACACAAAAATATTACGAGTTAAGCAAAAAGTGTATATGTTGAGAAACTACAAATATTCTGAATAAATTAAAACAAATTGTGTTTTTCATTTTCTATCCACAAAATGCTGCTCTTTTATTTTCTTTTTTGGTATTTCTGCAATAAAACAAAATCATAAAGGATTATATAAAATCAAACAACATCAAACAGGATTTCATAATAAAACTTTTAGTCAAGTGAGGTCATACTTTATATATCGGACTTGATTTCTCACAGTGGCTCAAATAGACATCTGTTGACCAATGGAAAACTGTATCTGTGAATGAGCTGTGACCTATAAAGCCTCCAAAACTCTTTGGAAAAGAAGAAATAGGAAGCACTCTGTCTTCTATTGTGTGAAAGCTGGAATGAATATGCCAGCTTAAGGATGTAAAGGCAATCTACATCTTATGTATGTGCTTAGCTTCTTTGTACAGCTGTTAAGAATGTATATAAGGACATGCTACTAGAATATTGTCAAGTTGTCTGTAATTTACTTTGACATACTTCAGCATTAACATGGTGAGATGTGTGTGTTTTGGGTGGGGGTTGGGGGGTGGTTGTTTCATACTATTCCCTGGGGTGGTTAATTGCCCTAGATGGAAATACATTTCCATGGCATATTGGTTTCCTAGGGCTGTTGTAACAAATTCTCACAGACTATGTGACTTAAAACAACTGAAACTTATTTTCTCAGTTTTGGAGGCTGGAAGTCCAAAATTAAGGTGTTGGCAGGGTTGGTTCCTTCTGGAGGATCTGAGGTAGGATCTGTTCCATGCCCCTCTCCTAGCTTCGGATGGTTGCCAGCAATCCTTAATGTTCTTTGTCTTGTAGATGCATCACTTCAATCTCTGCCTCCATCTTCACAGGGTGGTATCCTCTGTATGTTTCTATGTCCAAACTTTCCTCTTATAAGAACACCAGTCATTGGATTAGGGCCCACTCTAACTCAGTATGACTCTATCTTGATTACATCTGCAAAAATCCTGTTTCCAAATTGGGTCATGTTCACGAGTTCCTGGTGGACATGAATTTTTGGGGTACACACTTCAACCCAGTTAGCATCTAATTAAAAGGTCCTGTTACAGAGTTAGCTATTGCAAGAAATTTAGCTGCCTGATGAAGTCAAAGTTTGTAAAGTGGCATAGCAAATGTTAGAAATATGTTTTCATTCATCAAATTAGTGTGTTTAGATATGTGCACTGACTGGAAATATTAAAAACACGATCCTCCCCCTTTGCCAGATGAGGCATAAAATTGTGGGGAGCTGTGTGGTCTGTACACTTCAGCATGGTGCCCAAGGCCTGATGCTGACAGTCTGCCACTGGTCTGCTGACTCAGAGTGCTGGTTTGCCTGGATTTGGCTACACCTTGTCTCTGAAATACTTTTGCATCTGCTTTGAGAGAACTTTTAATGCAGAATGTAGTCCAAGCACCTAAAATATCAGAGAGGGAGCCAGAGAACATGCAGTACCAGTTGTGTGTTGTGATGCTTTCTCTGACTGCTTGATAATAAATGTTTGTAGTTGTAGCAGAATTCAGTTTGAGACTTGATGTCATACTTGATAGCAAGGCTGCAGAAAGGTGACCAAGAACACTCTTATCTCTCTTACAACAGGACATGTCTACCCCAAAGAACTTAATAATTACAAACAGCAAAATTGGCTTACGTTAATTCATAGCACATTTCCATGGACATTTTCTCGAAATGCAAGTATTCTATTCTCCTTTGGGACTCCAACCTTGTCCTTTTTTGATGTTTGATTCATATAAAATAGTAAAACTGAGCATGCAGATAATTATCCCATGTTTAGAAAACTTACATCATTGAAGGTTTTTAATAAGAAAGTCGATTCAGCAAACTTCGAACTCTTCACCTGGGACTTTTCCCATGTCCCTCCCCATGCCTGGCAGTATTAAGATGGCTTCCAGGCTGACTCAGTGTCTCTGGAATTCCCTCCCTCTTGCATTCCAGCAGAGTCTCCTTTGCTGGCATTTAGTACATGGTGCCAGGCATCTGCTGATTTGGCTTGTGTTTAATCTGAATTGTTGCTATTTGACTGAGTTTTGTATTTCAGAGGGACTGTTAATCATAAGTCACCAGCTGAGCAGCATGTGTGGTTGTTGGGACAGAGAGTTTAACTTGTTGTTACTATTGGAAACATAATTTTAAAAAAATTCTTCAAAAGTGCATGTCATCTGGATTGTTGAGAAGCAACTGTTTTAGAAAAGAAAAGCTCTGTCTCATCCCCTTGTGTTGTTCTCCCTTGGTGCATTTCAACAAATAAGCAAGGGCTGGGTGTGGTGGCTCATGCCTGTAATCCCAGCACCGTGGAAGGCTGAAGTGGGTGAATCACTTGAGGCCAGGAGTTCGAGACCAGCCTGGCCAACATGGTGAAACCCCATCTCTATTGAAAAAAAAAAAAAAAAGCCAGGCATGGTGGTATGCGCCTATAATCCCAGCTACTCCAGAGGCTGAGGCATGGGAATCGCTTGAACCTGGGAGGTTGCAGTCAGCCGGGATCATGCCACTGCACTCTAGCCTGGGTGCAGAGACTAGAGAGAGATTCTGTCTCAAAGCAAACAAACAAACAAGCAAACAAACAAAGTGATAGACCTGCATTGTTTCTTCCTTGGTTGAGGTCCAGACTATGGATTCAGTGAAGGAGTTGTGGCCATGGCAGGCAGGGGTCACTAAATAAATGAACCAGCAGAGCAGACTAATGGAGGAAATAGAACTTGTCCATGTGGCTCTGTTTCTCTCTTCCTACCCTAATCTCTTTATACTCATTAATCCTAATGAAAGGAGGCTGGAGGAGAGAGCTGGTGGAGAGGAAAATTGTGGAGAGCAGAATCTCTCTGGACAGAATAATAAATACAAAACCAAAATGTGAAATTTGTTCTTGAAAGTGACAGTTGCTTGTTCATGCTCTGTGAAGTCTGAGTGTGTGTCTGTGCTGAGGTGTGCTACACTCCCCAAGAGTAAATATGCCTAGAGTCAGGGGTCTCGTTTCCTGATCAATACAAATAATACATCAACCACCACCACGCTTGTGGAAGTGGGGAGGGTGTAGAGAAACATGGACACATGTAACACTGGTGACGGCAAAGGTCATTTTAAGAGTTGATGCTGTCAGATTAATTAACCTGTCATGTTTAGGTAGCTAATAGTATTTTAAGGGAGTTTTTCAAGTTGCACATAATTCTCATATTTCACGGGACACACCTTTGGAACAATTACTTGATTTTGGATTTATAGCAGCTTCTCCCTGTCCCTCCCATAAAAAAATACCAAAAAGATTGACCATAAATTGGTCAAAACTTTATTCATGGGTGACAGTCCCATTATAAAATAGAAGGCAATATATATGTCTCTTCTTTTTTTCTCTTCTGATGATTTTGTTGGTGATTCAATCTGTAAACCTTGATGAGTTATTCGCTTAGTCATTTAACAAACATTTAATGAGAACCTGCAGTGCAATAAACATGAATATAAATAAATATGTGAGGAAAATAACAATGAACAGGACTTAAAGGGAGCTACTGTTGATGTTTATTGACTGCCTTCTGTAGCCCAGCATTCATTTTAAAAAATATTTTTTATAATTAAAAATATACATGCATATCAAAGTCAAATCTTCAAGGCTTATAATATAAAACAACTTCTGTCTTCCACAGCCCTTCTCACCTCTCATCACCTAGAGGAAACTACTTTTAATCCTTTTAGCCGTTTCTTCTGGTATTTGCCTTCAGGGTTACATAACATGCTATTCTGCTATTTATTCATTTGTTGATTTTAAATATCGCCTATAAACATCCTACAATGGAAGGCATTGGTTTTGCTTCCTTAAATACCTCCCCTCACCCTAACACACACTTCCACTTCTGTTTCCTAAGATCATGAACATTATAATTTTTATCAGATCACTGTTCAGCCTATACATTGCTATGTTTATATAAATATTATGCACAGTTAAGCCATGTAGACATTCTGTTGTGCAGGAAGGGAAGAGATCCAAGGTTTTCCCTGCTCCTTACAAAGATTTTCAGTTGGCCCTCATCTTTTTATCACCATCAACACCCTACTTTCAAGGCACCTCCTGCCTGAACTCCTGAGCCCTCCGAGATTCTGAGTGCAAATAAGCCTTCTTCAATGATTTCATTCACTGCAGAGACTCCATGTTTGCCAAATTGGTTACTTCAAGTCAGTCCATTGCTTTCCATATATGTATATATAATCTTGTTTTCTGTTTTATCTTTTCCTTTGCTTTCTTTGACCTAGGGCTTAAAAAGTTTTAATTTATTTACTGAAATTTTAATGTGTTACTGGAGTAAAGCACATATGTTTCAATCTTCCATGTTTAATCCAAGTCCCAAATACTCTTTTGAAATTCTAGCTAATAATACTATATACTGTTATGAATCTTTTTTTTATAGAGGAATAAATCAAGACTAGGAGAAGTTAACTTGCCCAAGGTTGTGCATAGTAAGTGGTGATTCCACTTACTAATAAAAGTCTTGTTAGTTTCTTTCTAGCACACTGCCTTTTACTGTAAGGCACAGTTCCCATTTTAAAGAGTTTATAGTTTTTGTGGGGAGGTAAAATTTGTGCACAGACGTTAAGAATACAATACATTAAATGTCAAGAAAAAGAAAAATGGCCCAATGTGCAATGGGAATTCAGAGAAAAGAGAAATGTTTTCCTACCCATTTCTTTGTGTCTGAAATGCCACTTGGCATGAACTACACGTCTTTCAGTTCTGTAGGAACATTTCTTCATACCGAAATCTTATTTTAAGGGATAGAACCTCTATTCTTCAGCCAGTTGGAATTTGACAGTATTCCATGAAGTAACTGGAGAGGAGTGGGCAATAATATGAATTTTCAAATGACAACAACCCTTAAGGTGATATTTTAGAAAAAAAAAAGAGTAAGATTTTTCAACACGTGTCTATGAGTATATTTGACTTTAAAGACATTCAAGAGAGAATTTTTGCCTGTGTTTTTCTTACCACTGATAATACATAGTCCTTGATCTTGTTGCATATGAAGTGTATGTCTGTATCTCTCTGTCAAATATTCAAATATGGTTTATGAACATATCCACATCTGTCCAGACTTGAGGTTTTTTTTTTTTTTATGGCTAGCTAGGACTACTATCACTCATGCCACTTATACTCTGTGAATGCAAAGCACTATCTCAATTTGCATCCCAGAAGGCAGAATCACATCGTAGATTGGGGAACAGTCTCTAGAGCCGATTGGACCGTGCTCCACTCCAGGGTCTCCCTTTACCTTCTTGCCATGTGATGTTGAGCTATTTCACTAAACCTCTCCCTTCATGTCTTATATTTCTTATCTGTAAAATGGGGATAATGGTGGAATCTAGGTCATAGTGTTTTATGAAGGTTAATAGATAAAATCAATGTGATGCACTTAGAATAGTGTCTGGTACACAGAAATTACTATATGATCATCATTTCTTCTTCTAGGAACGTCAGGCAGAAGCAATCTCTAAGGGTCACTTATGCATCAGGTGCTATTTTGTTTGCTGTAGCAGAAGTTTTTTCAATCATATGTTCGTTATTTTATCTTGAAACCATTTATTGAGTGCCTGCAGATACAATGGATAGCAAAATTAGACATGTCACTGCCTTCCTAGAACCCTGAGCATAGTGAAGAGACAGTCATGGCCCAACTAATTATACAAAGAAATGTAAGATTACAACCAAGGTAAGTGTTAGGAAAGACAGGCTTCATGACTCCTTATTACATTTGAATACACCGAGTTTTGTGCCTAACAGAGCAACATTGTGTGTTTCTTGAAGAATCCAAGTGCTTTAATGCCAAAGAAGGGAAGGGCTGCTCGGTGCAGAAACTGAGAACATCCTGAGAAACTAATTAAAACCTTCCTTTTTGATGACACCCAGAGGATGGGAATCGCTTCCTCTCTCGCCTTTCCTTGACACAACTTGCTCAGGAGGAATGCAAAGGATGGGTGGGATCTTCCCCAACATGAGAGTGAAAGGAAGCCACATACCAAAGAGATGACGGTGGCACAAGAAATGCTGCAGCTGCTAATTCCACCTCCACCCTGTGGGACAACTGCTTAGCGATATTTCAAAGGCAAAAGCAACGTACAGGAAAAAAGAAAAAAAATGGATTTAACAACTTCCTTGACTAGAGGTCTGGACAAGAGTGGAGCACATTTTAAAGTTGCCTTTATGGCAGAAATATATGTGGCTTTACAGACATCTGTGCCTGGGATTCACAGAGCCCAAGTGTACATTTGTACATGAAGCACAATCAGCTATTCAAGGCATTTGGCAAGAAACTGGAATATTGATGCCATTTCAATATAATACGTGTTCATCTCCTGTGCATCACTAATGCCAGTTTTACGAGAAAGCTGTAGCTGAGAATTACATCCAGAATTCTTTCTGCCATTCTTCATTACCAGTGCTTGAAAGGGCAGTGTCCTCCTGCTGAACTTTTAAATTGTTAATTTCAGAAAAATATATTCCCTTTCAGTATTATGTAACACATGAAGAGAAAATGAGTTTAAATAAGAGCGGAGACAGAGTGTCATGTATCAATGGCTAGGAAACAAAATTTAAAGAGAATGAATTCAAGAGATCTACAGCATAAAGACTATAGTTAATAACAATGTTTTACATACTTGAAAATTAATAAGAGAATCAATTTGAAGTGTGCTCACCACAAAAAAAAAATGATAGGTATGTGAGGTAATGCATATGTTGATTAGCTTGATATAGCCATTCCACAATATATACATATTTCAAAACATCATGTTGTACATATAAATATAGTTTTTATTTTTCAATTTAAAAAATTGTTCTCATTTGACCTTTGTACTTCCCTGACTATATTTCTGTATCTCTATATCCATTTACCTGCTTATCTCTCTGTCTGCACCTCATTCACTTTCTCTTCCTTCAAGTTTTCACATTGCATGTCATTGTTTGATGGCTCTGAGGATGGACAACAATTAAGAGACTGTTTCCCGAACATCCACTATGAGTTGGGTAGGAATGTCTTTGAACTCATGAAAATTGCCATCTGGAAGCGAAGACAAATATGAGACACACTTAAAAGTGTGATGAATGTCAAGAAAAGAAATACATAGGATACTCTGGAATCAAATAGTAATAGTAACAGTAATAACAACTAAGGTTAATTCCATGCTCACTATGTACCCAGGCACTCTTCTCAGTGATTTATATGTATTATTAATTTTAATGTACATATCACATCCATGAGGTAATGTACTATCGCTTTCCATTTTATAGGTGCAAAAATAAAAGCCCAGAGGGATTAAATACTTAAGTATTTTTCCAAGGCTGCCCAGATAGAAAGCAGTGGACTGTGATTTGAACCATGTGGTTTGGCTACTGCGCCTCTGTGCAATCTAAGTACACTCTCATACACAAGAGAATTTAGCCTGATCTGCCTGGAGAAAGTGTACTATAGTTTAAAATAATATTAATACATTTTGGGGATTTATTTGGATACTCCTTTAATAAAATAAATGTGAGCAAATATTTTTCTCTTTAAAAATTAAGGTAGATTGAAAATAAACATAAAATGCCTCTAAATGTAAAGTAATGGGATCCTGGGAAAAATTGGCTATGAAGGAAACACTAGTGCAATTCACATAAAGTGAGGCATAATGCATCAATATCGGTTTCTCAGTTGTGACAAATGTACAATTGTAAGATGTTAACAACAGGGGAAAATGGGTAAGGAATATACAGGGGTTCTCTGTATTATAATATCTTTGTAACTTTTCTATAAATCTAAAACTATTCTGAAATTAAAAATTTACTTAATCAAGAAAGAAACGAAAAGAAAATATCTGCTAGACTGATCAACCCCCATTAAGCATTTATTAGTTGCAGACTAAACAGTTCTCTAGAAAAGGCAACTCCTCTTTGGCACGTTCCCTCTGCTACTCAGGCAGGCAGCACGGCAGCATCTTCAGCATCTCACAGGGCATCTGTGCCCGTTTGTTTCTCGGCCTCTTACCTGGTCAGGCCACGAAGATCATACATTTGTGCAGCACCATCCTCTTTAACCTGTATGTCAATGTACTCAGCATCATTTCCTTGCCCTTTTCCTGGTCAGGAGAAACTGGTAGCCCTTGTCCTGATTCCACCCAATAAAATAGTATCTTAACAACTTTGCTTCTTTGGCGCTTCAAGTGGTGTGTTCTTAATCCAGTACTGATACCTGGGCCGTCAGATTTGGCCCTGTCCTGAAGGGTTCTCATTCATTCTGTGGAAGCTGCCAGTCTGAAGCCTGGGAGACTTAGACCATGAATGGTTCCTGTGGAAATCAAGCACCCACAGAGAATTCTCTGCCTCACACAGGCGGCGTTTTTGATCTTTTAGTATTTTTAAAAAGAATTTAAGAACTGACAATCTCTCCAATATGGCAAATAACTTCCTATGGAAGAAGGAGGAGCCAGGTAGATGAGGAATCAAAACAACACACTTCAGTTCAATAATTTGCAAAAGAGTGAGGCCAACTTTAGTTAGGGAGTAAGGTTTATCTCCACAAAGTTCCAATGACTCTGCCTTCTAATAGAGTCATTCTAATATTTCTCAAATGCATCCCCTCTTGTATCAGTCAGGGTCCAACCAGGAAAAGAAAAATCTCTTCAAATATTTTAAAAGAGACAATTTATAGAGCAGATAGTTGTACAGGTGATGGAAAAGGTGAGAAGCCAAATAGAAGACAATGAGACAACTCAATGTTAGTAACAGCAGGAAGCTACAATCAACTCTGGGCTGGAGAAACAAAGGGAGGAAATGGGGTTCCCAGAGCCCAGGGGTGGGATCCTTGGGCAGAAGCCAGAACTGTGGCATATGTGCAGGGAGGCAGCTAGAGGCAAGAAGAAAATACAATGGCTGCTGGAGGTGTCACCTGAGGCCTAGACAGAGGATGAAATACATTGATTTTTTTCTTCTTTCTTCCCAATCTCCTTCCAGTAAATGCCACTGGCCAAATCTAATAAAAAACTACCTGACATCGAAACCCAGTAAAGATAGTCCAGAGAAATCAGTCCCCCTTCCACACAGCACAGAAACATGGCAATGGCTTCATTTGAGGTCTCCACCATCTCTTTCTTGCACCACTGCAGAATCTTTTTAACCTTTCTTTTTGATTCAACAATCTCAGTCTTCCTCCAACTCATTCTCTATACTTCAGCTAGAGTGATTTTTGTTGAAACACAAACATATATGTCAAGTCCCTGCTTAAACCTTGATATGACCCCCTGCTAACTACAGGCTAAGTCCAAGTTTTTAGCATGGTGAAAAAGCTCTTGTCTCTGGTCCCTGCCCTCCTCTCTGGCTCATTTCCCACAACTCACTGCATGATTCAGCTCCAGTGTTTGCAAGACTTCAGGGGACACAGAGTTGGCTACTTAAGTGTTGTTCACTTTGTAGACTTCAGAAGGAGGCACCCAGGCATGAGGGTTGTCATGGAGGGCATGGCGGGGTCACCAAAGGTGTCACTCTAAAGTGGCTTCTGGATGCCACATGAGCAGGTCTGGAGAATGAAAGAGTACTCAGTGAGAGCACAAAGGACAAATGGGAGGAGAAATGGAAGAGCCTTGAAAGGACATCAACTCATGATGATGTGAGATTAAGGACACGATTAAGTGAGATTTGAATTATTCTTTTTTGTTTTTTTGAGACGGAGTCTTGCTCTGCCGCTCAGGCTGGAGTGCGGTGGCACGATCTCGGCTCACTGAGCAACCTCCGCCTCCTGGGTTCACACTATTCTCCCGCCTCAGCCTCCTGAGTAGCTGGGACTACAGGTGCCTGCCACCATGCCCGGCTAATATTTTGTATTTTTAGTAGAGACGGGGTTTCACCGTGTTAGCCAGGATGGTCTTGGTCTCCTGACCTTGTGATCCGCCCGCCTCGGCCTCCCAAAGTGCTGGGATTACAGGCATGAGCCATCGTTCCCGGCTGAATGATTCTTAATGAAATCCATCAGATTGGTTAACTTTGAGGAAACAAAGATTACATTTGGTTGAGAATAGAAGTCAATGTCCAAAGATGTTACTGAGGCTATTGTTACTAAAGTTAATCTGCCAAGAAACAGATCTCTAGAAGAATAAATGAATATGAAGGGCTCATTTCTGATAAGCACTAGAGGCTATTTATTTGTGATCCTGGGGCTTAATTAAAATGAAAGAAATTAATATGCATGAGCCTCTTAGGGAATAATCAAGTTCTAGAAGATATGATGAGGACAAATAGAAGGTAGAAAGTGTACATTTGAGAAGTCAGAGAAAGTTTTGATGAAGTTTCCATAACTTCTAGATTTTTAAGAATGTCTGTATTATACCATACATACATAGGAATTTCTTTGAATTTATCTGGAGTCTTACTGGAATGTGAACCTCCCTTATGATGAGGTTAAAAGATATCACTACTCTTCAACCTCAGAAGAAAACCAAAAATTTATTGGGCTAACACAATGTGCCAAACATTGAGCTGGGCAGATTCCATAATGTGTTTCATTTTGTTATCATATTTTTTATTTAACAGACAGGGGAAACAAGGCTCAAAGATGTTAAGTGACTTGCTGAAGGCTGCACAGAAAGAGAAGAGAGTTGGTATTTCATCCTAGTTGTCCTTCTACTCCATGCTGGCTTTTGTCTGTCAATAGGCAATCCTCATGATGGAGTACAAATAAGAAGCACTTGGTATTGAATTCAGCTTTCTTATTGAGAACGTTAAAATAACATTTGAATATATTTCTAAATAGAATCATTTTAAAATCCTATATAAAAGATTTCTGAAAACTGTGGAATTCATTTTGAAGGTTTATTTTCCTACTGATTTATAACAACCATTCATCCTACATTTCTCAAACTCCAGGTTTACCCATGATATCTTTGATCTGCCCAGCCTTTGAATACATTTATTATCTTATTTTCCGTCTTCAGGAAGAGACACTGACTGCTATGACTGTGATGTGTTGGCAGAAGTCCCCAGAAAGCAGTTCTCTGAGATGGGAATAAGCATACAGAGTATTTTTAAAAAGGGTTCTTGAAAATCAATCCTGTGGAAGAGAGGGCAAGGAAGCAGAATTTGGAAAAGAAAAAAGTTGAGCCATGCTGCAATATCCACAAGGGACTGGCCCACCTTGCTGGGAGCCCTGGAGCTGGGATGGCCCTTCTGAGTTGTTCTGAGTTGGATAAAGAGAGCTCCCGATGTTGATCAGTAACTGGAAGGAAACATATCTTTGGCTGAGATATTTTTACTCTGGTGAGAGAATTCCAAAGCAGGACTAAGAGAGAGGATTATTTTCTGATAGCTGGGGGCATAAGCCCTTCATTCCTTAAGGGAGCTCTGAATGACATGTTACACCATTGATCACAATGATGAACATAATTCTTAATAAATCTCTGTATATAAAATAAATGTATCTATCTATTAAATATATAACACATGGTAAGATATATAAATATATCTGATATATAAACATTTACTTTATATAATTATAAAATAATGCTTATTTTATAACCAAATGATAAATGCAGTAACTACCTGTATCAGTATAAAAGCTGGACTTGTAAGATTAATAAATTGGTCAGTGTAGTGCCTACAAATTAAACATGCAGGGTGCCCATCTCTGGTTCAAGAGAGAGCAGAAACACAGAACTTGTTAAGGCTGTCTTGCTTTTGCCACCATATGTACTGTTGCTGTGCTGATAATAGAAATGCAAAGGTCTGTCTGCCGTGGGATTGTGTTTATTTTACTATGTTCAGAGAAGGGTGCTAAGCTTACTGACTTTGTTTTTGTATGTTTTCTGGTTCTAAAGACTAATAATAGATGATAACTGAAAAAACTGTAAAATCAACATGTGGTAAAAACTGTTTTTAAAAAGTAAACATTCATTTCTCAGAAATTGCACTGGCTTTCCTCTCTTTACTTGGTCAACTTCTTCCCATTTGACCCATTTTCATCAACTTAGCTTTATTTTAGAAGTTTGAGAAGCCAAATATGTAACCACAAATAATAAATGTAGAGAGTCCTGAAATGTCAAGGTGAAAAGAAAGAAGAGGCCTAACATATTCCTTCCTTTCGGGTTAACTGGGAGGCTGCTGAGACTCTGCCTGCTGTCTCCTTTGCTGTGCCCATCCTGCTTCTGACTCAGCCGTCTAAATCAAGGGTACATAAGATCTCCGTGGCTCCTTGAGATACAGTTCCTAATATCTAGTGCCCAAAGGGCATGTGTAACATGATCACAATGATTGAAAGGATGAGTGACTTAAATTTGTTCAGGTGACGCGGTAGTGCATGGAGTGTGTGAAAGGAAAATATCTCGTGTCCCCCAAATCACTAAGGATTAGGGCAAACCTGCCTCCCATTCTATTCAAAGTCACTCCTCTGCTCACTGAAATAGATTGATGCATATCTGATTTGTCTCCTTTTGAAACCCTAATGAGAAACTCAAAAGAATATAACCATTTGTGTATCACCTATTTGTGACCTGGAAGCTCCCTCCCCACTTGGAGTCTTCCTGCCTTTGCTTCAAGTGGTCCCACCTTCTCAGACCGAACCAATGTACTTCTTACCTACATAGATTGATGTCTTATGTCTCCCTAAATGTATAAAACCAAGCTGTGCCCTGACCACCTTGGGCGCATTGTCAGGACTTCCAGAGGCTGTGTCACAGGCGTGTCCTCAACCTTGGCAAAATAAACTTTCTAAATTAACTGAAAACTCTCAAATTTTCGGGTTTCACAGTGCATGCCTAGAATGAGCTGAGCTGTGCTTTGAATTAGGAAACACAGATGCCCAAGGAAATCTGGAGAACACTGGCCCTTCTAAAATGACAATTGCCATCATCGTTACATTTTTCTTCTATTAGTTCTTTCTTGTGTTCTGTGATTTTAATGTTTGTTCTCTCCAAAACTCATGATGAAATTTAATTGCCATGTTGACTGTATTGGGAGGTGAGACCTTTATGAGGTGTTTAGGTCTTTAGGGGTCCATGCTTATGAATGGAGTCATGCCCGTTTTTGAAGGAGTGGTTTGTTATTATTATCACTGGAGTGGGTTTGCCCTGTCTTCCTCTCTTTCTCTCCCTTTTTGCCCTTCCACTATGTGGTGCCTTCTGCCATGTTATGTCATAGCCAGAAAGTCCTTGCCAGATGCCAGCACCTTGATATTGGACTTCTAGCCTCCAGAACTGTGAGCCAATAAATTTATGTTCATTATAAGTTACTCAATCTGTGGTATTCTATTATAGGAACGAACAAAGACACTGTCCTTTTGGACAATGTTAGGTCTGCTTTGGCTACTATTTATACAAGAAAGTCTTAGTCATGCCCCAAAAGATGTGGATGGGCCAAATGTATTTCTTTACTTTGTTTCTTAAAAGTTTATTTTATCCATTCATTCATTTATTAACTCATTCAATCATTTTCACATTCATTTAATTAATAGTTTTGTTTTGTGGCCAGATAGTGCAGGTACTTGCTCTAAGGCTGACATATAGAACTGGTATTACGTGCATTGAATATTGCTTGAAAATTTGAACATGAGTGTTTAGGATAGTAGAATTCCAGTTAGTATGATTATCACTGTAATGAAACAGCAGACAGCTAACTATCTTCCATTTATTTTTTTTCTTAATTTTCTCAAAATACTGCCACATACTTTACTTCAGAAGTTCTTGTTTTTCTTTTCATGCCTTTCAAAGCCATTCTTTGAGAGAGTACCCTAATTCATTTTCTCCCAATAGTTTTTTGTTTGTTTGTTTTTGAGATGGGGTTTTGCTCTTGCTGCCCAAGCTGGAGTGCAGTGCAATGGCACGACCTCGGCTGACTGCAGCCTCTGCCTGCTGCGTTCAAGCGATTCTCCTGCCTCAGCCTCCTGAGTAGCTGGGATTACAGGCGCCTGCCACCATACCCGGCTAATTTTTTGTATTTTTGGTAGAGATGGGGTTTCACCATGTTGGCCAGGCTGGTCTCCAACTCCTGATCTCAGATGGTCTGTCCTCCTCTGCCTCCCAAAGTGTTGGGATCACAGACGCGAGCCACCGTGCCCAGCCTTTTGTTGTTGTTGTTGTTGTTGTTGAGCCGGAGTTTCACTCTCATCACCCAGGTTGGAGTGCAGTGGAGCGATCTCGGCTGACTGCCACCTCCGCCTCCTGGGTTCAAGTGATTCTCCTGCCTCAGCCTCCCAAGTGGCTGGTATTACAGGTGTGCTTGTTTTGTTGACTTGTTTTGTGGCCATAGGCAAGTCAAACTCCATGAACCTCAATTTCTCCATTTGCAAAATGGGATAATAATACTTGCCTCCTACACACCTTGAGTGTTGTGAGAATTAAAAAGATAAAGTTTGCAAAGTGCTTTGTAAAAACACAGACCCTTTCATCTAAGGAAGGAGACAGAGTGTTATTTTTGTTGTTATTGATAGCCATGTTCCCACACAGCTTTATTTTTATGGTGTGCTTACCTGCATAGGGATGAATCACAGAAATAAAAGGCGGTAAACACTTAGCAGGTCATCCAGTTCAAATTCATTGTAGAATTCTTCTCCTGCAACATGCTGTTATATCTTAGTCCTATTTCAAAGTCTTAAAGCATCAAACAAGAAATGGTTCATTTCTTTCCGCTTGACAGTAGAACTCTTATAATGAACAATTCCAATGGCGACTTTCGATCTAAGCATTTTCCTGACGGCCCAATTGGAACAACTATTTGAATCTCTGCCAGGAGGTTATTTTTGCCCAATGTGAGTGTAATTATTTTTGGGACCTTTTTACTACTTTCTTGGGGGAAATGGAGTCGCAATCCATTAGCTCTTTTTTTGCTGATGCTCTTTAAAATGTTCAGCTTAAATGTTCCATTTAGGAATTTCCTAACCATTGGTCCATGGAGCAGACCAAATCTTATTCAGAGATATCTCATTTCAAACACAGTTCAATTGCTTTAAATTCCACCCCAGAAGACTAATTTAAAAGAATGTGCTAATCTCAGCCTTGTGGAGTGCACATATTTTGTATTTGGCAGGTATATAATCTATCACTGAAGATCGAGAGATTCTAACGTATCATAGTACACACATATTTATGGACTAAACAAATGAATTATTTATATTATCATGCATGTCTCTAACTCACTGTTACTTAATTCAGTGGGACAACGATACTTCCTTTGTCTTTTTGGATTAGTATTTATCTATCTATCCATAAATAAATTGTTTGGAAGCATCATACTTCTGATGCAAATACCAGTAAGAAGGTCTAAATACCAGCTAAAATGATATTTAGACTTTCAAAACTCTGAAGCATTTACTATGTATTAGTAGCTGACAATAGGTTGTTAAGCCAAACAAACTTGTTTCTGTTGCAGTGCTTACTGAGTACTTCAGCCAATGAGAATTGGTTCTGAAGGTGTGGTAATTCCATTTTATTCTCCAGAGAGTTCATTTTGTCATTCTGTTGTTAGAGAGAGTAAAGCAAAAATTAAATCAATATCTCAAGTAATTCTTTCCTGTCTACTAATGGTGGTTTAATTAATGACTATCAAATTAAACTCTTAATTAAAATTACATTTTTAAGTGCTTATGATGGCTGTTTTGAATGTAAATGTGATGTCCAATCAGAACAAAGTTCATTGGTTTAAGTGAAAAGATTTTGTTTTTCATTCACCTCTAAATTCCCCAAATCCAAGGATTTTGAGCAATGGTTAGACTTAATTAATACAAAATAGAAGGACATGGCTTCTAAGAGAGAACTACATTCCAATCTCAATTAGTCAAAACACTAAAATAAATCTTTAAAAAAATCATTAAAATAATGAGGTTCTCCTTTGTGAGGTGTGTGGGAAATCTAGAAATATAAGTTCATTCAAAACTGCTCGTTATTATCTATTGAAATTAGATCACAGAGCTTTTGACATTTAAAATATTTTTATGTGGCATATTTTCAGATAGTGAAATTATTGGTGGTCAACTTTTTGGATGCTTTGCTCTTAAATTTATTTTGCCTTCAACTTAGTAACTGAGTAGTGAGACAGGTGGTGGTAATTAGCTATCTGAGTCAGTGGGGAGGAGCCTGTAATACTGAATACAGTATTACAGTTTCTTTGGTGTGTGGTATGGTTAGCACAGGTAAGATACTTAAGACAAGCTGGGTGCCAGATCTGGGAAAATGAAGTAAAATCACTTTGATAGACTGTGTAGGATACAAAATAGCAAATCTCAGACTCTATACTTTGCCATTCTTTTACTTAACTGTTTTGTTTTCTCAAACTTTGTACCAATTAGTTTAGGCACTTAATTTGTAAATTCCTGGCCTAGGAATATGAAACAAAATAATATCATGGTAAGTCTGTGGATTACTTTATCTGCTTTAATCTTTGTTTCAGATAATTGTGGAACAAAAGTCTGGACAAAAATATAAAGGGATGATGACACTACATTTTGGAAATAAATGTATTTTATTGTCCTTAGACCTATAACACTATTCTGTCAATTTAATGATTTTAATTAAGTGCATACCGAATAGTTCCTGACATATTTCTGTTAGATCAAGCCCAGGGGTTTCTAAGGGAGACTATAGAACCTGGAGTTGAAAATCATTAACTTTGTTATTCTCTGTAATCATCAATTTATTACAATGAACTTTTGTGCAATGGAAAATTATTGTCTCTTTACAGATATCAACAGTTTAAAATGGGAAGAATTTTATTTGAGCATTTGAGGATTTCACATTATGCATCTCTTTCCTTCTCTTTACCTGCCTTCCTCCAGGTTTTGTAGCCTCTCATTCCTGAGAAAGCAGCAGAAAGCTGAGATATGAAGAGGCTATGAGGTCCTCTTGTTTTTGAGCCTCATTTGCAGTTGTGGCAGTAGGTTGATAAGAGGAAGCATGAATTGCAGTGAGCAGCAATGGGAAAGATTCATACTGTTAAGTGAAAATTACTAAACAATAGAATGATACAAACCTGCAGAAAATGTCATCATTACATGGATTTTGTGCCTCTTATGTAAGAATAACTGGTTGGATTCAAATTCATGTTAAAGCACATATTTTTCATCTCTATACTACCTGACACCTCTGCTTAAATTTTGGTTTTGACAAAAATAGCCAATAGCTTTACATGACTCTTTCCAAGGACAGCTGAATGGCATTTCCTTGTCCATCACTAGGACTTAGCGTCATTTGCAATGGCTAAGTGCAGTAGACTTGCACCAAGGAAGGTTTTCATGTTGTATATTTGTTGAAGTAAATTCAACAGGTAGATAGACGAACAGCAGCCCTTGTCTTTTGCAGACAGGTGTCATTGTCCTGACTTGACTAATATTTATCTGGGCTTATTTAATCTCTTCCTCCTTTCTCAGAGTTTTGTTTTTATTTATTTATTTTTTTTTTTATTTTTTTTTGAGATGGAGTCTCGCTCTGTCGCCCAGGCTGGAGTGCAGTGGCGCAATCTCGGCTCACTGCAAGCTCCGCCTCCCGGGTTCACGCCATTCTCCTGCCTCAGCCTCTCCGAGTAGCTGGGACTACAGGCGCCCGCCACCACGCCCGGCTAATTTTTTTTGTATTTTTAGTAGAGACGGGGTTTCACTGTGGTCTCGATCTCCTGACCTCGTGATCCGCCCGCCTCGGCCTCCCAAAGTGCTGGGATTACAAGCGTGAGCCACCGCGCCCGGCCTATTTTTTTTAACCTACATGCTTTCACCTACAATTCAACTTCCTCAGAATTGTTGTTGTCCCACCTTGTGCAATTTTTACTTCCACAGTTATTACATTTCCTAATGAGTGCTTCTCTTTGTTCTATGACATGGCGTTCAACGCTGCTTTCCTGCTCTCCCCAGAATGCTCACTGCTTATTAGTGTGCTTCCCACCTACACAGCTATGCAACATGTTTCTTCAGCTAATCTCTTGGCTCATCTTCCCTTTTATATTTGCCTAACACACTGTGTAGTTCAGCCTCATTTGATTTATCGCCAACATATCAACTCCCTTATAACTTTGCCTTTCTGTTTGCTTCTGTGGATGTGAAGGTCTTTCCGGAGAAGCTGATTTTTATTACTAATAACAGAAACACTATCTGAAGACTTTTATAAAAGGACCTTAGAGCATCTCACAAACATCACCATCTTTATCTTTCATGTCATCCTTCTTAAAAACATAGGTAGAGAATAATCATTCAATTTTCAGATAAAAAATTGAAGTGAAGGCCAATTGCTTACATCTAGTGAGTAGATAGAAATTCTGAGAACTGGTTCAGATCTTATTTTGAAACAAAGGATAATACTGTAACCAGCCAAAGGGTCTGACTACTTGCTGCTTGTAGAAAGAAGCCAAAATAATAATGAGGTATGATAAAAAGAGAGCAAAATTTTATTATCCATGTCAACAAAAGAAAGAGCAGGAAGCAATTCCACTCTTCAATTTGTGGAGTTGTGCTGGGGTTTTTAAAGAGAAGGTTTGGAGTGCAGAAGAGACAGTGGGGCCAGGAGGTGTCAGGTAGCGTGACCATCTCCAATGACTTGTCTTGAATTATTGTTTCAACTGGTGAAGGGGACGGCACCATCGTGGCTGGAGGTGTCTAGTCCATATCAGAACCCAGCGTCTGGAGCCTCTAAGGAAATATATGACCAGATGAGTGAGTATGGTGTGTGCTCAACATGCAACTTGGTAAATAAATGTGCAAAAGGCATGGGAGCGTAGAATGGTAAAATAAAGGGATTGGAGGTTTACATCACATTCTGAGGCTGTATTTCAAGAAAAAATAAAACATACATGCAGTTTGTCTCAAAGTTATATCTTGAGATTGGGGAGAAAGAAGGAAAGAAAACAAAGTTTTTAAATGGGGGTTTGAAGCCTGGCTGCTCAGTTACAATATATTTACACTTCTGTCTTTTGGAAGAGCTATTCCTATAACACAATTGTATCATTTTTATTCCTTTCAACAATGCTTATATAGTAGGTAGTATATGCAAGGCATTCTAATGAAGTCTAAAATACATAAGCCATAGAAGACATGGCCCTTGTCCCTGAGAAGATGGGGAGATGAAATTGAACGGGTTAGTCTAAGTAAGGTAGGCCATGTCACAGGATACATGACCAACACACAAAAATTAATCACAGTTACAGAAAGTAACATTTAACACATGGAAATCAAAATTAAAAACAAAATACTGCTTATAATACCTTAAAGTATAACTCTTTGATGTATATTTAACAAAACATGTAGATGATCTGTATACTGAAAATTATAAAATGCAGACAAAAAATTAAAAACCACAACAAATGCAGAGATCTACCATTTTCATAGTGCTAGCGGTGGAAGAGATCCTAGTTACCCCGAGTTACTGGCAGCATATCTGTATGTGTCTGAAGCAGCTTTAGTCCTGGCCTTCTCAGAAGAAACAATTCGACTGAGGGGCATAAAGCAGAAAAAAAAGGGAGACTGAGGCAAGTTTCAGACCAGGAGTGGAAGTTTATTTAAAAAGACTTTAGAACAGGAAAGAAAGGAAGGTATGCTTGGAAGAGACTCAAGCAGGCACATGAAGGTCAAAGAGAGAAAACAAAGGGGTGTTTAATGTTGATCCTGGGGCTTTACAGGTTCACCTCTTTCCCATGATTTTTCCCATAGGGTGGGCTCCCACATTCGCAGTGCCTTCCTAACCCTTGGGAATTGAGCACACGCAGTGTGTTTAGGAAGCTGTACACGTGCCCATCAGAGGCTTTCCTCTCTCTTCTGGTGGAGTGTACCGGGAATGTCATAGTTCACAATTTTGCTTCTTAGTGCGCTTGCCCAGGAAGTTTCTTCTCCCTGGGATCTGCATTCAATTAAGACTTTCAATGTTAGTAGCTCTGGGTCATCAGGAGGTTGTCTCTCCCTGCAACTGACAAATTATCATTTTTAAAGAGGCAGTGTGATAATTGTCAAACCATCACCTGACATTCCTAGTGGGTCGGGAGAGAGTCCTGTAACACTAGATTGGAGTCATCAGCACAGTAAATATACTAGTTCACCCCAAACTGAACTAGAGGTCACACCTTGTATAAAAACTTTCTCGATCTGACTGGGCTGATGTGTAATATTTCATGGGGGAGGCAGCAGTGGATTGGAATCGTATGGAATGGGACTGGGCAGAAATGGAATCACTGCCTCCAGAGGAAACACCCTAAACTGTTTTTTGTCATTCCCCTGCTCACCATTTCAGGCTCCCATTTCAGTACTAATATAGCTTCTAAAGATCCCATTTTGCAAGTCAAGAATTCGCCTTCTCTAAGAGTCACCTGAGTATAGATATCTCTGTGTATTATATCACACAGAGTGAATATAATTTTGGTCCTCAAAGAAATGAGTTTAAAGAGAATAATAACAAATTAATAGAAATTCTGCCTGCCTAAAAATTGTGATGAAAATAAATGATAATAAGAGAATTTAGGAAAACATTTTTCAGGTTTTTAAGTTATATGTGTGCTTAACTGAGAAGCATATTATAAAAATTCCTCCCAATCTAGTTTCCCAATCTTGTGATTATCCTTCTGAGACACTCACATGTGCCCATTTCCTGTAAATCAGTATTAGAGAAGGATGCTTCAGGCAGACCACCTTGAAGTAATAATTGTCTTTCTCAGGAGATGGTCACATGTGCTAGGCCCTCTGGGAGGAAATGAATGAATTGCCCATTGTGCCTTGAAGCACAGACAAGAAATTTTAAAGGTGAAAATTTCCAAATTGTTAATGCTCAGAGTAATCACTGGAGTGTGGCAGCTAGCCCTTGAAGGGCCCACCCTTCCTAGAATTAGTAAACTCTTCCCCCATAGAAAAATTACATAAACATTTGAAGATTTCCTTTTGTCCTAAGAATTCTATTTGTCTGCCAAGATGATAATTATTTGGGCTGGAAATTTGGCCAGTTGCAATCTCTATTAAGGCATTGGTGGCTATATTCTTTCCTGCTCTTTTTCATTTGTGATCCTGTGATTTGCTGGGCCTCTGGGGCCTCTTGAGTCAAGAGCTGGCTCTGAGAGCTGTCAGCAGGGAGGAGGGGACATGCCTATGTCTTTTCTCTCTAAATGGCAGGCCTCACTCTGGAGTTGCCCCATGGTAGCCTCCTCATCTCTTCTCCATGCCAAGCAAAAGGCTTTTGACAAGTCTGGATTGGGCAGAAACCCAGAGATTGCTGTAGGGCATCGCTTTCATGAGGACAACCAATAGATCTGCACAATATCCATGACCAGTAACAAGGCCACTTTTTTCTTGTTCCTCTTACATGCCAGTCACCATCCTCCACATCTTGACAAAATTACTAGAGAGGAATGCAAAGCTTGGGCAACTTTACTCCCTCCTCATTTCCACTAAATAACTTCACTCTTGGCCCCCTAACACCCTACTACCCTATTGTTTTAGAAAACAAAAGGTATATTCTTTCTCCAAAAGGTAAATGACCTGGAATTTGTTATTTCTTTCTCCAGATATTCTCTTTTATTGCAATTTGGGTTATATTGAGAAACTCTGTGTTGGAGTTTAAAGTACAGAATTTTTTTTTGATGGAATATCCTTGGGACCAACATCTCTGGAGGGTGGAAAAAGAAGCAGGATTAGAAGGAGGAGGTATTGAGTTGAGACACAGACTCAACATCCTTGGTCAATTCCACAGGGATCTCTGGAGCCAGAATGGCCCCTCAGAGCTGTTCTCAGTTGGCCCATGGCCAGTCCTTTACGTTCCTGCATCATTTGGTGATCACATGTGAGTATCCCTAGCAAAGACATAACCTTGGGCTAGAAGACACTTATGCCACTGAGACAATCCCTGAAAGGGCTGACAGATGATGGCCGTCTTCTGACAGCATTCTATGGTAAAGTAGCTGGGACAACAACTCTTTTATTAAAGAGAAATCTGTGTGGTGTACTACAGCATCTACCATAGGCTACCCTTTGCTCCATTCAGATTCTCTTATTAATACACATTTAGAAAGCAATTATTTGGAATTCTGCTGGACTCCTCATGAGCTAAACTGAGAATAGGAAGATATTAGGACAAACTATAGCCCCAATGCTGCAGCTGATCTCCGAGTCACAACTTAAACTCATTGTTCCCCTCTACTATTGAGTCTAGATTTTCTTTCTCTCTCTCTCTCTTTCTTCCAACAAGAATGAGCTTAGAATCTTTTCTTCCATTTTCTTTTTTGTTGAGATGAAATCCTGCTGTGTTTCCCAGGCTAGTCATGATCTTCTGGCTCAAGTGATCTTCCCACCTTGGCCTCCAGAGTAGTTGACATTACAGGCACCCAAACTGTGCCTGGCCTGCTTTTCTTCATTTTTACCTTGCATCTCTGTTGGTTTCAGTGCTTAGCTGGGCACTACCCATACTCTCAGCCTTGAGTAGTCTTAGTTTCTGGTCACCATGCCATTCTCAAAACCAGGATTGCTGAACTTGGTCGATTTGGCATCATAATTGGCAAAGAGAATATCAAAAAGTACCCAGGTGAGTTACCTGGGTTGCTAGACTTCTTATTCCTTGTTCCATTGTGTACTAGCAGCCCTACTTCTACTTGACAGTTTGGTTAATTACCTTGCCAAAATGATGACTCCTCCTGTTCCCATCTGGTTCCTTGGCACAAGAAGCCTAAATGCCTAGGCTACAGTCAAAGCTTGTAAGACAATGGGATTGTTACTATATCCTTTGGCAGAAGTGTTCTCCCTTTGAGAACCAGGATCTCAAAATCCATAGGATCCAGAGTTTCAGAGTAATGAATTATTCAATCAAGTCACTGGGAAAGAAGGGAGGTGAGACCACTTTTTCTTCTACCCCTTAGTTCTTAGAACCATGTATTTTTCCTTTTGGGCAAATAGCACCACATGAAGGTCTTTGAATCAAAATGTATACTAGTCCTAGAAGCTGACACCCTATCATTGTAAAGCATCGGCCATTGGCCCTGAGCTGAGATTTTAGTTGTGTCTTCAGATGACTGTTTCAATGCTCTATCAGGCTACTAACTTTGATGTAAGGAGACAAATAATATGCCCAGAGGATCTCCTGATTTGGGGTCAACTCTGTCTCTGTTTTGCTATAGTTCTCCTGATTATGTGAGATCCCACAGCAATGGATTAAGCGCTTTATAAACTTTTTTTTTTTTTTCAGATGGAGTCTCGCTCTATCGCCCAGGCTGGGGTGCAATGGTGCGATCTTCACTTACTGTAACCTTCACCTCCCTGGTTCAAGTGATTTCCCTGCCTCAGCCTCCCGAGTAGCTGGGATTCCAGGCGCACGCCACCACGGCCGGCTAATATTTTTGTATTGTTAGTAGAGACAGGGTTTTCACCATGTTGGCCAGACTGGTCTCAAACTCCTGACCTCAGGCAATCCGCCGGTCTCGGCCTCCCAAAGTGCTGGGATTACAGCCGTGAGCCACCGCACCCAGCCGTATAAACTCTTGGATAGTGGTAATGACTAAGTATCTGCTTGCAAGAAGGCAAACCAAGTGGCAAGTTGGTTTCCTCAAGGGGTAGTGCCATAATTCAGAGTCAATGTTGGTCTCTCTTGCTAGCAGGTTGAATATTTAGCAGAAGTAATAGCTAAATTACTTCTTGTTAAGTTAGGAACCCATGCTCTTGGAGACTTCTATTTTTATCAGCTTAGCTACTCTGTTCATATGCTCATTGTATCAGTTTTGGGATAGACAATGAAAGAGGCAGGCTGATGTTATCTGGCTGAATCATTTTGGTTTCATGGTTGTTTAGTAACTCCACTGTGTTGAATGCTACCTGGTGGGTGTAATCATGTGATACAAAGATTTTATAATTTGAGCCCACTCTCGTATGTTTATCTACATGCCTCTACCCCTGATCTTTTTGTCACTGATCTTCCCATTTTCTCTCTCCAGGCCCCAATTAACCTGCCAAGCCACTTGCCACTGCTGATTAGTCCATAAGTGTAGTCTAACCTACATATGTGTAGTCTAATCCGCTTCTCTTTCCACACAAAGTAGATGGTCAAGGTGCAGAGAAGTGAGTTGTCACTATTTCCTGGGGCCTTTGCCAAGATTCTAAATCTTGTATACTGAGAGAGTGCTCCCCAAATGACAAACTCTCCCTTATCCAAGCTTACGGTATAACCACCTTGATCAAGCACCCTCAACATGCAATCACATGTATACTTTTCCAATTCCTGCTGGTACATTCTGGTTCTTGTAGCTCCTTTGGGTTACAGTATCTTTCTTCCCTAATTAGACCCAGTATGTCCCTGGCTTGGTTTTGCTGCAGCTTAACCACAGCTATTGTAGTGAAAAAGAAGTAGGGGCATATCCTGAGGGAGACAACATTGTTTTGCAGGGAGCAGGCCTCTGAATTTTCTTCCTACAAGAGGGGAGGGAGGTTAACTCTTGACTGGGGAAGGAGAGCCCTTCTGCAATCTCAGAGGATTTCAGGAAATCTAAGGATTCAGGACTTGTTTGGACATCCACATAGATACCTATCCAATGCATCAGGGGCCTATTATTTTTTCCAAGCCAAGGCCCTAATCTTGGCATAGAAGATATGTCTTGATAAGGAGTTTAACCTTCTTCAGAGCTTGGCAACTCTGATTATTAAATCCTATTCCTGTCCTATGATTTCTAGGCCCTCCTGCTGCAGAAAATTAGATCCTTTATGTATGTTACCCAGAAGGCTCTTTACTTTCACACCTGCTTTCAATTACTTGTAAATTTCTTTCAGCTTTTTCTTTCTTTCAGTAAAGGGAGCTTAGAAAATAGCCACATGGGCTGGGCATGGTGGCTCATGCCTGTAATCCCAGCATTTTGGGAGGCTGAGGCAGGCAGATCACGAGGTCAGGGGTTCGAGATCAGCCTGGCCAACACAGTGAAACCCCATCTCTACTAAAAATACAAAAAATTAGCCAGGCTTGGTGGTGGGCACCTGTAATCCCAGCTACTCGGGAGGCTGAGGCAGGAGAATCTTGTGAACCCAGGAGGCGGAGGTTGCAGTGAGCCGAGATTATGCCACTGCACTCCAGCCCAGGCGACAGTACGAGACTCCATCCCAAGGAAAAAAAAAAATAGCCACATGATTGTATTGTTCTTATAGTTTCTATTGCTGGCTTATTTTTCAAATGTCTGATATAGAGCAGTAGCTAGAGCATCCCATCCACCTTTATATCATCCCAATTCACCAGTGAAATTTTGAACAATAGGAACCTCACCTAGTATCAGTACTGCCTGTGCCCTACCACCAGTGATGTGGTTCTCATTGCCAGCAAAGCCACAAGTGATCCGGCTCTAAACCCCATCTTCTTTCTTCTTCTTTCTTACAATTCTTAGAGTACTCCGGGTACTAACTGTCACAGGTTACGGTTTCCCAGGAAGCAGACTATGAGATGGGGATTAGAACATGCTACATATTTATTAAAGAACGTCCTATGGATAGACACATATGGAAAGGAAGATAAGAAAACAGGATTAGGCAAAAGGAGAAGTTAGCTGAAATGCAGGCTTGACAGCAGCCTCAGCCAACACTGCAGGGACACTTGGTGCTAAAATGGCCCTTCAGAGGTATCTTGAGCGAGATCAAGATCATCAGGTCTTTATTCTTCTGCACTAACCAGTTATTGGATGTGTGTCCCTGGGAAAGAGCATGACCTTAAACAAGAGGGTTCTGCAGCTGAGGCAATCCTTGAAGGGGCTGATAGCTAACAGCTGCCTGCTGACATGTCTCCAAACAGCTGGGTCAACAAGCCCTTCACTGAGGAAGGATCTGGACCCTAGAACTAATCCTTTTAGGGAAGTAGCAATTTGAGGAGGCTTGAAAGCAACTTTCAGAAAGACTGTGCCATTTTTCTGTATGACTCTGTGCCTTTGCAGATTCTTCTGTTTCTACACCAAATGATTTTTTTCCCACTCTTCATTCCTTTCTTTGCTAACTAGAACATGTCCTTCAAGCATTGCCTTCCCAAAGAAACCATTGCGGAATAGATTCCCTTTCAACCCCACTCCCAAGTCTCCTTGCCAAACAAACTCCCTGACTGGTGAAATATTCCTGTGTTTTCCTGTGAGGCTTTTAAGATGCCTATATATTAACGCTTAATGCTTATCACCCTGAGGTTTTTTTTGTTTTGTTTTGTTTTTAGAGACATAGTCTCACTCTATCGTCCAGGCTGGAGTGCATTGGCGCTATCTCTGCTCACTGCAACTTCCGCCTCCCAGGTTCAAGCAATTCTCGTGCCTCAGCCTCCTGGCTAATTTTTGTATTTTTAGTAGAGACAGGGTTTTACCATGTTGGCCAGGCTGATATTGAACTCCTGACCTCAGGTGATCCGCCTGCCTCGGCCTCCCAAATTGCTGGGATTATAGGTATGAGTCAACACGCCTGGCCTACCCTGAGTTTTAATTATGTAGTCATCTGCTATATTTTTCACTGGGCTATGCATTTCTTGGGGTTTTTATCTTTTCTTTTACTGGTGTATATTTAAGGAGCAGAACCAGTATGGTGCCTTTCATGTATCATGTATGTTAAATGGATGAACCCATCAAAAATATTACCATTCATGTCATAGTAGAAGGACATAGAACTAGAGTTAAGAAATCCAATTTGAGTCCTTACTTGGTCATAAACAGCCTATAGATAAGTCACTCAATCTCCTCATATCTGTTTCACCTTCCGTAAAATGTAGATAAGTTCTCTCCTTACTTTATATCATTTTTATAAAGATAAAGGAAAATGAGATATATGAATGTTGGGTAATAGAAGTGTTACACAATGCCAGAAATTATTATTGTTTATCTATCACTTATTCTGCATCAGTGATCAGTGTTTGCCTATCTTGCTGCCTATAAATGGTTCATTTACTGTTGTAAGTCTCTGGGTTAATCACAGATGCAAATTTTTACTGTTGCTAAGGTGTATCTGCTCTGTACTCTTCAATTCTGGACAACTAATCCATATGTGTATTTGGAAATTGGAAAATAAATGAGCCACTGAAAGCTATCACCTCTAAAAGAAAACCCTGGATTAGTGAAAGGCCTAATCAGTGGGTAGAAAGATGATTACAATACTGTCTATGACTAGAGGGAGACAAACATGATAATATAAGAGAAATGAAATATTATAGATATTTTCTAGATATGAGATGGGATTTAGTGCAGGTACAAAGGAAGGAGTGATTAGATAGAGATTGAGGAGATGAAACTTGCCCTGTCTGGCAGTTTCCCTTCAGGCAGGCAAGGAACTGAAGGGCATGCAGGATGTGCAGAGGCACAAAGGAATAGTAAGATGGAGGATTCCAAAGAGTTCTGTGTGACCAGAATGTATGGCAGAGGGGATGAGGGAAAATAAGGCAGCCACATGTGTCTGCCACCTTGGCATCAGGAAGGCCTCATTGGACATACTGTATATGGGGTCCTCTTCTGTTGCAGTTCTGAGATTCTCTGACTTACCTCAATTAGTAATTTATTATTTGGTATGGGAGATTCACTCCATTATGATAGTGGTCTTATGCAATATGTTTTATTTCATCATTGTAAATATATTTAATTCTGAAAATGCAAGGCTTTGGGGATAGGCTATAATAATATCTATCAGAAGTTTAAAGGATCCAGATAGCCATTGTTTAATGGCACTAATGATAAATTTAATGTCAGTTTAAAGAATGCTTTGAAGGCAAAGTTAGGTCGTCTTTAATTGTTTGTTATTGAGGCCAAGGTGGAGGTGGGGGAGATTTCCTTTGCTTTTCTGTTAGTATAGAACCTTTTTTATTTTTTATTTTTTTCATGAGCATAGAACACAGCAAAAAACATCACGGCACTTTAGGGTTGGTAAGGACTAAAAATTATCTTTCCAGCTCCCTTCATGCCAATTCCCCACCCCGGCCAACAAAAACCCTAATTGCTTCTATAGGTCCATGACATCTTAAAGATCTTAAAGGTCTAGAGTGGTAGGGAATTATAATACTGTTTAGTCATTTACTGGTGATGGCATCATATACATTTCTACATATGTCTGGAATATCAGAAATATTCTGGGTACTTCTAAAAGTCACAACAGAACTTGGTGGTATGGAAAGATTGGAACGAATATGCATTTCTCCTGCTGAAGGTAGCATGTAGAAGCATAAGCACCATTTTTGCTCCACCACTGGCTTTGCAAATCATACATTTCCCAGAGGTAGGTAATAATAAGAAAATATGAGAAAATCGAATTCTCTAGTTCTTCTAGTAAAGTAGAACAGCAAAGTCATTTTAAAATGATAGTCCAGTGGTTGTGACATCACCAGATAAGTCAGGTTGGAAGGGTTCCTAAAAATAATTCAGCTGAATCCTTTACTGATGAGGAAACTGAAGTCCACAAAGGTCAAGTGGTTTGCCCAAGGCCACAAAGCTCTCTGATCATCTAAAGTGGTCCCCAATGCTGTAATGTTTATAGGTTTTCAGACTTATTGTTTCATAGAACAGAGTTCCTTCTCATCAAAATGGGTGTTATAGAACATGGCATCCTCCTCACATGGCATAAGGAAGCTACTCCCTTCTGAGGACTATTGCTTGTCCTTCATTATTCAAAAGATCAATTATCTTGGGCTCCTCTCATTCATTGTTTGTTTACTTCCCTGTTGATTAATTAGTTCTGAGAGGAGAGAAAAGTAAAGGAGGTAAAACCCATAGCCATTCTTTCACTTATTAGTGGTTTGGTGGGTGTTAGTGGAGCAAGGGAGGGTTGGTGGAGAAAATGAAATTAAAGATTTTTAAGATGATTACCTGTGACTTTCATTTGTTCCAAGGTATTAATGACATAAAAAATCGAGAGCTTCACAAAAAATACATTGACATTCTTATCTTGCAAAATCTTCAATGTTTCACAATCCAAAACTCATATTTTAAACATTATTCAATCACCTACATCATTAGTCTTTAATCTATGGGTTTCTCATGATTTGTATTCTGTTAGAAGCATGATGGGTTTTAGTTATGAGTGTGTGAGTGAAGAAACGAAGGTAAGTTCCCAGGCTTTTCTCAGCTGAGACTATCACCATATGTGTGAACAAATGCCTTCCAGCCGATACTGGGTGTAAACCACTTGAAATATTGGAGAAAGGCCAACATTTCATCATTTTGGCCCATCTCTTTGCACAGTGTAATGCTCTCGTATGCCGTTCCAGAGCAGTGAAACGCCGAAAGCTTGTCTAAAATGCGAATGATAATACACCTATTTTTATCTAGCAGAGCCACTGCGGTTCACATAGTTACTTTCCCAGCTGAAAAATGCTGGTGAACCAGCACAGCAAGACCAAGATAAGTAGCTTCTTAGAGTTACTGGCAAACAGCAAAGACAATTAAACTTCAGTATTGAGTCACTTGTCAACTGGGCAGGCTGACTTCAACTCCTACCACTGAGTTTTCAAGCTGCGTAGGATTTTGCCGTATTGAGCTTAGTTTACATTAAGCCATTTGTGCTGCTAAATTCTTTAAAAGCCAAATTATTTGATAAGAGGCTGTATGCTTGTATTTTGGAGCGTGTGTGATACTTACCGTCCTAGTTTCTAAGCTGAAATTGTTGATGCCAAGAAGGGAGATTATTACATGTATTGAAGCACTGTGAGCAGACCAAATGTGACTCCTTTTTGCAAAAGAACCTATGTGAATACCGAGTCAGCCTCCCACACACATGAGTCTTCTTTGTCACTTCAGTGGGAGTTTTATGTGGGAATTAAGAAGAGAAAAATGTCACCCAGAGTGTGTCTGATCATGATTTAATATCTGAGCCAAGACATCTTCAGCTAGTGAAAGCTCCTACCCACATAACATTAAATCATAAACATATGCAGCAATGGGCCTTTGAATACGCCTTTGCAATGCTTTGCATGGAATGAGCCATAAGCTATGTTATTTGATTAATTGAATTGACATTCACAGGAAACTCTCATATTGGGATATTTAGTTGAAATATAAATAACAGAATGGTCAGCGTTTTGGTTCAATGCTTTGGGGGAGGACCATAAAAGTCCCAATGTCTGCTGAGTGAAGAAAACCCAAAACAACTTACATGCCTTCGTGGCCTAAAACAGGGAGTGGTAGGAAGTGGGGGAGGCAAGAGAAGCAGTGTGTGTGTGAGAACCAAAGGCTTCCTCTAACAAACTAATTAATTATACCTTTATGTATGATTAAGATGCATTAATTAAAAATTAGAGGCCATATAGTTTTGATTACTGTTAAAACAAATGCATACACCAAACAAGCACAACCATGTTTTATTCAAATAAATAAGGAGCTTATGGGTTCAGTCCATGGCATTTAAATGCAGTTCCATCCTGTGCTTCCCATGGGGTAATTACATGACTCAGTCCGCTGGACACCCAGCTCAGCCAAAGCAGATTTACAGGGAGTAAGGAGAGATCATCCTGGGATTCCTTTTGCTTGGCTTCAGAGTTCCTGAATTAGTGTACAGTTGGGTGTGAGCTACAGGTTGCACCATTAAGCAGCTTCCTCAACCACAGAAGCACTTATAAGGAAAGAGGCAGTCATGGGGTAGTTCTGGTCCTATTCATGTTTGGAAACTAAAGAAATGGGAGAGACACTAAGAGGTTTATATAGGTTTTTCCTGGAGACCTGGGTTGGCCATATTGAATCCACAAGGATTAGAGCTGAGTGTGTCCCTGTGTAAAGGCGTGCTGCTGTTCAACTGCAGTGTCATCTGGCCATTGTTCTTTGATGCAAACAGATTCTATCTATGGCTCCTCACACTACACAATATGGTAGGTTTTCATTACCTTCAAGGAAAGAAGTCTCTACTCAAAACTTTTAAATACTTTAGCTGCAGCCCCCAGAAGCAGTCCAAGCAGTAGGCAGCAGGTAAAGTGGATCATGAATAGGGCTTTGTATGAGGACCCTTAGAATTATATTGGAATACCTGTAGCCCATTTATAGACTGAACATAACTAACTCTTTCAGGCAAGTAAGTAATACAGAACATCGTGTTTCAGGTAGGATTTTATTATGTCTTATCAGTGGCATTATTATTCTCCTTGAGCTGAACCTCATCCTGAGCTAGAATTAGCATTTTTAGACTTCTTATAGTCATAAATATAAACTGAGTTCTGCCTTTACAATAAATGCTTCTCTCATCTACTGGATTCTCTAACTCAACTTTAACGTGGGAAATTGTGTTTTCTAATTGATCTCTCCACAGGTATTGGGTCCTCTTCTGCAGGTATAGGTACTTAGCACCCCTGCCCCCACACCACTCTAAGGGGAATTGTGAGTGGAGAGAAAGTCCAACTGGCACAGAAACTGCTGTAGAAAATCCAAGGAAATGCCGATTGCAAGATTCTGAGTGTTTGGCAATTAATAAATTTTATCCTTTTGGCCTAGAAAATTTACTCACGGAGAAATTTTTAAAAAGCCTACCGTGTAATACCCTTTCAAGATTCCTAAATAGTGTTGGGAAAATCCAAACCATACAAGTCGCTTTCTTCTCAACCCCAGGTAAATCAAGCTACTAGATTATTAACTCTGGGTTATATCATCACTACACTTTTATCTCATATTAACACTATATACATTATTAAGTTATATATCGGTATAAATTGTACATAATACATATAATTTTAAAAAAATTTTGTGTGTATATCATAGGTATGTGTACATATACATATTTATGGGGTACATGAGATACTTTAATACAGGCACGCAATGTGTAATAATCACATCAGGGTAAATGGGATATCTATCCACTCAAGCATCTATTCTTTGTGTTACAAACAATCCAATTATACTCTTTTAGTTATTTAAAAATATACAATTAAATTATTATTGACTAAAATCACTTGTTGTGCTATCAAATACTAGGTCTTCTTCATTCTTTCCAACTACTTTTTGTACCCATTAACCTTCATCACATCTCCCCCAGACCCCTACTAACCTTCCCAGCCTCTGATAACTATTCTTCTACTCTCTATCTCCGTGAGTTCAATTGTTTTACTTTTTAGCTCCTCCAAGTAAATGAGAACATGAGAATCTTGTCTTTCTGTGCCTTGCTTATTTCACTTAACAAAATGACCTCCAGTCCCATCTGTGTTGTTGAAAATGACAGGATCTCTTTCCTTTTTATGGCTGAATAGTACTCCGTTGTGTATAAGTACCACATTTTCTTTATCCATTTGTATGTTGATGGACCCTTAGGTTGCTTCCAAATCTTGGCTATTGTGAAGAGTGCTGCAACAAACATAGAAGTGTAGATATCTCTTCAATATACTGATTTCCTTTCCTTTAGGTATATACCCAGTAGTTGGATTGCTGGATCATATGGTAGCTCTACTTTTAGGTTTTTTGAGGAACCTCCAGACTGTTTTCCATAGTGGTTGTACTAATTTACATTCTCACATGCAGTGTACGATGGTTCCCATTTCTCAACATCCTTGCCAGCATTTGTTCCTGCCTATATTTTGGATAAAAGCCATTGTAACTGGGGCTCATCACTACACTTTTCAATGATGTATCTGGGTTTCTGAGGACTAACCATTGCAGGCTAGCCTTGGTGTTGGTTATTTTGAAGCTGAGTTTCTTTTTAAAGAACTCTTTACTAGTTGTTGTATGTTACATTGTTTGGCCCAGAGAGTTGACACAGGTCTTGGAGCTGGAGATCATGTGATAAATAATGCAAGGTAGAAACTTACCCCACTGATTAATCACAATCCTGTGAACCTGAATGGAGTGAGTCATGGTCAGTCAACTAGGTAGAATTGGTCTTCTACTATTCTGTAGATGAAAGACAACCACCATTCTGGATCTTCAGGCTATACAAAAACAAACAAACAAACAAACAAACAAACAAACAAACAAACAAAAAACAAGAAATAGAAAAAGAAAAAAATCTTTAAAAAGTTCAGAACTGATTCCTGATTTAAAACATTGTGACTCAACATAATCTTATTTATAAATTCATTCAATAATAAACACATTAAATCGCCAGGCGCGGTGGCTCATGCTTGTAATCCCAGCACTTTGGGAGGCCGAGGCGGGCGGATCACGAGGTCAGGAGATCGAGACCACGGTGAAACCCCGTCTCTACTAAAAAAAAAAAAAAAAAATACAAAAAATTAGCCGGGCGCAGTGGCGGGTGCCTGTAGTCCCAGCTACTCAGGAGGCTGAGGCAGGAGAATGGCGTGAACCCGGGAGGCGGAGCTTGCAGTGAGCCGAGATTGCGCCACTGCACTCCAGCCTGGGTGACGGAGTGAGACTCTGTCTCAAAAAAAAAAAATAAAATAAACACATTAAATCATAAGGAATTAAACAGAAAGAATTCTAGGAGTTATTATTTGTAACAAGTTGCAAGTGTATAAACACATCCTTAGTGTAACAATTTGTTAGACCTTATGAAATCCCTCATCAATTTACCTTTTCTCAAACAGGTGTGTTTGGTCTTAACAGGAGGTTTTCCATACATAGTTTTTTATGGTGAGTTTTTAGTGGGTTATCACCTTCTACTGCTCCATCTTTGCTTTTTATCTTTTGTCTTTTTATTTTACTTATTTTCTGAGTCCCTATATGAAATAATTATTTAAAATTTACAGTATGTCTTTTTCTTTAAAGAGAGAAGAGAAAGAAAGAGAATTCCTTGACCTTGAAAACAGACCATCAATGGTGAGTACTTGCCCAGTATTCAGAAATATCATCAAAGTGTTATCTCATGATGGATGCTAACCATATAAAATATTTCTACTAATAGCCTCAATCAAATTAAAATAAAAACTGGGAATGGTGTTTTTGGCGGTTTTTGACAGTTGAATAGTCTCAAATATTGCAAGACACATGAAGTTTAATATCAGTGAGATCTTTCTCACATTCTGTATCTTGGAAGTTTGGGTGAGAATTGTATTAAAGATGTTTATGAAGCCAAAAATGTAGACATATGTGGAAAGAGAGTTTTAAGGTCTAATTGATCTCAGATGAATACATACTAATACTTACTGAGACTTAGGTGAGAATCAAAAATTTAAAAAAATCCTGATATGAAACAATGATCTATTGAACATGTTCTCAGGTTCTAATTACCCTCCACAGGAGGCTAAACTTTTCCCCAGTGATATGAAGTGTTCCTTAGAAAACTTCTTTTAAATCTTCATAATCACTGATGGAAATAGAAATTGTAGCAACATGGAATAAGAAACATGCTTTCCCAGGTACTGTTAATCTAGAGGAGACCTGCTCAACCTCACTGACAGCCTCTAAGTATTAATGGAACGTTTACTTAGATATTGAAGAGGATTCTTTTGTATTAGGTTGGTGCAAAAGTAATTGTGATTTTTGTCATTAAAAGTAATGGCAAAATGCTAATAAAAGTAATGGCAAAAATCACAATTACTTTTGCAGCAATATAATAAAATGTCTTTATCCTCAGACTCATTATACTCATTTGTTTGAAGAGAGGTAACATCACTTAGTTATTAGATACAATACATCTGATTTCCAGTCCCAACCCTATCTCTAGGAAACTCTTTGACCTTGTCCAGGAAAACGACAGCCTAAACCTTGTTGCTAGCAATGGACTCTGTGACCTTGGGCAAATCACTTAGTCACTGTCTCTATTAATCTGTCTCTAAAGTGGACTCCTCTTTGCTCTCTTCCTTATGGGGATGTTATGAGCATCAGGGAGATAATATTGGTAAATTGCTTTGAGTTCCTAAGAAGAAAAGCACACTTCAAATAGAAGCACCATTATATTGTTGTGCAATCACGTTATATCTTCTTTTCCTTCAATTATCCCTTCTGCTGTTATGTTTACTTCAACAGTTAGGTGTGTCTATTTTAACTGGGCAAACCAATACTTATCTGTTATGCTTTTCCCTATTCCTGTTACTTATCCTATTTTGCATATTTTCCCAAGTTAATTTTTTGGGAGAATAATCTATAAATGAGTTAATAATCTTGACCATGAGAATACACTTTTCAGAAAGACAACTGCACTAGAATATATAGTTTCAGTGACAATAGAACAACACCCAGCAGCTTCTAGTATTTTCAAATTACTATGTCCAATAAAAATAATTATTAATGATGTACGTTTAAAGCGTACCTTTCATCTGATCATCTCAAAGTATTTTAGAAACTCTAATTAAACTCTGGAACACCCCTTTACTAAACATATTATTATTTCCATGTTGCCAGTGAAGAAACTGAGGTTCAACAAGGTTATGAGACTAGCACAGGGACACAAAATGAGTCAGTGTCAGGAAGGGGACTTAGTGTTTTCAAGGCCTGGTCAAAAGTTTTCCATCTTGAGCTAATTAGCGCTCTGTAATTTCAAGGATAAAAGGTATCAGGTTACCAGGTAACAACCACTGACTCCCAAAATTCAGATGTAGCATTGCAGTGCTTAGGTGATCTGATGCTCCCCTTTTCCCAACCTATTTCTGTTCTTAACTCTTGGAAGGTTTTTTGGCTTCTCAAGCTCATCCACCAATGGACGAGTAGAGCTAGGCATATATAAGCTATAAAGCTCCAATCAGTTGTTATAATAACTCTTGTCTAGCAAAAGTACAGAGTGGGAACAAATGTTGATAGTCAGCACTAAGGTGATGCCAATGAATTACCTGTAGATTTTCATATCCTGCTCTGCCCCATGCTATGTTGTAGCAGAAGTTTTACGAGGCTAAATAGCATCTTATCGCTAGAAAAATAACAGTCCGTAATGCTGATTTAATTTACTTTGAATAAGAAGAATTAGAAATTGACTACCTGCCACTAATAACCTAAATCCTATGAACTGGCTCCAAGGATTGAGATATAGTCCACAGTCTTAGGTAAGCCATACCTCTTTTTCAGTTTAAGTGGGTCAGCCTCACTTCACACCTGTGTCTTCAGGTTAATTTGAGGAATTTCGAAGATTCTAGCTCAAATGACTTTGCCTACAATATTTTTCTCCTTATGGATAAGTTTACAAAATTTTTCTTGTCTAATCTATGGAATCATTTCATAAAATCCTTTTTAGGGACTGAAAAGTATTAACCTAAGGATAGGAATTTATCTTTGTGGTCAGAACTGTGCCATAAATAGGAAATCCTAGTGATTGCCCAGGTGTGGAAGGCAAAATGGCTCAATAGTGAAGAGCTCTAGTTTGGAGTCAGAGTTAATCTGGCTAAGTTTCTTATTAGCTGCAAGAAGATCACTTAAGATCTTTGAGTTTGTTTTATTATTTGTTAAATGGAAATAATATTCCTATAGCCTGCACTTGTTGTGCAGGTGAATTGAGTTGTTGTAGGAAAATTTTGAACATGACACCTGGCATGTGGTAGGTATTCAGTAAGTAGTAGCTCTTAGTAATTAATTTTAATTATTCTCTGAATTTGCCAAGGAAAAGAGCCTAATAAGTATGGAAGCTTGAAAAGGGTAAAAGACAGAGTATGTCCAGAATAAAATAGTTACTAAGCTGAATCCTTTGCTATTTGTGACTAGGGAAACAAAGTAAAAAAGGATCAAGTGTGTGACCAGATGGCTCTTGGTAACTGAAGCAGGAATGGATAGCATATTAATTACAGGAAAAAGTAGGATATATAGATTGGCACAGAGTATTATCATGTTCTTTCTCTAACAAAAAATGTGATTGTTATGTTCATATATTACAATGGAAAATTGTTCTTTCAAGTCCAACTTTTCTTGTGATGTTTTCCAGGGAATTGCATTTGACTAATGCCCTAAAGCATTTAACACAATTTTCAAAGAAGTTTTCAAAATGTTTGTGAAAATAATAAGACTAAACTTAAAGCTAATGTAAAATAAAATAAGCCATTCCAGATGTGGCGGAGAAGGGAATACAAGTAACTTTTTGCTTAAAAAAAAAGACTGATTCATAAAACATCCATTTGCCATTTAGATGTAAGAAGTATTTGGGAGGGAGAAGAGAAGATAGTTTCCTTTTGGTCAAAGGAGAGCAGATGCTTAGGAGACATGAAGTTATTTTTCTCCTTTCCTAACTTTGCATGAAGATCCATACAATCTGAATGAAATCCACACGACAGGAAATCTCACTGAAATTCATAACCGGGACTCCAGGATAATTCATAAAAATAAAATTTGTGATAGTCTGAAGACCCAGAGTACTAACTTATCAATATGTAGTCTGTAGCTCAGATAAAAAGCTTTATTTATTTTCAGATGATTATTCATCTTGATTTATTAGTCTGTTTTTTCAGTGTTTGCCTGCTTACTGTAGTTCAATACTGCTACTACTACCTTTAGATGGATCAATGGAGAATTTTAACTTTTTTTCATTAATTTTATAGGTGATTTATCCCAGGGTTACCTCTTAATTGATTTTCCTATCTCTAATTTATTTCTTATTCAATCTATTCTCCATATTTGCTGACAAACTGATCAAAACCAAAACCCCAAAATATGACTATGTCACTGCTAAGATTAAAATCTTCAGTATCTCCTCATATCTTCAAAAAGAAAGAAAGAAAGAAAGAAAAAAACCCCAAAGTTTTAAACTGATTAGAATGACATTCTTCTCACTTTGAAATAAGGACCGAACATGGTTTTCAAATTTTGTCATGGATCACTCTCTCACTTAAAAACATTGTTTTTTCATGCCATTTAAACAGTCAACATTAATATCACTGTGGCAAAACCAAAGCAGTCTGGTGGTTATTAAAGAGAAAAATCTTTGTGGCACCCCAGCTTCTAGAACATAACAAGAAAAGAGCCACTAAGGACAAAAATCAAACCCATATTCCACACAGGTTGATGATAATAGGCAAAAAGATGAGGAAGATTATGTGGTAGGTTAAAAATTTACATTATTATTATTATTTTATTCTTTAGAGATGAGGTCTTGCTCTGTCACCTAGGCTGGAATGCAGCAGTGCAATCATAGCTCACTGCAGTCTTGAACTCCTGGGTTCAAGCAGCGCTCTCACTTCAGCCTCCCAAGTAGTTGAGACCACAGATGGACACCACCATGCCTGGCTAATTTATTTTTATTTGTATTTTTTGTAGAGACAGGGTCTCACTCTGTTGCCTAGGCTGGTCTTGAACTCCTGCATTCAAGCAATCTTCCTGTCTTGGCTTTCCAAAGCGCTAGGATTACAGATGTGAGTCACCATGCCCCTTTATTGTTATTACTATGATACGAATTGATTTTTGTTCTATTAGCTGGTCTCAGCAGGATACAAGCTTGAAAGCAGCTTTATGTTTTCTCACCACTCCTTGAAGTAGACTACATAAAACCATTTTTTCCCACCCCAGGGTAAAATAGCTTTTCCAGTCACTCTTTCTCTCTCTCTCTCTCTCTTTTTTTTTTTTGTTTTTTTTTTTTTTTTGAGACAGAGTGTTGCTCTGTCACCCAGGCTGGAGTGCAGTGGCGAGATCTCGGCTTTCTGCAACCTCCGCCTCCCCGGGGACGCGATTCTCCCGCTTCAGCCTTGGGAGTAGCTGGGACTACAGGCACCCGCCACCACGCCCGGCTAATTTTTTGTATTTTTAGTAGAGGCTGGGTTTCACCCTGTTAGCCAGGATGGTCTCTATCTTCTGACCTCGTGATCCGCCCTCCTTGGCCTCCCAAAGTACTGGGATAACAGGCCTGAGCCACCGCGCCTGACCCCCAGTCACTCTTGAATAATAAAAAGACTCCCATTACTTTAAAGAATTAAAGAGTTGAGACCAGTTTAAAAGCAACTCTTGGCCATGGAGCTGTCCTCTCTTCTGATATTATAAAAATGGTCTGGCCAGGCGCGGTGGCTCAGGCCTGTAATCCCAGCACTTTGGGAGGCTGAGGATGGCGGATCACGAGGTCAGGAGATCGAGACCATCCTGGCTAACACGGTGAAACCCCGTCTCTACTAAAAATACAAAAATAAAATTATCCAGGCATGGTGGCGGATGCCTGTAGTCCCAGCTACTTGGGAGGCTGAGGCAGGAGAATGGCGTGAACCCGGGAGGCAGAGCTTGCAGTGAGCCGAGATCGGGCCACTGCACTCCAGCCTGGGCAACAGAGCGAGACTCCGTCTCAAAAAAAAAAAAAAAAAAAAAAAAAAAAAGGGTCTATGGGTCTATCAGCTCAATGTAGACTTTGTGAATACACGGTATCTACTGTTTTGTTTTGTTTTGTTTTGTTTTTAATCTTGGATTTTGCATCTGTGCCAAAATGGAGGCATGGAGGCATCAGAAAGAGCAATGAGCTCACAGGGAGAAGGTAAGCGAGGCAAGTGCAGTTGTTATCTGTCTTTCTGCCCATGGATGATAAACTCATTATTGCTGGCTCCTCCTCTTGGGGGATGCAACTGTGGGATTTTTGGAGTTCCTCTGCTGAGATTTCAGACTGCAGTAAACTTATAAAGGAGGACTAATTCTCACTTGCTGGTCACTTACAACTGTCTACCTCATTCCTGAGGCTTCTTAAGGGGTACTTCACTATGGGGTACAGTGTAACCCCTGTGTTCCTCTCTGGAATGGTCCTATTTGAGTGAGTTGGAGTGGCTTTTTTTTTTTTTTTCCACAGGATCTACATCTAGAACCAGGGAAATAAACCCCTTTACCATTTCCTTGGGGGAGAAACATTTCATTTTCTACACAGCTCCTTTCTTTGTTCTACCAGCTCCATCCAGACTTTCACCTTTCAACTTCTTCCAACATCTGTCAAACACCAGTCCCTTTGACTCCCAGATTTCTGAAGATGCATGTCAAGCTCTCTCATTAATTTCTTTTAAGCCTGTTATTTGAGGTTTGAAGTCAGGCTGAAGCTCCTCCCTACCTTTATCTGAGAGGAAGTAAAATAGTCAACAACTTTTTCCACAGATATTTTCTCTCTTATTCTTTCAACCTCAGCCTTTTATGTGGGTGGAGTGGTGATCACCTAATTCTCGAAGACCTGGCTGGGGGCTGTCTTCTCTTCTAATCTTACAAAAGTGGTCTAGCAGCTCAGTCTAGACTTTGTGAATACATGGTATCTACTGTTTTTTACTTGGTTTTTGCATCTGTGCCAAAATTCCAGAGCAACAGAAAGAGTTTTCTTTTTCTTTTCTTTTCTTTTTATTCTTTTGAGACAGGGTCTCACTCTTTTGCCCGGGCTGGAGTACGATGGTGTGATTATTGGCTCACTGCAACCTCAACCTCCAGGGCTCAGGTAATCCTCCCACCACAGCTTCTCAAGTAGCTAGGATTACAGGCACACACCATCATGCCTGGCTAATTATTTTGTATTTTTTCTAGAGATGGGGTTTCACCATGTTGCCTAGGCTGGCCTCAAATTCCTGGGCTCAAGTGATCCTCCTGCCTCAGCCTCCCAAAGTGCTAGGATTATAGGCATGAGCCACCACCTCCAGCTAAGAAAGAGTTCTTTTTGAAATCCTGTGACACTGGTGGATGCCGCAGCACCTCTGAAGGCCTATGCCTCTGCTCCCTCTCATGGGCCCTGACTTCCATGCCTGGCACATGCTACGTATGCTGTGTATTTTCAGGCCTGTGTTAGCTGTTTAAGCCATTCTTTCTGTCTAGAATGCCCTTCCCATCCTTGAAAAAGCTTCTAAGACTTAGCTCAAACATTATCTCTTTTGTACAAGCTTGCTAAACTCCCCTGGGGAGAAGGAATACTTATCCCAGCTGTGCTTACCCAATATTTAGGGATTACATAATGAAAATCTCAGGTTTCGGAGTAAGACAGACCATTTAGGTTTCAATTGGAGCTCAGCATGTTAGTAGCTCTGTGTGACCTCAAAAAAGTTCCTTAATTTCTCAGTCTATTCATTTTAAAAAAATGAAGGAAAACTAACCTCTTATTATTTGAGGTTGTATACATATTAAATGAAATAATTTCTATAAAGTGCAGAGTACAATATCTTAATATAGTCACTACTCAATATGATAGGTAAGTACTTAATACGATAGTTGACTATTGCTACTACTAACGGTGCTTGTAGTACAACTACTTTTAGTTCTTGTGTTTATTGCTATCACCTAAGAAGTAATTAAACACAAATGCAACAAAAGGAAATCTATTTCTACTTGTCTTTGACTTTTTATTCATTGCCACTTGCCAGCCACTAGCCTACATTTTTTATATGTGCTATGCAATTTTGTTCTCTCAACTTCCCTATGAGGTAAGTATAATTATCTCTTTTTGGCAGATGAGGAAATTAAAGTTCAGAGGAATGAAGTAACTTGTCCAAGTTCCCACAGCTAGCAAGGTGCAGAACCAGAAATCAAAATCTAGGTCTGCCTCCTATCGAAGCTCATGCTGGTAACAACCACACTGCACAGGAGAGTCCACAGGCTCTTACTTCATATTTGCTAGATGTCCAGCTTTCACGAAATAGCATCACCTACTCTAGTGTTTCTGTGCCTGTTAATTCCAGCACAACTGTAACTCCGATGTGCTTTTATTCTACAAAAATTCCCTGATGTAAACATCATTCAAAATTTCCGTGAGTTTCCTTTAAGTGTGGAGTAGGATAATCTTCGCAAGCCTTTTTGGTTTTAGGCTGAGAATTCCCTGAAAGACCATCTTTATTTACCTCTTCCTGAAAGTTTTTATATTAACCACCTGGCCATCCATCAAATCAACTCTTCCTCACAGTACTTGAAATTTAAAATGAACAGCTTGGGCCCAGCCAGGCTATTGCTGTGAAATTGTGTCATGCTCACTTACTATGTATGGTGCATTCTCCCAGGAAGCCTGAAGTGCAAAGTGTTATTAATTTTCAGCCAGTGTCCCAGTTTTGTCACTGGCATAGCATTTTCTCCTTCTCTGTGAAAGGTACTAAATTTCAAGTGCAAAGGCTGAGCTGGAACGTGTGAGGCAGACGACACCAGATGATCCATTTCCCCCATTCCTGGAATAGTACAATCCTGCTACCTGTTTGCCTCCCACTGAAGCCCCAGACTCATCAGGGTTCTTCTAAGTGACGTAGCAAACAGGAGACCCTGCTCTTAATCAGAAGCTCCTGTTTCTGTTTCTTTTCTTTGCTTTTTCTTTCATTCTTTCTTTTTATTTTTTGAGACAGGGTCTCGCTAAGTCACCCAGGCTGGAGTGCAGTGGCACAATTTTGGCTCACTGCAACCTCTGCTTCCTGGGTTCAAGCAATTCTCTCAGCTCTGTCTCCCGAGTAGCTGGGACTACTGGTCTACTGGTGCCTGCCGCCACACCCGGCTAATTTTTCTATTTTTGTAGAGACAGGTTTCACCATGTTGCCCAGGTTGGTCTCAAACTCTCGGGCTCAAGCGATCCACCCAGCTTGGCCTCCCAGCTGCTGTTTCTTCACAGACCTGCAAGTTGCACTTTGATGCAAATCTTTTCTTTAGCCAGATTGCTGCTTACTACCAGTCCCAAAGATTGCAGTTCAATTTAATTTCAGGTAGAGAAAAACAAAACAAACAAACAAAAAAACAAGAACATCTCCTCTGTCCATCATGTGGATCAGTTTAGAGACTCAAAGAAATAATAAATAGTTCAGCTGACTTCCCGCCAGAATTTTTGTTAATATGTACTGGCCAGTTTCAAAAGAAACAAGGTGCAGGGGCTGGCTTATTGGTTGGTAACTCAGAGATGTACTAACTTAAAAGCCACAGAAGCTACATGTTTCCTGAAAATAATATTTGTATGCAATACCTCCATAACTAAAAACCCTACTGATTATTTTTCTTTTCAATTCGGGCTGGGGTAGGTGTGGGTATAGGGTATAGGTTGTTGCATGTTGTCCCCCATTCATCCTTTATGAAAGACACAGGTGAGACAATGCCTTTACCTTACAGCTTCTTCAGTTCTCTGGCCATCCTCTTCATTTTCTGCTTCATGTACTTCAGCACAGGCAGGTGCTTCTTTAGCTCGTTACATAGTAATTATCTATTTACTGTTCTATGTCCTCACCTGACCTGTGTCTCCTTAAGGGCAGGGACTGTGTCCTACACTTAGCCTTCCCAACACCTGATAGGTGTTCATTATCATATTTTTGTTTGTTTGTTTGTTTGTTGAGACAGAGTCTAGCTCTGTCGCCCAGGCTGGAGTGCAGTGGCACAATCTTGGCTCACTGCAACCTCCACCTCCCTGGTTCAAGCAATTCCCCCACCTCAGCCTCCCGAATAGCTGGGATTACAGGTGCACACCACCATGCCCAGCTAATTTTTTTTGTATTTGTAGTAGAGACGGTGTTTCACCATGTTTGTCAGACTGGTCTCGAACTCCTGACCTCAGGCAATTGGCCCGCCTCAGCCTCCCTAAGTGCTGGAATTACAGGTGTGAGCCACCGTGCCCATCCTATTATCATATTAATATACCCTTTCATAAAGTAATTTGAACTTTACAGTTGTATCATTATCAATATTATATTGCAACAGTTTATAGTGTTGTCATACAGTTTAGTATATTTCAGTTACTAAAATGCTTGGACTCAAAAAGAAATAAAATGTCATCATAAAAATAAAACGTGATCCGCCAATTTATTCATTTGTTATTACTGATATTGAATAGTAAAGATAATCATACATGCAGATGTTATCTTTGGCTGTTCTACCTCTCCCTTTTTATCCTATGAATTTGGAATAGCAATAATTATTCCTCAAAATTTTGGTAGTGAATAATGAGTGAAATTATATTAAATTCTTTGAGTTCTTAATCTGGCATTGAGTTTTTTCCATTCTGCAAGCCATCACACATACTAATCATGGAGTGGAGTGAGAGGTCTCAGGAAGTGGGGTCCTAAAGTGGAAAGGCAGGGTAATTAACTCTTATGAAGGCAGAGGCCACATCACCTTTATTCAAGAGGTGAGGTGGCAATAACAATAGCTCTTTACCTTAGAGAAACAGTCCTTGCATGATTTAGCTCCAAATGTTCTTTCAGGAATTCTATAACCTTTCTTCTGAGGATTAGTTTAATTTATTGTCAGTGCTGTTCAGGAAGCCTTTTCAAATCCACAGCTTAGCCTTCCCTGCCACATATACACACATGCACACACACAAATACAGACACATATATGCCAATATTTATATGCACACACAAGCACATACATACATACTCAAACACATAAACCACTTTCACTAATACATGCCTATATATACACACACATACGTAGGCACATACATATGTAATTACTCAAATGCACAAAATATGCAGATATGAACATAGCATACACACACGGACATGCATCTACATTATTATGGACTATATGCTTATGTGCCCTCAAAACCTATATGTTGAAGCCTAATCCCTAATATGATGATTTTTGGAGGTGGGGTCTTTGGGAGGTGACTAGGTCATGAGGGTGGAGCCCTCATGAATGGGACTAGTGTCCTTATAAAAGAGGCCCCAGGGAGCTCTGTTGCTGTCTTTTTGCCGTGTGAGGATACAATGTGAAGTCAGCAGTATGCCATCCAGAAGACGGCCCTCTCCAGACACCTTAAACTTGAGCTTTCCAGCTGCCGGAACTATGAGAAATAAATTTCTGTTGTTATAAACCACTCAGTCTAAGTTATGCTATTCATTATAGCAGCCCACGCAGATTAAGACATATATGAACACACAAACACACACATTTACATAAGTACATGCACACATGCATACACACCCACACAAATCACTGTAGGAGCTTTGCCTCGGTGCCTAGATTTTCTCCCATTCTTCTAAGGTCCTAGGAAAGTCTGGGATATGAAGAAGGAAACAGGATAGTGTTATTTACTCTCTGCCTCAGGAAATCTAAGAAAGGTTTGCCGGCATTTCCACTCCCATTTGGAGTGAGTTACCTGAAATCTCCAGACCAGCGGCTGTCAGGAAGGCCGTTCCTCCCTAGCACTGTGTGGTCAGGACTAATGTACCTCCTGGTAGCTGTGTAGCTTTGCTAGGCTAGCATGAAGATAAGCTAAGACCCAAGCTCATTCATCTGCAGCACCAGAATGAAGCCGCTGGGGACCGGGTCCCTGATGTAGTCGCAGTGAGCACCCTAAAAGCCCGAACTCACTTACATGTCACCAGCAGAATGTGCGCTTTTACATGCCACTGATCTCCTTGCCCAAATACGTGGAAAACAGCTTAGACTGCAGTTTTAGTGACTTGAGCTTAATATAAATACATATTTTCTTCATAGCAAAGACTGTTAAGCATTAAAATTGCTTCCCAAGGGAGACTGTCAAATTTTACATAAAAGTATTTGAAAATAGGGCAGATTTCTATTTATCTGGGATAGCGTCTGAGTGGATAAATGACCCAGATAGCCACTTAGTGTCTTTCTAAGCACTAACATTATCTGAAGCTTCCTAGAAAATCTCTCTCTAGCATGTGGGCAAAGTATTTCATAATTTCAATCACCAAACCTAGAGAAATAAAAACCTTGATTTAAGGTGATGTTCTTATGGTCTTTGATTAGACACTGATCATTCTAGATAGACCTTTGATCTATCATGGCACAGTGTTAAAGCCGCTGATAGATTTCAAAGTTATTTTAAGAGAGAGGCACAGACAATGAGTTTACAACTAGGAGGCAGCTGAAACCTAACTTCTAATGACAGTTACAGTATAGATGTTTTTGGCAAGTCTCTCCCTCTTTACTTATTCTTACTGTCTTTGTTTCTCAACAGGGAAACCTGATATCTTAAAGGCATTATTTGAAAAATTCATTAAATCCTATTTTTGTAGAGCTTCAAAGATTGACATATGTTATATGCTTTCAAAAGATGAGTATAATTTTATATTTTTGAGACTTGTCTGGGAGAAGAGTCATCCTTGAGAACAGAAAAGCACTTAGAGCTTTTCCAACACTCAGCAGTCTGGGATGTAGCCTTTCTACATCCTTCTCGGGAGAGGTACCCTCATGACTGCAGCCACATTACCAGAAATTTTTCCTCTTCTGAGAGGAGCCTGAGCTATCACATGCATACCCTACCATATCTTGGGGCTGGAAGTTGCCATTCCTGAGAAACAGGTATGCGTTGGTTCAAAAGTAATGTGGCTCTTTTTACTATGTTTATGGGCAAACATGGAGTCTACAAGATGGATTCAGTCAAATGTACAGTGGTTTAAAGGGTAATTCCCTTAGAAAGCCTGAATCTGCAAGAAAGAAACAAATTATCCAAGAGAAGTTTCTGCAAAGAACACACCTCTCAAGCTCCTGCCTCATTTGAACTGTGTCAGAAACCTCAGTCTAGCCCCTGGGAAGGTTGGTCCTTGCCTGCTGCAACCACCAGAGGCATAGAGATAGAAGTAGAAGTCAGCCTTTGCACCTGCTTTTCTTGACTTTGGAGAGGAAAGATGACCAACTCTTCTGTGCTCTACCCACCCATTCAACCAGCATTTCTAAACACTATTATGTGCTAGGCGCTCCTTGAAGCGTGTGCCTAATGAAATAGATACAAATGTCTACCCTTATGGAGCTTACATTCAAGTAAGGGAGGGAGACAATGATCAAGATAAGGAAAATATTATGTTAGTGATAAGATCTAAGGAGAAAACAATAAACAAGGTAGGAGGTTATGAAATACAGAGTTGGAGAATGAAGCGGGGTGTGGGTGTGTGTGTGTGTGTGTGTGCGTGTGTGAAATTTTAGATAGGATCTCTAAGCGAGAGACCTATTAGAAGTGAGGGGTTAGCCAAGTGGATATTTGGATAAAAATATGTGATCTATAAACAAAGTTTTAAAAATAGTGAGGAGGCCAGTGTGACTGGAGAAGATTGAATGTAGGGAAAGGGGAAGGAGATGAGAGCAGAGGGCCAACTGGGAGCTGGCTTCTGTAAGGCCCTGTAGTAGCTAGACTAGGCTGTGTTCTGAGAGAGCTGTGAAGTGTCTGGAAGATTCTGAGCACAAGATGACCTGCAATTATCTATGGAAGTGTCTTCCCTAGAGGGACATGTCTGCCCTCGAACAGCACCAGGGTATACATTTGTAATTATTTTCATGTTTTAACAGGTGTTTATTAATTTTGAAATTAGAGTCACTGGTGACTGAGATTCAGTAGAATCATCAGCTGGTGGTCCCTTAAATAATGGCACAGATTTCCACAGCTTTCTGAGCTGCAGCTAGGGTTAATCTTGTCTTGAAGTAAGTCTCAGCTGCTTTCTCTTACACATTCCACTCTGCGTTTCTCTTTGCTCTTTTTTTAGTTCTTCCATTTCTTCCTTATTCCATAAGACCTTTTCCCAAACTTCGATTCCAAACTATACTTCCTTGTTAGAATGTATTTTGTCAGATTTAAACTACCCCTTCTCCCTCCTTAAAAAGAGCCCAGTGATTTTGTTTGTTGTTTGAGCCACAAGAATTAAAAGCCCATCCTTGCTTCTTAAAATCCCTTAACCTTTCCTCTCCTTTTCTGTAAAATGGGTGTATCCTCTGCCTCGGTGAGTTGTTAGGAGAAACAAATGAGATTTGGCCATTAAAAGAGTAAGGAAATTTCACGAAACTTTAAAAAAATTACTTTCTTTTTTGAATTTTATTTTTCCTTTTATTAAGTATTTTAACTATAACCCATTTTTTGTTTCTTTGTTAGTTTCTAGCTTTATGGTCTGCCAATAAAAGAACATCATCAGTCTGATATAAACAGTTTGGTCAAATTTCTTTAGGACTTATCTATTGGGACTTATTACTTGGGACTTACTCATTACTATTATAATTAATAATATTCTTTTGGAAAATATGTCACTGTATTACATTCATGTGTTAATTATGAATGCAATCTGCAAATCTGTGATAAAAGTTACACTCCACCAAACACTCCAGACACAGGGCTAAAGAGGACTGATATTGCCACACAGAAAGAAGTATTTATTACAACAGGAATAGAGTCATGTAACAAGCAAGTGCAAGCAATTGTGCTTCTTGGTAGCACAAATACAGAACCATGCAGTATTACAGAGGTGCCTAAGGTGGGGGCCTTAAGAGAATCTGAACATTCTGACGTTGAGAAACAATGCTTAGAGGTATTTGTTGTTGTTGCTGTTGCTATAAAAATCCTCCCCTTTCATGAACATTTTTTCTTTACTTATTTTATGGGTTTGTTTGATTCCCTAATTTAGGCTTTAAAATGTGCTGACTTTGCAGTCATAATTATGGTACACTTTTCAAAATTGTCAATGCGGGTGACCAAAACCAATCCCTACCCTTTCACAGGCCTGCCACAATCCTATTGATAGCGGCAACTGCCAGCTAAAGGTTTTGGATCTTGTGATTGCAATGGAAACTGGCAAGATCAATCCACTTATTTACAAAATTACCCGAGGTTCCTCTACTGTAATTCGCCCCTGCCCCCCGTGAGACAGTCTCGCTCTGTCGCCAGACTGGAGTGCAGTGGCCAGGCATGATCTCGGCTCACTGCAAGCTTCGCCTGCTGGGTTCAAGCGATTCCCCTGCCTCAGCCTCCAGAGTAGCTGGGATTACAGGCGCGTGCCACCACCCCTAGCTAATCATTATTATTATTATTCTTTTTGTATTTTAGTAGAGAAGGGGTTTCACCATGTTGACCAGGATGGTCTCGATCTCCTGACATCGTGATCTGCCCTCCTTGGCCTCTCAAAGTGCTGGGATTATAGGCTTGAGCCACTGCGTCCTCTACTGTAATTTTACTTGCCCTCTATGGGGTAAATATTTTCAACATACTTTTTGGTACTGCAGTAAATCATATTCTATCCTCAAGGATGAAAAGCAGGAAGATTCTTAAATTATTCATTAGAATAGAGTTTCTTCCCAAACATCCATGCAAGTTTAAAGGCTCCTATTGACTATGTATTAGAAGCACTTTTTTTGTTGTGTTTTGTTTTTTGTTTTTTACTAAAATGACATTGTTGGCTCTACAAACAAATGAAACCCAATAATGGGTTTCTCTATTCTTGCTGGTCTTTTCCATCTTAAAAGAATCATGTGGTCATTCCCTATTTGAAAAAAAAAGAAAAAGACATTGAAATGCCTCCATGCCTGATAAGGAGAATCTGCAACACTTGGACATCTTGTGTATAAGAAAAGATTCTTATCCTTATGCTACTGTCATGGAGCTTGGATATTTACAAACCTACCGCTTTTGACAAGCTTGTGGGAATTCACATAGTCTCACACCGCCCCTAATTTATGGCAGAATGTGTCTCACATTTGTAATATTCTAGAGCTCCTCAGGATTCTAACCTCTCTAACTAGAGACAGTTTCTGAGCAGGCAAGAAGGAAAAAGAGGCAAAAACTGATTGCATCTTTTGTTCCCTTTTCAAAGCCAGATCTCGAAATTCCCAAGAATCCTTAAAGTTGGAGACATGTAGCTAATGGAATTCTAGTCAATCCACATATTTATGTGTTTGGAAAGTGGCTGTTATCAGTTCTTCTTAACCATGTGCACTATCGTCAGGGCCCTTCCAGGCAGTCACACCTGAGGAAAGCTGTGATTGCCCTAGATTTCCACTAGAGACCTCTAGCTGATCACAGGAGCCTGGAAAGCAGCTCTCATTACTGGGCGTTTCTCTAGAAGCAGCAGAGGATAAGAGTTTGCCAGTTGCCCCTGGGAGAAGGTGGACTTTACCATCAAAGGAAAATAATTCTGTATAATCTTTCTCTCTCTCTCTTTTTTTTTTTTTTTAAAGCAAATTGAGGCTTATTCAAGTAGGTATATTGTGAAAGACTGAAGAGGAAATAATTTCTGTGTCTTAAAGCTATGGCATACAAAAGACAAAATAGAGATTTGTATAGATTGAAAGGCCTCTTCTCTAAGAGGCTGTTCATACTGATATTTGGAGGCCAGCCTCAATTCTCAGTGTTTGAGAGCTTCTCCTGCCAGGCGTGAGGGAGAATGAGTTTACTCACAGTCTGAGAGCTTCTAGGCATTATTGTGAAGCTGAACAAAGTGCTCCCTGTGCCCCACCATGCCCCAGCCTTTTACTGCAGCCCCCTATATGTGAAGGATGGTAGCCCTCCAGGTGCATACCACCTTCAATGCCAGGCCTATAGCTGTAATCCCATGCAACAGAAACAAATGGGATACATCTGTAAGGAGAGACTGGTAGATGAAGTTTCACCATTTTTCCAAAAACACAAAACACATTAATCTCCATTTGCCTTTTAATAGTCTGCAATAGAAACAGAGGACCAAAAGGGAAAATAATCTCCCCTCATTTAACCTGTGCCCCTGTGAAAAATTGTGATAGCTTGTATTTCAGAAACTGAGTGTAACTAATTTTGCCCTCTATCCATGGTCTTCACGACACAGCAGCATTAGAAAGAGAATCAAAATCGGATCAGATCAATGAGTCTATAAAGCCTTTTTTGGAATGTATTGCCAGCCATGAGTTGATCAGTTTCTCCAGAGACCCTCTAATATCCAGTTTTCTCTGGGGCAATTGTAGATCCTTTTGCACTCATTTTTAGGAAAAATCTTGTCATTCTTTTAGGTAGACTGTCATTTGTTCATTCGTTTATTCATTTGTTCATCAAATGCCTATGCTGCTCCAGTTGCTGTGATTTGCAAAGAAAACACAAATGATGATATACAGGGATTGAGTGGGAGTTCCTAACATTGGATCCACAGATTCCTAAAAGTGAACGACTACTTCAAGATGTCTGTAATCCTCCTAAGATGTGTGTGTGCTTTAACTATGAGAAAAATCCTAGATTTAGAACAATCTTTAAAGGGGTTGATGTAAAAACCATTGTAGAGGCTGACAGTTACAAGAGCAAGTATTCGGAAGACTACATTAGAATTGTCATATAGTAAAGATACAGTATGTACAGTGTCACATGAGGTCACGGGTGGAGTTTTCTCAATTGTCACTGATGACAGAGGTCAGGGAAGGCTACAGAGAAGGTAGCATTTGTGTTACATGTGAAGGATGAGTAGGAAGTGGCGAGCTGACTTGAAGGGAGGGTAGATGAAAGTCAGTGTGCTCTGAGGGGCAGTTCACCTCCAGGGTCGGAGGCCACCCTGCAAGTTGGAGCATGATTGGAATTTTCTGTCCTGCAACCTGACAAATGGAGTGCGCTTTGCCATGAGTCAACTGTTACAGGAAAAGGAATTCCACAGGCATGCCCTGGCTGACCACAAATGGCTGAGAGCACATATGAGTACAGAATGCCCAAAGGTTGGTGTGGAATAATCAAAAGGATTCAAATGCTTGGTGCTGTGCCAGAGTTGCAGGAGGCCTAGCCTCAGCACTGTATTGCTCCTCTCACTCTCCAACCTGCACTGGAGAAGAAGGTCAACTACAGTAGACGGAGCTCTGCACCAGGTCCAGAAAGCAGACCTTGATTCTGCAGCTGACCATCTTCCTGCTCACTTAATTCCACCAGCCTCCACTTCCGCTTCTGCACTTAACAGTTACATTTATTGAGGGCCTCTATATCCCAGCTACTGTGCTGGGTGAATTACCTGCCTAGTTTCATTTTATTCTCCTGACACCCTGCAAAGTAATTTTCATTTTCCAAATAGGGAAAATATACTCAGAAAATTAAAATAATGCCAAAGTAGTCATGCTGCTATAATGTGGTGATACCAAGAGAACCACAGTCTCTACTTCCATCTTGATAATTCAACTGGGTTTTAAATGTCACCATCTTAAGGCTACTGATTTATCAGTGAAACAAGAGAGGTCAGTGTAATTTAACATGGTTTTGCAGAGCTAGAATACTGCATTGGGCATATATTGCTTATCTGGGAAGTTATAGATGTGGGTTTGTCTACAGGAGTGCCAAATTTTGATGGTAACGATAGTTTAATTTTAAACTTACAGGATACGGGTTAAGATTAAGCTGTCTCCTTCATATGAATCCCATCACTGAGATCTGATTCCACCTACAAAGGTAAGAGAATTTGAAGTAAGTAGCAACTAGTCTTCTCAAAATGTTCCAAATTGCAAAAACAAGTCTGGATTTTAATCTGAGAATTATTGCTTTATCAGGATTTATCTATAAAATATACCATTTGACCATAACAAAATAAATTTTAAGTTGGGTGTTTGTTTTTTAAGAAAAAGCACTTGATCGGCCTAATTGATAAATATTGTCTTATTCCATGGTGGGCTGAAGACAATAAAAGCAGCAAGACATTTTTTTCATATGAACTAGAACTATGGCTTTGCATTTACAAAGAAACATTCAATTCTTATGCTAGCATTTTAAAATCTTTTCTCATTTAAAAACATATCTAGCATATCATTGAATGTAATACTCAATAATTTTTCTTTACATATTTTAAATTTGCGTATCCAATATATTTTAGTTATCTCTGCAGCAAGCGCCATAACCTAAGAAATGAAGAGTCAAAAATGCAATCTTTGATAACATCTTTAGCAACTTGAGTTATTTTAAATAAAGAGGGGATTTCTATATGTAGAATGCATAAGAAACCTTTAAACCGAGCAATTGTTTGCAGAACTTCATAAGTACTAAAGAATTCTGGTCATTATATTTCTTCCATATTAAAAATACACTGTAGCCATATTAAAAGATACTTCTAGCTGCTGTATTTCCTAACCTGTATATTTAAACTTGAACAGTGTATGCACTCCTTATAGCATGTCATAGAAATATCTTTCTAACAAGAATATCGGTTACATAAATCCAATTATGATTTTTGGAGATTGTGATGTAATGCAGTGGTTTGACCTGCTGTTGAGTAAGACTGACTTCAGTAGTAATTCATTTAACTTTAAAATGACAGACCCCAAAAGTCCCCGATGATATTGTCAGGCACTATGCTTTAAGACAAGGCAGTTGACAGGATATTTTTCTTTCTTGAGATTTGCAAGTCTCTCTAACCTTCAGAAAAATAAAAAGCAAGTAGGTGGATATAACTCTGCTACACTGCCTATTTAGTTAAAAAGTAAAAAACCACCCAGTCACTCAGTTGAAAACACAGATGCTTGGCATTCTGTACTCAAGTTATCTGAATTTGTAATTTAAATTTTCAATTTCAAAAGAAAGAGCTGTGTCTCAGGTTCCCAGAAAGCCAGCTCTGAGATGGAGTTTTCCATGCAGGAAGTTTACTGTGGAGTGTCCCTGGGAACAGCCCCTATGCAAGGGAAAGGAAGGAAGCAGGGCTGGAGACAGGAGGAAGAGGAAATGTGATACAGTCACTACGGGCACCCTTGCCTACCATAGGGAAACTCGGAAGATAAATGACCCTTCAGAGCTGATCTGAGTTGAGGCAGAATGGCTGGGATATTAAACTCGCGTGCAGATTAGTCATTGGATGTGGGTCACCTGGGAAGGCGACCTGACCTTGGGCAAGGTGGCTCTCTTCAGCAGAGATAATCCTGGAAGTGGCTGACAGGGGAGGTTGTCCCTCAGCAATGCTCCTAGTCACTAAAGGAACGAGTACTTCAGTCCTAAAGGGGACTCTGGGTGACATCACAGCATCCATCACAGGTTGATGTGCAGAAATATGTAGTTATCTAATGTTACTTATGTGCAGTCTAGATACTTATTTCTCATTTGTAAATTTGTGACATCTTTAGTTTTCTTGTAGTTCCTCAATAATATTGCCAAATACAGAGGTATAACCTTTGGACACTAACAATATCATAACAAGGAATTTATCAAATGTGATACATAACTTCTTTGTACTATGTGGAAAATATTTGCGTTCTGCCATTTTGGAATGCTGTAGTTATAAATTTGTGATTCTTGTGAGTCTCTTATTATAGAAACAGTTTGGGCTTGCAGTGTCAACCTGCTTCCTTTACTGTTTCATTGTCCTCTCATCTTCTGTTCTAATACCCCATGACAAATCCTTGATATCATTAATTTAATTTTTTTTTATCTATACTTCACCTTTAAAAGGTGATTAGAGGTTATGGGAATAAATATAGTACGGAAGTCAAAATAATATTATATTGGCTGGGCACGGAGGCTCACACCTGTAATCCCAGCATTTTGAGAGGTCAAGGCAGGCGGATCACCTGAGGTCAGGAGTTTGAGACCAGTCTGGCCAACATGGTGAAACCCTATCTCTACTAAAAGTACAAAAATTAGCTGGGTGTGGTGGCACAAGCCTGTAATCCCAGCTACTCGGGAGGCTGAGGCAGGAGAATCGCTTGAACCCGGGAGGCGGAGGTTGCAGTGAGCTGAGATCACAACACTGACCTGCAGCCTGGGCAACAGAGTGAGACTGTGTCTCGCAAAAATAAATAAATAAATAAATAAATAAATAAAAATAATAACTATCATCCACCAAAAGCTTACTATGTGACAGGCACCAAGTGCTTTAGATAGCAGTTTATTAAAGTCTCTTTTAGAACTGATGAGGTGGAGCCTATGAGAAACTCAGTAACTTCCACCCGAAAGTAATAACTAGTGAGTGGTAGAGATGGATTCATACCTAGAACAAAACTCCCTTATCTGCTGTGCTTTACTATGCCAACACAGGTAGATAGCTATAGCTATGTTGTTTCAATCATTCCACTGAAATATCCCAACACTTTTTATATCGTTAGGTACCGCGGAAAAATTTTAAGGGAGGCAAAAGAAAATCACACGATTTACAACATTTTTCATGTCCATGAAAATACATTTTGTTTCTATGTAAGAACTGAATTATTCTGTTTTCTGATGGGCCATTGAATTTATTTATTCATTCACTGAATCTCTCATTCATTTAACAAATATTTGCTGGGTACCTACTATGCCCCAGGCACTTAAGATTCACCAAAAAACAAAATGGACCAAATGCCCAGTTCATGGAGTTAAATTCCAGTGGAAGGAAAGAGATGGTAAATGGGATGGAGAAAGAAATAGGTGAAGGATAGGGAGATCAGGAGTGGAGACAGTTGCTACTTTACATAGGAAGGCCAGCATAGGCTACTCTATGATCAAAGACAGAAGGGAAGGGAGGTATATAGCCCCACAGATACTTAGAGGAAGAGCATTCCAGCAGCCGGGAAAACCAGCGCGTGGTCAAAGATAGGAGTGTGTACATTGTGTGCATGGAGAAGGCTGATAGTACTGGAGCAGAGTGAACCAGAAAGAATTCCTTTCCTTTATTTTTAAAGGCTTTCCTTTAAAGGTGAAAAAAGAAATCAGTCAAAAGACCTGCTCAAACTTTCTTCAGCCCAAGTTCTTCAGCAAAACTTGGGTCAATAACAGACCCAAGTTCGCATTGGAGATGGAAGGCAGGATAGACTTGAGCAATTGCTTCTAAGAGCAGTAGAACTGACGCATGGCTGTTCACATGTGAAGTTTTGTTTTTCTCAGAAGGGCATGAGCTGTCCTTCCCTTTAGGAGAATGTGCAGACATGATCGCAAACAGAGTACAAATGGAGCAAAGTCTTGGGAGAGTTTACTGACCCAACTGAGTGCGTTGAAAATGTGCTCGGGGAGTTATTATGTCATGATCTGTGGATTAAATCCTCCCTAATTATGCAATGATGAAGCAAAGAAGAATTCCACCACAGCTTTGATGATGAGAATTTGGGCTCTTGGAAACATTCTCAAAGACTTCAGTCAGTCTTGCTCTCTTCTTTCCAATCAGATCAAAAGGGGACACATTTGGGAAAAGTTCTCAATTCCAGTGATTCTTTCTCAGCAAGATTGGATAAAGTTAGGAAAGAAAGCAAGGGGCTTGGTTAAAATCAGTGTGGATCAACTTGTTGTATTAATGCAATGTCAAATATTTGTTTGGCTTTTTGTGTATGATACTGTTAAATTTATTTGATTATGCAAACTTTATTTATTTGTAAGAAAAATGAGTGTAAAGATACTAAATCTGTTACAGAATGAAACCAAATCATGTCTCTTAATATTTATACAAGCAGTGGAAGAAAATCTCTCTGATGTCCTTGAATTTACACTATGTTTACATTTCTTTCTTTGAAGCTGTAATGAAATCTGGCATATAGATTCTAACTGTGTTTATGCAGAATAACCTGAGTGAGATTTAAGGTCTAAAAAGAAAGTGGGTGTGGGATATTTAAAACCCAGAATCAAAGGCATCTCTATTTACAATAACTTTCAGCTGTATAAAAACATTAAGAAAGATTATTTAAATCTGTCATTTCATAAAATATTTCATCATTGATCTAAAATCAGAATATTCTTTCCATTGGTATGGATCAAAATAAATTCCAAGATGTGATACATTCTAATAATTAATGGGGTTTTTAAAAATGGTTGTTAATTAGAACAAATAACAAAAGAACCTTCTTTTATAACTTAATTGTAAATTTTCTTTTTTCTGATTATAAAAATATTAAACAGTTATTTTAAAGAATTTGGAAAATACGCAATTTGCTTAGAAAAGAAATTGTAGTTGGGTGTAGTGGCACGTACTCATATTCCCAGCTACTCAGGCGGCTGAAGTGGGAGGATTGTTTGAGCCCAGGGGTTCAAGTCCAGCCTAACCAACATAGCAAGACCTTGAAAAGAAAGAGAGAAAGAAAGAAGGAAAGAAGGAAAGAAAGAAAGAAGGAAAGAAGGAAAGAAAGAAAGAAAGAAAGAAAGAAAGAAAGAAAGAAAGAAAGAAAGAAAGAAAAAGAAAAAGAGAAGAGAGAAGAAAGAAGAATTTAAAATTTCATTAATACACTACTCAGAAATAATTCTCAGTATTGTGATACACTACAAATAGATATCTTGGGAAATTATACATGTTTGTATATTGCATGAAGACTGAAATAATAACATGAAATAATTTTGTTTCCTAAGTAGTTTTTAATTATATTTATAATAAAAAATCTATTACCAAAGGATTAAAAGTAAAAGTTCTCTCACCCCAACCTTAACCTCTGTTTCCCAAGGTAATTGCTGCTGATTGTTGTATATTTGTTCCAATTTGACAGAGATATTACAATTGTATCATCCTACAGAAAACATTCACATTGTATGTTTGTCATCATGTGTCTCATGGAGAATCTTAAAAATCAAAGAGATTAGCAGGGTTTATAGCATATAAAAAAGTACGATAAAGGACCCTTTTTTTGTAAGGCTTTCTCAACATGTAATTTTTAAGTTAAGGTATTAAATCAATGATATCAGTTTGACACATTTCCAAGTCCATACACTAGAGTCTGTTTCCACATCCTAGAAGATAACACGTAGGTAGGTAACTCTCCACTTACCAGATCGAATCAGTCGTCTCAAAAGCCAGCCTATTCCACACAGTATTGCTCTACCAAATCCCTGCCTCTTTCCTACCCCACCACTCAAGAACTGATGTGCTTTCACGTACAGGCCATGACCATCTTTGCCTTGGCCTTCACTGGATCCCCTGTCTTCTATTGTATCTGTGCAATGAGATGCAATGCTTCTCTGTGCTTGTCTTTCCAGGCTTTAAAAATCCCTTCTGTGCATAAGTTGGTCATCACTAGTATTAAATTCCTTGGTTTCAAGTTTCAAATGATAAAAACTTTTCTCCTTCTTAAATTCCTGTTTTCAGCTTCTTGTTACAGTCTTAGATACTTGGCATCCGAAGGGAGACAAATGCTCATTCTACCCTAATATTATATCTTCACTTTGCTTGAAATCAAGTGTTGATACTTCCAAAAAACAGCATTCCACAACATTTTGTGGCTAGGAATTCCCCAAGTCATGCAGCAGCCTGCTACTTTCTAATAAGGATAGAAATTTCAGGTCTTTCTTACTATTAAATCTTGGTGCAAATTCATTCAAAGAAAGTTTAGGCTAATTAAAAAATTATGTCCTTTAACTTAATTCCCCAGTACGTATCCATCTATGATGTAATTGATCATGAATGGTTTCCATTGGCATACATTTTCAACTACCAACATGCCTATTTTGAGGAGCTGTGTTCCACTCTCTTGAAGTGCCTTGGATTGTGCCACAAGGATTCCTAGTAAATGCTTGTGATAATAAATTAAAGTCTTAATTAGTATGCTAATATGCATAGCAATTGCTATTATGTCAGCTTCCTTTGGTGGATAGAAATGGTATTTCATATCACTTATCCAATAGCATGTGTAATTATTCTGAAAACTCCTAAAATTCTTGAAATTTATTCTTTCTTCATTACTTCTTCATGTTCCACCTCTTCTCTCTCCTATGATATATATTATATGTGTTGTAGATACTTTAGTAATTTCAACCTCTATTATTCCAGTCAAACATCCCAACTGAAAGAAAGGTAAGGAGATGAATGCCCTCTGGTCCTGGATGATATGTAAGAAGAACCTAGCTCTGTAGCTTAAATTCCCCCAAAACAAACAGAAAATGAGCAACTCCATGAGTACTGAGATTTGTCCAACTTTTATCATGAGTAATTGTGTCCCAGGCCAAAGAAGGCTTCTACTCATTACTAATTCAATGAGTATGTTTAAAAATAATAATATATTTAAAAATAGTAATAAGTAAACAAATGATTTCAAGCCAATCTCAGTATGATTAACTGAATACAAATTATAATAGAAGCAAGATAGGAGGCTGAGAGAGGAGAATCCCTTGAATCCGTGAGGTGGAGGTTGCAGTAAGCCAAGATTGTGCCATTGCACTGCACCCTGAGCAACAAGAGCAAAAATCCATCTAAAAAATAAAAAATAAAAATAAAAATAAAGATCAGTCATGTTTTCTGGTTCTGTGGGAGGAGGAGAGAATACAATCTTACACTGAACAATTTTATTTTTTAGGATTTCCAAAAGATAGAGCCAAAATTAAGCCTAGATTGAGTTCATGGTAAGTAGAAATAAAAACAACCTAAAGATTTCCCCGATATAGTCAGAGCATACTTTACCAATACATAGTTCTGAGCTAGAGAAATCTTTTACAGATTTAAAAGATGGGTAGCCACACACTTTAAAAATGTTCCTCTAATGGGAGCTGTATCCTCTTCTCCACCTGTGGCATCTTGACCCCTCTCCACTTCAACCAAGGCTGGATTTTCTCTACTCCTTTTCCTCTCTAGCGATCACAAGAGCTCACCCCCAGAGAAAAATGTCAAGTCTAATCCATCCCACTGAGATCTCATCTTAAAAACTGCAATAAAACAAATAGTCATAGCATAGAGAACATGTATTAAATGATCTCTATTCACTAACTTGTTTCCTTCAGATTTACAAGTGACAGCAAAGCATACTTTACCAATACATAGTTACGAGATACAGAAATTTATTTTCACAATGGGCCATTTTCCCCCATTTCCTCCTTTAAACATTCTCCTTCTAAATGCTCCCTGCATTCTCCTCAAGCTGTCAAGTTTAATCAAAACTTGTTCTGATGGAAAAATTTGCTATGCATATCACTTCTGCATAAGAGAATGGAAATAGTTTAAAGCAGTGGTCCCCAACCTTTTTGGCACCAGGGACCGGTTTCTTGGAAGACAATTTTTCCACGGATGGAGGTTGCGAAAGGTTTCAGGATGAAACTGTTCCACCTCAGATCATCAGGCATTAGTTAGATTCTCATAAGAAGCATACAATCTAGATCTCTTGCATGTACAGTTCACAGTAGGGCTTGAGCTCCTATGGGAATCTAATGCCACCGCTGATCTGACAGGAGGCGGAGCTCAGGTAGTAATGCTCGCTTGCCTGCTGCTCACCTCCTCCTGTGTGGCCTAGTTCCTAACAGGCCATGGACCCACACCAGTCTGTGCCCTGGGGTTTGGGGACCCCTGGTTTAGAAGATCACCTATTCCAGGGGCATTTGCACTGAATAACCCAGTGCTATATACTCTTTAAATTTAATTTCAATTTTTTTAGAGACAGGGTGTTACTCTGTTGCCCAGGCTGGAGTGCAGTGTTGTGATTCATAGTTCACAACAGCCTTGAACTTCTGGAATCAAGCAATTCCCCCACCTCAAGCCTCCTGAGTGGTGAGGACTAGAGGTGTGTGCCACCATCTGTCTAATTTTTTCAATTTTTTTTTTCTTTTTAGAGATAGGATCTCATTATGTTGACCAGACTGATCTTGAACTCCTACCCTGAAGCTATCCTCCTGCCTTGGCCTCTCAAAGTGCTGGGATTCCAGGTGTGAACCCCAGTGCAACTTCAGCATTTATAAAATAGTTCAAATTCATTTAATTTTAGAAATTCTTACAATCTCCTGTGGTAGGTATTAGTAACTTCATTATACAGATGAGCCAATCAGAGCATAAACCGGTCGGTGCCTTGCCCCTACTCACAGGCCTAAATAAGTGGCAGAGCCCGAGTCTTAGCATACGTTTCATTGAAATCTTTTTTCTTAGGGCACAGGTGCCTTTAAAAGAGCTTAAAGTCTGAGTGTAAGTGAACAGCCCTATGCAAGAGAATTTCAGGTACGTAAGATTTGATGAAAAGGGAAAGGCGAAACTTTCTGGAATCTATCAGATTTTGGTCCATTGTATTTAATTGAATTGTTGAAAATGTATCTTTACAAATATCCACATATAATTGTCTGATATTAAGGTTATGACCAAAGGATTCTGATACTCCATTTGATGTATAAGAGGAATTCTGTGGGGTATCTGCTTGAAAAGACTCTTCACGTTAGAACTTTTAGCCAGCAAGTCATATTGAAGCCTGCTGTGCTTCTTAATGTGCAAACAAAACAAAACTAAACTAAACTAAAAAACCCACTCCAGCCTAATTTTGTTTTGCTCTTTTCTCTCCCTTTCCCAGTGTTGCTTTTTGACTCTATATTGCCCTTGTTGTACTTGCATGAATCCCTCCTGCTTAGCCTTTCAAGGAAATGATGAATGGCTTCCTATCTTGCCCATCTCACTCTTCTGCTTCCCAATAGCTGCTAGGAAATAATTCAGCACCAGTTTACTTTTCAGTGTGTGTGTTATGGACTGAATGTTTGTGTCTCCCCGAATTCATATGTTGAAGTCCTACTCCCTTTGGGATGGTATTTGGAAGTGAGACCTTTGGGAGGTAAATTAGGTTTTAGGTTTACATGAGGTCAGTGGCTCCTTATAAAATGAAGAAGAGACCTGGCACGGTGGCTCATGCCTGTAATCCCAGCATTTTGGGAGGCCGAGGCGGGAAGACCACGAGGTCAGGAGATCGAGACCATCCTGGCTAACACGGTGAAACCCCGTCTCTACTGAAAAATAGAAAAAATCAGCCGGGTGTGGTGGCAGGTGCCTGTAGTCTCAGCTACTCGAGAGGCTGAGGCAGGAGAATGGCGTGAACCCGGGAGACGCAGCTTGCAGTGAGCCGAGATTGCGCCACTGCACTCCAGCCTGGGTGACAGAGCGAGACTCCGTCTCAAAAAAAAAAAAAAATGAAGAAGAGAGATCAGAGTGCTCTCTCTCTCTCTCTCTCTCTCTCTGCCATATGAGGACAGAGCCAGAAGGTAGTCCTCCATAAACAAGAGAACCATCACCAGCAATGGAATCTACTGCCACCTTGATCTTGGACTTCCAGTCTCCAGAACTGTGATAAATAAATATCTGTTGTTTAAGCCACCCAGCCTATGGTATTCTATTATAGCAGCCTGAGCTGACCAACACAGTATGGTTTGTAGCTAGTCTGTGTGATTGTACCACACCCCTAGTACCTTTGAGAAACTACTGTAGTACGTGACGTTTTCTGTTTATGCAGCTTTGCAGTGTTCAATTCACCTTGGCTAAATATACAGTGACACTTTGGACACTGTAGTACATATTTCATATACTAAGATACTGTTTATTTGACTACTCATCTAATAATAATTCATTATATTCCACAGTTTTTACCTTAAAAGATTGTAGTGTCAAGCCTGAACTGTGCAATATTTTTTAAGTCTGTGTAATTTTAAAATGCTGCATTTGCACTGCATTTTAATTAAAATTTTTACCCAATTCTTGCAAGCATGATTGAGGCAGTTGAATATTTTATTTTAAGCCCTGAAACTAAGATGGGGCTTAGCGACATCTTCAGTGATCATCGCAGGGAAAGGGATATTTGCTGTAGAACATCCAGGACTACCGTGCAGGCCTGTGGGTTATATCTTGACCCACTTGCTTGCAGTTCTCTCACTAGAAAAGGAAGTCCTCCCTGCTCAGGCATTTGGCAGAAAGTCCAATGAAACTACTTCTGTTTTTGGTGAGAGCAACGGATCTATAAGGAATTCTTGAATACGGAGGAGAGAAATAGGGCATTTTCCAAGGCCCCAGTAACTATAGGAACACGGAACGACAGCATTTTGGAATATGTATGCAGGGCATCAGGGAGCATGCACTATGTGGCTGGAAGCCTGGTGGGAATGACTGTCAGAAGTTTCATTTACAGGCTCCTGCAGCTTTCACAGAGAATCATTAAATATCATTTTTTCAAGACCGAAATGAGATAATGGAAATATGTTGACCTAAACACTGCCTACCACTTTTCTATTTCTATGTATTGCCTCTTATGCAGCAAGATTAAAAATAAAATAATAAGAAAAAAATAATAACTTCTAGGTATTGAAGACCTAGGATGGATTAGGTACAGATCTAGGCCTTTAATATTTTATCTAATTAATCCCTCACAGAATCCCACAGATTTGTGTGCCTATTTGATATATCTAAGATGAAGCACGGACTTACAAAAAATAGTTTCTGGACTGGGCATGGTGGCTTATGCCTGTAATCTCAGCACTTTGGGAGGCCGAGGTGGGTGGATTGCCTGAGGTCAGGAGTTCAAGACCAGCCTGGCCAACATGGCGAAATCCCGTCTCTAGTAGAAATACAAAAATTCGCCAAGGGTGGTGGCAGATGCCTGTAATCCCAGCTACTCGGAAGGCTGAGGCACGAGAATCACTTGAACCCTGGAGGTGGAGGTTGCAGTGAACTGAGATTGCACCATTGCACTCCAGCCTGGGCAACAGAGTGAGACTCCATCTCCAAAAAAAAAGAAAAAAATAGTAACAGTAATATTTTCTGAAGTTCGTGTAACTATGTCATAGAAATGAGATTTAAACCTGAATCTGTTTAATTTAAAGCCAAATCCAAGAGCAGAAACATTTGGCCTAACTAGTATATTGCATTCCCTATTCCCACATAGATTTTCATCCTTATAGGTGTATTAAGTTTCTCAACAAGCCAATTAACTTATTTTCATAGGTCAATTTTATGATTCATTGGGTTCTAGGAGTAAGCTAGGAGTAATTTCTATCACCTACCATAATCAAAGCATGCTCCTCACCACCATCTTTGCCATAATCCCAGGAGATCATATACTTCCCCTATTCAAACTAGACCTGCTTACACCAATCTCATTTGCGAAATGGAATTTATGTTCATTATCAGTCATATCTGTTAGATTGCAAGTATACAAATGAACAATTTTTGAAATTTGTTTATATTCTACTATATTCTTCTTAGAGTAAGCTCATGTTTGGTGTCCAGGTGATAATTACATATTTTTCAGTACACCTTAGACATCTATCCAATTCATTGTCCAATTTCTCTTTATTCTGTGAACTCTTTAGGTCATATTTGCTAAATTTCAGATTTTAATATCCAGTTTCATTTTTATATAATTTGACAATGCTTCAAACTCACATAAAGATATATGCTGAGGTGAAACCACTGGTATTTATGAAAATTGCATTCTTGCATTAGTCTATTCAAAACCCCTCAGCACTGAGAGATAAAATTTCAGTCTAAGTAGGTTAGCTCCATTTGATTTATGAGTCCCAAATCCTAGTCTTTGGCACAATTCCCTGGTATGGGAACTTAATACAGAGCTTCACCCATAAGCCAGACAAATGAGTCTTCTCTTTGGGATATAACGTATATCTAAAGCAATGCTTCTTAAACATTTTCATCTTGTGGGCTATCATCCAAGCTTTGCGGTTGCTACTAAAAATCCTGTCATTAAAGTGACTTCTTGAGCAGCAGGCACAATAACGGACTGTTCCATCCTTCTGTGGATGAAAGGCAATTTCATCTAGTATTTAAAGAAACAACAAATGTTGCAAACATATGAAAGAGAAGATAGAATAATATCTACTGCTTTATTTGACAAATCTTGAAATCAAACTTATATTTGCCTTTATACTCTCCAAGTTACACAGATTAGGTGTGACACAAAGTGCAGAATGTAAAAGGAGACTGCCATACTCCACTGTAACCCATTATTATTACTATTTCTTAAAAATCAGTATCTAAGAAAAGGGCAAAACTCAGTTACTTGTGGCAAAAGGCCTTGGCCAGGCTTGCCTATAAAAAGCCCCTCAGTGCACATTCATAGAGCATTGTTGGGTGCAGGGGAGGTTGCTCAGTGCTGGCAGAACAAACATTCCAAGTTTTGGAGCCTGAATATACAGCCTGGGTAGCATGCTAAGTAGTAGTTCTATTGCCTGATAAGTTATTTCTGGATGTCCATGTGCCCTGAGTATAGGAGACAGTAGTGCTATGGTTATCTGACTTTGTGGACTTCTCCCTCCACCCAAGCTTCCAAGACCACCAATACAGGAAAACACAAATGAGACAATGGGGCTCATGCCCATCCACTTACATCTTTACCCCATGTAAATTCTTTATACTCCTTATTAGCTGATTTTAGAATGAAGAAGAGAAAAAGCAACATTGAATTGAGTCCAAGTCATCATTCTTGCCCATCATCACCTCATGAGCAGGCTTTGAAATCTGACCTCCCTCACTTGTAACTTATAGATAGCTGTATGAAATAGCAAATATCTTAGGAAGCCCAACTGATTTAACTTTCAAGAAAAAGAAAAGAAATTATAAATATGATGATACTAAAAGAACTAAATAGGTGTTACTTAGGTAAAAAACAAAATGTTTGATCCCTGACTCTGAAACGCAGACATCCTGAATTATATAACTGCTTTCTATGTTTCAAACCACAGGGCATACATAAGTGTGCAAAAGTGCAGGAAAAAGATTTTAAATCATGTCTTTTACATAAGACATATTACACAAGTAACAGCAATGAAGGTGAAATCTGTGAGTGAACAAAATTCAAAAGTGGGCAGAGTTTTTTCATGCTCACAGAGAAAGAGAATTATGTAAGAAATATACACATAGCTCTTCGAAGGTGGGAAGCATGTGGGAAACATCATTTTTTGCAATAATGACATCTCTGCTATTATGAGGCTTTGAGATTGCCAAGCTGCTGAAAATGAGAGTTCCTCAAATGTCTTGGCTATTCTCCAGTTACAACTACTATCCAATCCACCATTCAACTATAAACACATTATCTACTATGGCAGACTTCCTCAACCATCGCGTTAGGGATAAACTTTTCACTTTTTCTGAGGCTTTGACATTACCGTGAGTGTATTATTCAGGACCCTCATAGCTGTGGGAGACAGCAACCCAGTTCAGATTGTCTTAAGCCAGAAAAGGAATTCACTTACATGTATTTGAAGAGGCAACGGCTCCAGATGCTGAAAACACTGGTTTGTTTTTGGACTCCTTGATGGATTAAGGTGGATAATAAGTTGTCACTGGAAAATATTTCTGTTGTAGGATGGGGTTTACAATCAAGCAGACATAAGTTCAAATCTCAATTCTATCGCTTATTAGCTTTGTGATCTTGGGACATGTCTAAACTCTGAGCTTCTGATTGCTCATGTGTAAAATTGGCATAGCATGAAAATTCCTTGAGAAAAGGATGAAAGAAGCATTACCACCTTCTCTTTTGGGGACCTCATAAACCTCTGAAAAGGATCAAGTCAGAGAGAAGAGCTTGTGTGGGCAACCAGCTGAGGAATACAGCAGGTAAAGCACAGATGTACCCTAGGACCACCTGCTTTGTGGGTTGGGAGCTTTTTAGACAACAGGATGCAACAGATACCACCCGAGAGATATCACAGAAATAGCAGCTAGGAACATAAACAAACATACTTCTACTCTCTCCTACTGAAATGGGGGTTAACACCAATGCTACTCAGTGACGGCATGACATGTTCAGCTCTCTATTAATCAGTAAGTTAGATTGTATGGTCAAATAATGTTTATATCACAAGTGTTATAAATATATTCTAATCTAAACATTAAATATATTTTGAGTTAAATTTAGCTTAAAAGTTTTTGAGATGTATTTTTAATTCTTGATTTTTGTGAATTAATGAAAGGGGATGCTAACCTTAAAGTTTAAAAAAGTAGACATATGAATTAAATTATATAATGGACATGGGACACAAACTCAGATCTCTATCAAGGAAATTAAACATGTAGAGTTTATTTAGGAACTCAAAGCCTGAAGCAGGGAAAATGAAAAAGTCCAGGTCTATATGGAGAAAAGGAGCAGAGGATTCCTGAGTCAGATCACTTACTAAGGAAAGTTCTTACATGGATGGAGCTGGAGGCTACCCTCCGTAGAGAACTAACACAGGAACAGAAAACCAAATGCTGCATGTTCTCACTTATCAGTGGGAGCTAAATGATAAGAACTTATGAACACAAAGAAGGAAACAGACACAGACTACTTGAGCTGGGAGGTTGGGAGGAGGGAGAGGAGCAGAAATGATAACTATTAGGTACTGAGCTTAAAATGCCTGGGTGATGTAATAATATGTACAACAAATCCTTGTGACATGTGTTTGTCTATGTAACAAATCTTCACATGTGCTTTCAAAGCTAAAGTATTTTTTTTTTTTAAGGTGAGTTCGTAGCTCAGCCTCTCAGCACATGATCTTACTTGGGGTCACTGGAGAAGAAAATTGAATGTATAGATGGCAACTTTTTCTCTCTGGCAAAAATTGGAAAGCAATTTGCCTTTCACAGTATACAAAAGCAATAAAGTATATTTTGGAAGAAAAGGTTATGTTGCTTCAGAGTAGTACAGCCCTTGTGACATAGCCAAAATATTTTTCCTTTTTTTTCATTTTATAGCTATTTTGTTCTTGAGTAGTTCAAGATTAAAAGCCATCATTAGAACTGCTTTTCCTATTTTAAATTTTAACGTAAAATTATTCTTTTGCAAACTCAGGTTGTGTTTCATGCCTAGACCAGTAAACAAGATACTCATGTTGACTATTAACCAAAAAGGGGTCACTGGCTAAACATTGAAGTTCTTTAAGTCTAGGGAACTACTGGACTCATGACTTGTTTTTTTCAGGCCTTGTCATTTATAGGCTTGGCTCAATTCATTGTAATAAACTCAGTAGTGTGTCTATGTAAAGATGGAGAAAAATCTTTGTCAAGAATGCCACTAATAGCTGTTTCAGCTATCTATTGTTCCATAAAAAGCCATGCCTAAATGTAGTGGCATATAAAGAAATTATTTTAGGCCAGGCGCGGTGGCTCACACCTGTAATCCCAGCACTTTGGGAGGCCAAGGAGGGTAGATCACAAGGTCAGGAGATCGAGACCATCCTGGCTAACATGGTGAAACCCTGTCTCTACGAAAAAATACAAAAAAGTAGCCAGATGTGGTGGCACGCGCCGGTACTCTCAGCTACTTGAGAGGCTGAGGCAGGAGAATCACCTGAACCCAGGAGGCGGAGGTTGCAGTGAGCCAAGATCGTGCCACTACACTCCAGCCTGGGTGACAGAGTGAGACTCTATCTCAAAAAAAAAAAAAATTAAAAAAATGTTCTGCTAGTCTTGTTAGGGGTCTTTCCTTCTTCTTTTCTTTTTTATTATACTTTAAGTTTAGGGTACATGTGCACAAACGTACAGGTTCGTTGTTAGCAGTCTTTCATGCAGATGCAGTGGGGTGGCAGCTGAGCCTAGAGCTTCTAAGTGGCTTACTCAGATACCTGATGATTGGAGGGGACATCTGGACGCTAGGACATCTCTTTCTCCACATCATCCTTTAATGTGACTAGATTGGGTTTTCTATAAAATGGAAAGCTTTGGTCAGATTTATCACAAGACTAGCCTAGATTCAAAGGGAAGAGAAATAAATTCCATCTTTCCATGGGGGATATGTAATACAAAATTTGTGGCCATCTCTAATCTATCATACTTGTCCTTGAGTATTTTTAGTCAAAATGATATTTTTTCCTTTTCCTGTTATAGGTTTTTTTCTTCCTCTTTATTTTCCTCAAACTTCATTATTGGTTTTTGTCTCCAGAGAATACAGGGATTTCTGAGACAGTTGCCTCTTTATTTTGCAGTATGCCAAAACTTTGGCATTTCTAAAGGGCCTCTTAGAGGCCAGGAACTCGATTTCATTCCTGGGCTGGCTATCAGCAAATGGGAGTCAGCTCAATGATGATGGCCAAGCCTGTAAGATTGTTTGAAAGCAGTCTGGGCAAGCTGGTCCAAATGGTCCCCAAAATGTGGGCCAAGATCCAGCCTGAGTCCTGTATTTGTCACTAGACGACTGGGCTCTGCCAAGGCCACAGTGAAGATGTCCAACACACACACACAACGCTGCTGACTCTGCTTCCCAGGACAAGGCAGCTCTGCTCTTTCCTCCCCACACCCACAGCACAGCGCATCCCTGGGTAATGACAGGTCTCATCTTTATTAAATAAATCACATTGGCATTATGGCACTCCCACGAACTCCTTGACCTTGCCAAATTTGCAAAAACCAAAGCATTATGGGGACTTGGCCATGAGGTTTAAACCAATTTCTTAGGGCTGACTCTTAAATGGTTATATTTGTGGGTACACCCCATTCTTAACTGTTGCATAATAAATAATGGGAATTTTAATCAAAGAGCAGTGTTTTTGTTGTTGTTGTTTTAGATAGATATGTGATAATTCTTCTTTTATTCTGAGCAGTCAGACAAATAAAGGACTCTGGAAATTACGGGTCCAAACGGTCTTCCTAGATGTAAAGCCTAAGTAGAAAAATATTTGACCTCACTCATTACTAATCTAATAACAGATTTTCAGATTCTCGGATGGCCATTGTCTAGACTTTTGGCTATGAAAATGTGTATGGAACTTTTCAGCCATTATTATAACAATTTTTAGCCCTATCTGAATAAATAAAATCAATTTCAGTAGAAAAAAAGTGCTGTGAGGTTCATGGCGATCATTTCACATGTAATATTTAAGTGAATAACCATGTCTTAAGAATTTTACTGATTATAAAGGAGTAGAGAGAGAGAAAGTATGAGGAATAGATGGATTTCTTTCCTTGCAATGGAGATAATAAGGTCCAACAAAAACACCATGAACAAGCTCATATTCGAGTTTAAATGGTCAAATTAAGGGCAGAGTTTTGTTTGCTTAATGCCTTGACTATTCTGTGATGTTGGAGTTACTAACCATAGAGAATGTTAAGTACCAGAATGAATACTAAACTCTGATAGGAGGTTGTAAACAAAAGGAGAGTGGAGGCTGAAGGAGACAGATAGATAGGCATATTGATAAAACACTCTCGTCATTTTCTTTCTTTGTCTCATTGGCTATCTTTGTGACTACACGATGGTAAATTTTTGTATTTAAGGATTTAGGAATGACCACCAAGGCCTTATGCCAAAGTAGAAATTTTGAAAGAATAAGAGTGGAAATCAACATTCACCTGGGGTGTGGACGTGTTCATGGCTTAATGATGACCACATAAAAGAAGATGATTACTGAGATATTTTGTGTCATAGATTGTATGTATGATAGTTAAGAAAAGAAACTCAGATCTGCTTTTGAGTTCAGGCTTTGGTGGAAACTAACTAATTATGGGCATGTTCCATAATATCTTAGGTCTAGGTATCTTTAGTAGCACAGGGATAATAATAGTGTTATTTCATTATATTGTTATAAGAATTAATTGAGATAATATATGTCAGGCACTTAAAATGTCTTGCATATAGGTAGACTCAATAAATATTGGCTGTGAACACTGTTATTATCATCAGTATTATTATATTGTGTCCATGCTTTTTACGTCCCCAGTACCCAAAATTTATAACACTCACTGATGCCTCCCCTTTCTTTCTAATTTTTAAACTCCTCCTGGCATGATCCCAGACCAAATAAATATGTACTTTAAAGTACCTATTTTGAAGAATTCCATCATTTTATTTATAGTGATGGCTATGAAGGCTTTTACAACATTTAAATTGTATGCCTGCTCAGTCTTACACATTGGACATACCACCATTTGAAAACACCAACTTTTACAAACTTCCTTTTCTACGTAGCTGTCTCCCTCTCTCCATTGCACTTTTTTCAAGACACCTGCATGAAAATTCATTTTACTGACTGATATTTCTACTACTCATTGTCCTTTTTAGGATTTTTCTGAACCATGCCCAAGTCCTAGGCAATCTGGTGATGACATGTTATAAACAACATTATCTCCATAATGAAAAGGTGGCTTGGGAGGGAAACACAGTCACCTTTGGCTTGCTGTCAAGCATGGGTCACTGAGGTCATTAACACTGTTTGCTCTACTTGACCAAATACTCTCTTTTGGATGTGGTGATGGTTTGCTGGGTGGACATGTCTGACATGTGACTGATGTAATTTGTCCTTATTCCAGGTAAATTGTTAAATTAAAAATATTCGTTGAGGTTCTACTCTGCACTTTTATCATGTTTTTATGCAGATTCTTCAAACTGCAAGCTCTGCCTCCCGGGTTCACGCCATTCTCCTGCCTCAGCCTCCCGAGTGGCTGGGACTATAGGCACCCACCACCACGCCTGGCTAATTTGTTGTATTTTTAGTAGAGACGGGGTTTCATCGTGTTAGCCAGGATGGTCTCGATCTCCTGATCTTGTGATCCACCAGCCTCAGCCTCCCAAAGTGCTGGGATTACCGGCATGAGCCACCGCACCTGGCCAATACCTAAAATAAAGTTCTTACTTATTAGAGAAACAATAAAATATGATCATAATGAAATATATTATTTAATGGCTTGGTAACATATTTTTGCAAGCAGTAGATGATATGATGACCACTATTAATCTGGATTTCTTTCTAACATTTTTCCCGCCTGTCTCAGTAGAAGCCAAATTGTCACTCATTGCTATGGGAAGAACAATCATGGCCGGAATGTTCTGGTGATTGGGGTGTGTGATGGTCTCTGTAATTTTATAAAACTCTCCAGGGCTGCCTGATAACACTCACTACCACCTCTTTCCCTGCTTCTTCTGGAGATCACAGAGGTACCCACTCCTTCTTCATGCTCCTTTTCCTCTTTTTTGTTTGCTAGGTATCATCTCCATAGGAATAGATACCACCACATGAAAAAACATATGAAGATTAAAAGTGCTCTTATGCCCTTTTAAAACTGCACTTCTTAATTTTTATTTGCTTTCTTTTTTACCTTATTTCTTTTATTTTTCTATCAATTCAAGTCTACAAACAGAATAATAAAATGTTGTAACAAGCACCCATTTGCCACATGTAATGAGTAAATATTATTTTTGAATTATTCAAGAAAATATTTAAAATGGTCAAGATAGAGTAATATTTGTGAGGGCCTGGAAAAATTTCTGTGGAAGAAATAGTGACATAGTAAATGTTCACGATAGTAACATAAACAAGGGGCTGCCTGCAGCCTTCTTGGGAATTTTCGTCTTCATATCTACTTCTAGCAGCCTGATTGCACTGGTTTAACCATTTTAAAATAAGGACATTTAGGACTTAATTTGTTCATATGGACAAATATTCAAAAATATAAGTACATATATGATATCTGTCATATATTTATTCAGTCAAATTTAGTTGAGCTAATATATTTGTACACTCACAACAATTACTATTCCTTCATTGAACATTTATTATTGTACTTTGTGGATATTAAAATGGTGAGAATAAAACTTTAACCATTCATAATAAAACATCTGTGGCACCAATTTATTCAGTTGAATTCTCCACTTAGGTCACCAACATGTATTAGAACTGTACACAATAGTTTTTAAAATAAACTTACTCTAGAACTGTAAGGATTTCAAGTAAATTGGTTATTTATAGTTATTTATTGAAAGAACTGAGGCTGGACATGCTGGCTCACGCCTGTAATCCCAGCACTTTCAGAGGCCGAGGGGACAGGTCACTTGAGGCCAGGAATTCAAGACCAGTCTGGCCAACATGGCAAAAACCTGTCTCTACTAAAAAAAAAACAAAAAGAAACAAAAATTAGCTGAGTGTGGTGGCACACATCTGTAGTCCCAGCTGCTCAGAGGGCTGAGGCATGAGAATCGCTTGAATCTGAGAGGCAGAGGTTACAGTGAGCTGTGATGGTGCCACCACTGCACGCCAGCCTGGGCGACAGAGCAAGAGTCTGTTTCAAAAAAAAAACCAAAAACTGAAAATTTCTATACAGTTGCTTCCAATTCAGATCTCAATATGAATGAAAAGAATAAGAAAAGAAAAAATCCAAGGGCTATAAAAGTAATTTGGGAAAAATATAAAATGAAATTATTATAGCATGTCATTGATCAAAAGATTGTCACATGTACAACAAATTTTAATTTAACTTGATGGCTATGTAGCAACCATATCCATTAAAATATGTCTTTGTTCTAAAATTAAATAAGAAATATATAGTTAAAAAAAGTCATACCCTGCATGATGACCTACTGTATACTTTAACTATACAATTTGCATAGTCAAAAATAAAATAATACCCTAAGTAATAGTTCAAAGTATAAACTATTACTTTCTTTTTAACTATAAAATATGTTTTAACAAAAACATATTTCCAGCTCAATTCATATTTCAATTTGTGCAGGCTATTTGATGACACACTAAACAATTATAATAAATTTTTCTCATGAGAATTTGACCCAATAGTCAACCTGACTTTGAAAAAAAGATCAAAGCTGCCCAGTCAAATTAATTCTGCATTGACATATTTCTCTTTGCTTATTGAAATTTGACCTCTTAATACTTTACGTATTTATTGCTCTTCATTGCACCTCCATGCGAACGGATTGCATTTTACTGAGGAAAGACTCGTAGTGTCTATACCAGACGAATATTTAGAAATGTGAAAGCAGTTTAGTATTTCTTTAGGGGTACATGTTGTATTTGTGTCTCATACATACTTTTGGTCTGGCCAGGAGTGGGGAAACGAGAGAAGGGGGATGGAGGGCACTGTGGCATGGCTTTTGCTGACTCCTCAATAGCTTGGGTTTGTAAAAGATCACAGATCAGAAATGGTTTTAAGCTCTAGTGCATTTGAGCCTCCAGCTTCTGCTTGAGCAATGTAACAAGTTTGAGATGACCTTCCAAATGTGCCCAGCTTAAGTTACAAAAAAAAAGAATTAATAGCTTTGACCTCTTAAGCTGTTATATGAAGAAAAGGCTCTACTCACTTAAGGGCCACCCTATTGTAATCTCTATCTTTGAAGTGAGTCACGTACTAATTTCCTCTCAGGAAAGTTTAAACCAAAATATGTTTAGTCAGAAGGATTACTTTTTCCTTAAAGAACCTCAAACATTTTATATTTGTGCAGTATAATTAAAAGATACCCAATTAATGCTTTAATTTAAAAAATGTGTATAAGGCACTGACTAAATTACTAGCAACCCACGGAAATTTTTTGTTTATGCAAAAAAGAATTCTGTTAGTAGATGGAATGAAAGAATGCAATGAAATTTAGGATCTGGCTTTATGAGACAATGACTGTCAGCCATAAAAATAATTGGTCTTAATTACTGATTAAACAGTCTTATGTAGATGACAGAAACTATTTGACTGATGAAAGCCTTCCTTCTTTTACTAAAACCGATATGTTAAGATTTAAGAATATTTGAAATGACACCTTATTCACTGTGATACCAGAAATATAATGTGCAATATTTGAAAGGGCTCTAGAGTTCTAACTATTTTCTGTAAATAGAATCTAGCCCCAAATCATGCCTCTGATTTCCTTCTAGGCACTTTGCATTAAAATAATAATAAAGACACATTTATTACATCTTTACCCCACTGTGGAGTTTGATAAGCCTGTGATTTAGCCATGGGTGTTATCAGAAAAACCTTTAAAACTGACAGACTCAGTTCTTCTGAGGCTATTCCAGAACATAGATCTGTCTTCATGAGCTGTGAAAATAGATGCTAGGTGGCTGACAGATTAGAAATCAGAGACAGACGAAAGTTTGTGCTTTCTCTTTTGCTACTGTATTTTACCAATTCCTATTTTGTTCCTAAAATCTGAATGCGTGGTGTTTCATAGTTTAATTATAGTGGTTTTTTTCCTTGTTGATATATAATATTACAGTATGTCTTAGAACTGATGGAGAGATAAATATGTCAAAATGTGGTAGCTTCTGTCTTCTGATTTTATCTATCAAGTAAAAGGATGAGATACACAAAAGACTATAGAACTGATATTTCATGATTTTTCTATCCGTGAAAATCTATGACCTAATATCAGCCTCTGAGTTAGCTAAGAAGCCTTTCTAACATTTCACCATTTTTGGTTTCTGAGCTGGCAACTTTGTCTCCTTTGTTTAGTTATGCTATTATAAATATTCTCCTATTATCTCCACATGTGCAAAGATCTCTCTAGAAGTAGAATTTCTGAGTCATAGGGTATATATATAATCTTTAACTTAAGATAATGCCAAATTATTTTCTTACTGGTTAAAAAAGTTAAACCCCTACCAACTTATACACCAAATACATAGGATTTCTTATGGTTGAAATTTGAATAATATTCAATCTTATCAAACTTTTATGTTTTATGTTTTGCCAACATAGTGGATATTCTGGGGGTTAGAACGTGGACATATTTTTTTGTGAGCCACTATTCAAACCACTAGAGTAGGTTTGATATGCTTCTTGCGGTCCAGCACTACTTTGAAGCCATATGTTCCTTTACTTCTTTGCAAAACTCCTGCCCATTTGAAACTGATACTATCCTGTTATGCCATCGTATGCTCCTCTCCTCTTTACTTTAATTTGCAGTTTTCTTCCTCTTCCAAATTTCCATCTTCATGGGTAACTCAGTCAATTGCCAAGTTCTCTGTCTCTTTCTAGATATCACTACCTTCACTTCCTCTCTGTCTGAGCCACCCCACTCTATGACTATATCCATATTTTGTTATAACCCTCAACTGCTTCACCTCTTGCCTTTAAATTTAACACACCTAGAACTTCCTTCCAGATCTCTTATTCACTCACCCCCACCACATATGTTCTTCAATGTCATTGAGATTTAGAGCCTCTGCCCCTCTCATGTTTACCCTATATGTAAGTCCTCTCCTCTCTTTACTGGAATATTGTCTAGCTCATAAAAAGTGCTTAATGATTGTTATCTACTAGTGGTAGCAGAAGTATTAATAATCAGATTCATGTTCAGCTTAACCACTTCCTTGCCCATATTCTCACTTCTCTTTTCCCATCGCCTTTCCATTCTCTTACCTGAACAACCCCCAAAATAAATCAATACAACAAAACAGACGTAGTTCTTACTCTCATGGACCTTCAGAGTGATTACAGAAAGCAGCATTAAGTAATAATGGAAAGTGTCATTAGTGTTCAGAAAGTGAAGTAAAGGAGAAGGAAGGTATCTCCGAGGAAGGGACATTTATACTGAAACCTGAACAATGCTAAGAACTGGTTGAATGAAGTATGAAGAGAAGATAGTTCTGGCAGTTGGATAAATATCCATGAAGGCTAGATTATCAGGTTTTTCTGGTCTCAATTTGGGCATCACCTTCTCCGTGAAGTCTTTCAGATCTCCCGTGTTTAAGTCAGGTGTCCTTTCTTAATGCTCTCTCAGGGATCTTCAGTTCTCCTTTCTCAGCATGTCTTACAGTATGTCGTGTTCTCCTGTGTTCTTAACTCTCTTCCCCACTGCACTCTGGAAAGATGCTTTGGTGTTTGACTTGTTCCCTATAATATCGCAGTACCTATACTTGTGCCAGTTTCTGCCACATACTTGAGGTGTAATGAAATTTGTTGGTTAAATTGACAAATCAGTGGGAGAAAAGTCCCCAAAGGGCAACAACTCAATAGGTATAGACGGAAGCCAAGTAACATGGGGGTCGTACTGATAGGACTTATTCAAACATATGGAATTCAAGGCAGGTGTGTTTATTGAGGGTGTGGGTATTATACCAGGCACTGTTGAAATGTCATTTATTCTTCTCCATTCACATGGTATGGTGATAAAATTCTTGTTTATCTGAGGATATTTCATATAAAATAAGTAATGAACATGATATGTTTGGACAGTATTGAGTACTCAGTCCAGTGGAGCAAGAATATTGTCTTACATATGGATAAAATATACTCTTATATCTATATATAGAGAGAGGAAGCTCAAAAAAATATATATAGAGAGAGAGAGACACACAAGAGTATATTTTGTGCTTTCATAAAAAGTATAAAAGTGTAAAAAGTATAAAAAGTATAAAAGTGCTTCGGATGGTGTATTTGTATATATATGTATATATATACACGTATGTATTATTATATTATTTTATATACGTATATATTATATTATTATTATACGTGTATATATATGTATATATATACACAAATACACCATCCAAAGCACTTTTTAGTATTCACTGGGTCACTGCTTAGTTTTCAGGCTCTGTCATCACAAGGGTCCCCAGAAACGCAGTTCTCCACAACACTGGGGTATGTCAGAGTCAGTTGTGAGATAATGCAACTAAAAACCATGTAGCACCGTGGCTTGTGATTTATTATTTTTTAAAACTAATTTAGAAATAAATAAATAAATAATAAATTAGAGAAGATTTGAGATTTTCCTACTAATATTACTACGTTCATTCATTATATTCTGATATTCTTTCTTGGGAAGAATCATTGCGACTATTAATGTTGAAATGGAATTAGGACTTGTCCACGGACGTGTGTGGCTGTGACTATTACGTCTGTCATGTATGTCACTTTTGGTGCCCTAGAGGTGGCTCCTACCCATATAGTAGAGCATATCTCAGCTTTTCCTAGTCTTGAGGGTGTTTTTAGAGCTCTTGTAACTTTGTCATGATTTGAGGGAGGAAAAAGGCAGTTGGGTGGGATAAAAATTTGAATGAAAATAAGCCGTTTGCACATCACCTCTGGGATAATGTTAGATCAAGGGTTTTACCGCTTTCAGACAGATCAATGCTGTTATAGGCTTAAGTAAGATCCCTTGAGAGGAAAGAGGTTGGGCAGGGACTGCTGGCAGACACTATTTTCTTGTTTAGATTATATTTGATGAAAATCTTTACTTTGAAGTCGTGCATTGGTTAGGAATTTCCCCCCAAGAGTTAATGTTCTAAGTATTTTCAAAGCAAATCTCATAATTTTGCTATGAAGGCACCAAAATTCCAGTCACCTCAGAGAGGAGGAAGGTGAACCAGCCCACTTTCTGAACTAAAAAAGGAAACACCTGTCTCTGAGAGGTGCTGATTTTTAGACATTATGGCATTCATGTTAATGGAGAAGGAAAATTAGACGTAGGCTTCTTGACAAACTTCCTCTGAAGTTTGAGCAGATTGTTCCCAGCATGATGCTATCATGTTGGCGTTTATAACTTAGGCTTTAGTAATCTCCATTTATAATAACCTCATTGGGGTAAAATGGAAATTGCCATGTTATTATACTTCTGGGGCAGTGAGTGGAGTGAGCACTGGACTGAGAGTGTGAAAGTCTGAATTCTTAGGTAGGGTGTATTTGCTATGTAAAGATACTGGATGAACTGTCGTAAGTCTTAAGTATGTCCACTCAAAAATGAGAATGGACTAGGTCAGATAATTTCAATCTGTGTCCCTCAGAAAATGTAAAGCTTCCCAGGACCCCTGAAAGGCCACTAAAAGAAGTGTAGCATAGAAAACATCCTTAGGGCGTGTTCCATGTTTCCACATCCACTTTTTTCTTCTGTGGATAGTGGGCTTTCTTAGAACATTTTATCTGGAGAAATAATTCCTTTGTTAATCTCTTTTTTTAGCAGTGGACTACACGATCTTCAAGATTCTTGCTTTCACTACTCTGTTCTAACTGATAACTAAAACGTTAATAAATTGACATATTAAATACTTTAGAAATTCAGCTTGAGATGTTTCCTAAATAAGTCAGTCAAGAAAGATGTCAAGAAAGACCAATATACAGAGATATAGATCAATGGAACAGAACAGAGCCCTCAGAAATGATGCCGCATATCTACAACTATCTGATCTTTGACAAACCTGACAAAAACAAGAAATGGGGAAAGGATTCCCTATTTAATAAATGGTGCTGGGAAAACTGGCTAGCCATATGTAGAAAGCTGAAACTGGATCCCTTCCTTACACCTTATACAAAAATTAATTCAAGATGCATTAAAGACTTAAATGTTAGACCTAAAACCATTAAAATCCTACAAGAAAACCTAGGCAATACCATTCAGGACATAGGCGTGGGCAAGGACTTCATGTCTAAAACACCAAAAGCAATGGCAACAAAAGTCAAAATTGACAAATGGGATCTCATTAAACTAAAGAGCTTCTGCACAGCAAAAGAAACTACCATCAGAGTGAACAGGCAACCTACAGAATGGGAGAAAATTTTTGCAACCTACTCATCTGACAAAGGGCTAATATCCAGAATCTACAATGAACTCAAACAAATTTACAAGAAAAAAACAAACAACCCCATCAAAAAGTGGGCAAAGGACATGAACAGACACTTCTCAAAAGAAGACATTTATGCAGCCAAAAAACACATGAAGAAATGCTCATCATCACTGGCCATCAGAGAAATGCAAATCAAAACCACAGTGAGATACCATCTCACACCAGTTAGAATGGCCATCATTAAAAAATCAGGAAACAACAGGTGCTGGAGAGGATGTGGAGAAGTAGGAACTACAGGAAGTAACACTCTCTTATTCTGGGAGTGATTTACTGAAGGCTAATATTTTTAAAATTTATTCTGACCAACATTGTTTTAACATCAGGTATCTGCTAGACAGTTACTATTAGGCTGTGGAAACAAAAAGCAAAGAAAACCCCTCAGCCTTGAAGAATAAAATCTAGCAGGAAAGACAGACATATGAACAGTTAATTGCAAAGTAGTGAGGTATGTACATAAATAAAAACATATACTATATAATTAAAAAGTGGTAGTAAATATGGTCATCAAAAGCACAGGGTCTGTGTTCAAATTTCAGTTCCATTGTTTATAATGGCTTATAGCTTCTAGTTTTACGGCTTCATTTTCTTCATTTATAAAATGAGAGGAAAAGAAGCCACCATATACGACTTTTTGTGCCAATCAAATGTTATGTTATAATCAATGTTACATGCTTGGTGCATGTCTACATTTACTACTACTTAAATGGTAGTTATGATTATTACACCACTTAAATGATAGTTTAAAAGCTATTGTTAGTTTACACATACTCATTGTATATATTTATGACGTACAGAGTGATGTGGTGAGATGCATAATGTATACTGATCAGATCAGGGTAATTAGCATATTCATTGTCTCAAGCATTTATTATTGCTTTGTGTTGGGAACATTCAATGTCCTCCTTTTAGCCACTTGAAACTATATAGTTTATTATGGTTAACTACAGTCATCCTGTAGTGCTATAAAACACTAGAACCTATTTCTCCTATCTAGCTATAATTTTCTATCCTTTAAGAAATCACTCCCTAGCCCTCCCTTCCCTCTATTCTTCCAAGCTTCTAATATCCTCTGTTCTACTTTTTACTTTTATCAGATTAACTTTATTATTTATTTTATTATTATTTTGAGACAGGGTTTTGCTTTGTCTCTCCAGGCCAGAGTGCAGTGGTGTGATCTTGGCTCACTGCAACCTCCGCCTCCTGGGCTCAAGTGATCCTCCCATCTTAGCCTCCTGAGTAGCTGAGACTACAGGCACATGACACCAATTCCAGCTGAATTTTTATATATTTTGTAGAGACAGGGTCTCGCTATGTTGCCCAGGCTGGTCTCAAACTGCTGGGATCAAGCAATCCACCTGCCTCAGCCTCTCAAAGTACTGGAATTACAGATGTGAGCCTCCACGCCCAGCCTAACTTTTTTTTTAACTTCTACATGAGTGAGAACATGTGGTGATTACCTTTCTGTGCCTGGCTTATTTCTCTTAATGTCTCCCAGTTCCATCCATGTTGCCATGAATGACATGATTTCTTTTTTTTTATGCCAGAATAGTATTCCATTGTGTATATATATCATGTTATTTTTTAAAAAAACTTTTATTTTAGGTTCAGGGGTATATGCGCAGGTTTGTAATGTAAGTAAACTTGTCTCATGAGGGTTTGTTGTACAGATTATTTCATCACCCAGGTACTAAGCCCAGTACCCAATGGTTATTTTTTCTGATCCTCTCCCTCTTGCCACACTCCATCCTCAAGTAGGTCCCAGTGTCTGTTGTTCCCCTTGTTGCGTCCAAGAATTCTCATCATTTAACTCCCACTTATAAGAGAGAATAGGTGGTATTTGCTTTCTGTTCCTGAATTAGTTTGCTAAGAATAATAGCCTCCAGCCGCATCCATGTTGCACAAAAGACATGATCTTATTATTTGTTATGGCTGCATAATATTCCATGGTGTATATGTACCACATTTTCTTTAGCCAATATGTTATTGATGGGTATTTAATTGATTCTATGTCTTTGTTATTGTGAATAGTGCTGCAGTGAACATTTTTGTGCATGCGTCTTTATGGTAAAATGATTTTTATTTCTTTGGGTATATACCCAGCAAATGGTAGTTCTGTGATTAGTTCTTTGACATTCTTTTCACAATGGTTGAAATAATTTACACTCCTACCAACAGTATATAAGTGTTCCCTTTTCTCCACACCCTCACCAACATATTACTTTTTGACTTTTTTTTTTTTTTTTTTGAGACAGAGTCTCACTCTATCACCAGGCTGGAGTGCAGTGGCACGATCTTGGCTCATGGCAACCTCCGTCTCCCAGGCAGTTCTCCTGCCTCAGCCTCCTGAGTAGCAGGGACTACATGTGTGTGCTACCAAACCTGGTTAATGTTTGTATTTTTTTTTAGTAGAGACAGGGTTTCACCATGTTGGCCAGGCTGGTCTCAAACTCCTGATTCCAGGTGATCCACCTGCCTTGGCCTCCTAAAGTGCTGGGATTGCAGGCATGAGCCACTGTGCCCGGCTTACTTTTTAAAATTCAATATATACTCAGTTTGGTATACTCAGTGAAATGCAGTTCATACCATCACTTTACCTGTGCACTGTGTATTCCTGCTAGGTAGGCTTGCCCCTTAATTGCATTAGGAGATGATATTTTCATTTCTCATAATTCACAGTTTAAAATAGAACATTTTCACCAGGCTTTCTTTTCATAGCTTTAACTATACACTCATACCCGCTACTTACCATTCATTTACATGATGAGTGGGGGCCTAAAACCTGTTCTATCTTCTTTCTGATGAGCACTCTGTGGAATTGTCAGCTGCAATTGCCTACTGCCATAGGAATGACAACTTAGTGTCTACTGCCACATGGCAGAATGTAGATATTTGTGAACCGTCTTGTATTTTAGCAGACTAAGCTCTACGTGAAGAGAATTTCCTCATTACTCACTGATCTCGTCCTATGTCAATCTATTAGAATTTGACTTCTTAGCTTTTGATATGTACTTCTGTGTGGGCTCCATTACCTATCTCTGCTTGTTATTTAAGTCTTGCTGTTGGAATAGGTAGTATGAGCTTTCTTGTCATAGTAACCAGAAATTCATTTTTCTAATGTTGTTATCAATTATTACTTTCTGACTCTATTCTATAAAAAGGCTCCACTTGTCACATTTAATCAACCACAGATAGATGCCTTTTTTCTAGAATATTTTGGAATAAATTAGATATTGAATTCCAAACTGGTTTCTTCATTAATGAGTGTGGCAGCAGCCTGAAGTAAATGACAATGCCTGTTAAATGAGTTTGGAAGCACTAATAATGTCCATCCAAAACCCAGAGTCCCTTCCATTTGTCCATTATATCTTCCACTTTTTACTTTCTGAGATAATTAGATGCAATTATAGAAATTTATAAAAGTAGGGTGCTCATATCCTGCATTTAATACTTTAAGGTGTCACTGTGGAGAAATCCACTGGCTTATTCTTTGTAGGTTGAAATGGGTCCTTTTAATTTTGTTCAAAATCTTATAGCTTCCCCTACCAATGGTACTAATAATACCTTAAGAAAGGTGCTACATGACATCTACTCATTTCACTCCTGAAACACAGAACAGCAGAAGGGAGAGAAGAATATAACTAATTGTTTTCATATCTAAGTTGAAAGTGAAAAGTGTACTTTCAAGAAGGATTTGCTGTATAGTGTTTCACTATAAATGAATGGGTTTAAATTATTACTTTCATGTGATAATGTTGGCTTTACATAAAAGCAGAATTCTTACCAGTTGCTTACTTTGACATGATTCATAATGGCCTCACTGGATATCAGAATGATGACAGACATGCTGGTCTAGTATTTTCTTTGCATTTCAGTGGGCTCATGCCACATAGCGAATAGAATTAGGATTTTTACCCTTGTAGCTCAGTGAGTTGCTTTGTGCCATGTACAACGTACTCAGAAGAATGCATTCTAATAAATATTTTAAGAACTATCAATTTATTGAGAACTATCTTAGCTGCTTTTTTAAGTGGAGAAAATGACATCTTTTTTAGTTTATTTTTATTCTTTATGTAATATGCTTTTTTTATTTTTTCATTTGATGGCTCTCTGGATGATTCAGGCACAAGGGAAAAAAAAAGAGACAGAGAGAGAGAAAGAGAGAGAGAGAGAGGTGAGTATGGTTTAAAAATACCTGAATTGGCTGCTAGGCTTGAATTCTCTAAGCTAATGATGTTCAAATAAGAGTGTATATCAAAGAAAATTTGAGGAGCTTTGTAAAACAAGAATGTTACAGTCATCTCAGACATCTTGTTTCAGAAACCTCCAGAGAAAGGGCCGTGAATGCATTTTTTCAAATAGATTTCAGGTGCCTCTGGCCTGTCACGCTGGCTAAGAACTACAAACCTGTATCATATATTTTGTATGTGCACTTTTGATTTCTGTCTCATGATTTAAATTTTTTGAAAAATTCACATGCTATGGGATCTTTCTAAATTTCCCATTTCAAAGCTAAAATTTGATGATATTCATGTCTGTACATTCCCTTAGGTTTGTATTGCACTTCAAATTTTTCAGAGTGTCTTATTTCATCCTCACAACCAACCATCCTGTGAGATAGACCATGGCCAATGTACATGGATGTATAAGTTGGCTCACTGCACATGAGTACCTGGTTGAGGGAACATGTGGGCCTCAAACCCAGTCCACACACTTAGTGTTAATGAGTATGCCTACACTAGGCTGGATTTTCCCAGAGGGGAGATTTTCTAATTCTCACAAAGTTGTGCCATGTGTTGGTGGCAACCCTGCAGTAAGCAACCCAAGGATTATCATCCCCATTTAAGACACGAAGAGCTTGAGAGCTCAGAGAGGATCAATATTTCTTCCAAGGTTTCACAGTTATCAGCCCAAAGTCATTTGGCTTAATCCAGTGTTCTTTCTGCAAACACTGGAAATTATACTTGCATATTCTTTGAGATGCCCAAGTAGTTTCATCAAAGTTGTTTAGCAATGCTCTATTTGTTTATTAAAAGTGGTTCCTTGCCATATAAGAATTTGTTTTTCTTTTTGATCAAGAACAATTTAGTCAACTTTGGTTGTGACTTGTATTTAAAAACAAAGAAGCATACAAACAAAATAAATCAATGGCCTGATAGCCTTCAACATTTCTAGACAATGTTAAAGGTCGAGATTTTAAAATGGGGGCATCATTAAAATTTCTGGAGTTTTCATAAAGACAATGATAATGACAAAGATTATCCTAGTGATATGATTGTCTTGTGATACAACGGAAATAGTAGTAGGTTTGAGATGAGGAAACTCAAATTCTAGTCCTGATATTCTCCCTAGCTTCATGCTTGCATAACCCAGTTTATAAGTTCCCCTGTAAGATAGAGACCAGACTGTGTTTATGTCTTTATTAACACGTCATAAATAGTGAATATGAATAGCGGATGAAAAGTTCAACACCAAGAAAAACTCATACCTATTCCACAGGCCCTGGTGTCCCATTCTGGGCTGGCTCCCTGGGTTACTACAGCCTGTCTTCACTTCCCAGCAGCAGTTCACCTGAAAGGACTGGCAAGAGCTCTAGGCCTCCCCAGACATTAGAGTCCAAGCATAACTGATTCTCAGCCACAGAAAGGGGAATTTTTTTTCCCTCATCTTATTTTAAGACCTATCTTCATAATCTTCCGTTTATGCTCCAGGTTTTATTTCTTTCCCGAATTATTAACAATAGCAGCATCCATTCACTATAGGAGAAATCTCAGTTCTACCGAGAGGGATGTGGCATGTTCCTACAGATCCAACAACACAGTCAGTTTAGTGAAACATTAGTATATTAGTTAAAGAAGTCAGATGTAAGTACATTAATTAGAGTCTGAGTGATATGGTTAGGCTTTGTGTCCCCACCCAAATCTCATCTTGAATTGTAATTCCCAGGTGTTTAGGGAGAGACCTGGTAGGAAGTGATTGGATTACAGGGGCAGTTTCCCCCATGCTGTTCTCACGATAGTGAGTAAATTCTGGTGAGATCTGATGGTTTTATAAAAGGTAGTTTTCCCTGCACTGGCACTTCTCTCTCTTGCTGCCATGTGAAGAAGGTCCTTGCTTCCCCTTTGCCTTCTCCATGATTGTAAGTTTATTGAGGCCTCCCCAGCCATGCAGAACTGTGAGTCAATTAAACCTCTTTCCTTTATAAATTATGCAGTCTTGGGCATTTCTTCATAGCAGTGTGAGCATGGACTAATACACTGAGTTATTTCACCTTAAATGCAAGTCCAGTGTAAAATACTGCAGTTATACCACATTTAATCTAGTTCTCTATATATTTCTTCTGAAGATTTCAAATAATGTGTGTCCATCTCAAGAATCACTTTTTATGCCTTTCTATTGTTAATTCCTAATATGTTAAATGAAGATGAAAAATCCTTTATAAGGTTTTTAAGGATCAAATGTAATGCGAGGAGGTGGTTCCAAGATGGCCAAATAGGAACAGCTCCAGTCTACAGCTCCCAGCGTGAGTGACGTAGAAGATGGGTGATTTCTCCATTTCCAACTGAGATACTGGGTTCAGCTCACAGAGGCTTGTCAGACAGTGGGTGCAGGACACTGGGTGCAGTGCACTGAGCATGAACCAAAGCAAGGTGAGGCATTGCCTCACAAGGGAAGCACAAGGGGTCAGGGAATTCCCTTTCATAGCCAAGCAAAGTTGTGACAGACAGCACTTGGAAAATCGGGTCACTCCCACCCTAATACTGTGCTTTTCCAATGGTCTTAGCAAACGGCACACCAGGAGATTATATCCTGCGCTTGGCTCAGATGGTCCCATACCCATGGAGCCTTGCTCATTGCTAGCACAGCAGTCTGAGATCGAACTGCAAGGCAGTAGCGAGGCTGGAGGAGGTGTGCCTGCCATTGCTGAGGCTTGAGTAGGTAAACAAAGTGGCCAGGAAGCTTGAACTGGGTGGAGCCCACCACAGCTCAAGGAGGCCTCCCTGTCTCTATAGACTCCACCTCTGGGGGCAGGGCATAGCCAAACAAAAGGCAGCAGAAACCTCTGCAGACTTAAATGTCCCTGTCTGACAGCTTTGAAGAGAGTAGTGATTCTCCCAGCACATAGCTGGAGATCTGAGAATGGACAGACTGCCTCCTCAAGTGGGTCCCTGACCCCCGAGTAGCCAATCTGGGAGGCACCCCCCAGTAGGGGCAGACTGACACCTCACACAGACGGGTACCCCTCTGAGATGAAACCTCCAGAGGAATGATCAGACAGCAACATTTGCTGTTCCACAATATTCACTGTTCTGCAGCCTCTGCTGCTCATACCCAGGAAAACAGGGTCTACAGTGGACATCCAGCAAACTCCAACAGACCTGCAGTTGAGGGTCCTGACTGTTAAAAGGATAACTAACAAACAGAAAGGACATGCACACCAAAACCCCATCTGTATGTCACCATCATCAAAGACCAAAGGTAGATAAAACCACAAAGATGGGGAAAAAATATAGCAGAAAAACTGAAAATTCTAAAAATCAGAGTGCCTCTCCTCCTCCAAAGGAATGCAGCTCCTCGTCAGTAATGGAATAAAGCTGGATGGAGAATGACTTTGATGAGTTGAGAGAAGAAGGCTTCAGACGATCAAACTTCTCCAAGCTAAAGGAGGAAGTTTGAACCCATTGCAAAGAAGTTAAAAACCTTGAAAAAAGATTGGCTAACTAGAATAACCAATGCAGAGAAGTCCTTAAAGGACCTGATGGAACTGAAAACCATGACACAAGAACTATGTGATCAATGCACAAACTTTGGTAGCTGATTCAATCAACTGGAAGAAAGGGTATCAGTGATTGAAGAGCAAATGAATGAAATGAAGTGAGAAGAGAAGTTTAGAGGAACAAGAATAAAAAGAAACAAACAAAGCCTCCAAGAAATATGGGACTATGTGAACAGACAAAATCTACGTCTGATTGGTGTACCTGAAAGTGACAGGGAGAATGGAACCAAGTTGGAAAACACTCTGCAGGATATTATCAAGGAGAACTTCCCCAAACCATCAAGGCAGGCCAACATTCAAATTCAGGAAATACAGAGAATGCCACAAAGATAGTCCTCGAGAAGAGCAACTCCGAGACACATAATTGTCAGATTCACCAAAGTTGAAATGAAGGAAAAAAGGTTAAGGGTAGCCAGAGAGAAAGGTCGGGTTACCCACAAAGGGAAGCCCATCAGACTAACAGCTGATCTCTTGGCAGAAACTCTACAAGCCAGAAGAGAGTGAGGGCCAATATTCAACATTCTTAAAGAAAAGAATTTTCAACCCAGAATTTCATATCCACCCAAACTAAGCTTCATAAGTGAAGGAGAAATAAAATACTTTACAGACAAGCAAATGCTGAGAGATTTTGTCACCACCAGGCCTGCCCTAAAAGAGCTCCTGAAGGAAGCACTAAACATGGAAAGGAACAACTGGTACCAGCCACTGCAAAAACATGCCAAATTGTAAAGACCTTCAAGGCTAGGAAGAAATTGCATCAACTAACGAGCAAAATAACCAGCTAACATCATAATGACAGGATCAAATTCACACATAACAATATTAACCTTAAGTGTAAATGGGCTAAATGCTCCAATTAAAAGACACAGATTGGCAAATTGGATAAAGAGTCAAGACCCATCAGTGTGCTGTATTCAGGAAACCCATCTCACGTGCAGAGACACACATAGGCTCAAAATAAAGGGATGGAGGAAGATCTGCCAAGCAAATGGAAAACAAAAAAAGGCAGGGGTTGCAATCCTAGTCTCTGATAAAACAGACTTTAAGCCAACAAAGATCAAAAGAGACAAAGAAGGCCATTACATAATGGTAAAGGGATCAATTCAACAAGAAAAGCTAACTATCCTAAATATATATGCCCCCAATAAAGGAGGACCCAGATTCATAAAGCAAGTCTTTAGAGAACTACAAAAAGACTTAGACTCCCACACAATAATAATGGGAGACTTTAACACCCCACTGTCAATGTTAGATAGATCAACGAGACAGAAAGTTAACAAGGATATCCAGGAATTGAATTCAGCTCTTCACCAAATGGACCTAATAGACATCTACAGAACTCTCCACCCCAAATCAACAGAATATACATTGTTGGCAGCACCACACCTATTCCAAAATTGACCACATAGTTAGAAGTAAAGTACTCCTCAGTAAATGTAAAAGAACAGAAATTATAACAAACTCTCTCTCGGACCACAGTGTAATCGAACTAGAACTCAGGATTAAGAAACTCACTCAAAACCACTCAACTACATGGAAACTGAACAAACCTGCTCCTGAATGACTACTGGGTACGTAATGAAATGAAGGCAGAAATAAAGATGTTCCTTGAAACCAACAAGAACAAAGACATAACATGCCAGAATCTCTGGGACACATTCAAAGCAGTGTGTAGAGGGCTATGTATAGCACTAAAGGCCCACAAGAGAAAGCAGGAAAGACCTAAAATTGACACCCTAACATCACAATTAAAAGAACCAGAGAAGCAAGAGCAAACACATTCAAAAGCTAGCAGAAGGCAAGAAATAACTAAGATCAGAGCAGAACTGAAGGAGATAGAGGCACAAAAAACCCTTCAAAAAAATCATGAATCCAGGAGCTGGTTTTTTGAAAAGATCAACAAAATTGATAGACCGCTAGCAAGACTAATAAAGAAGAAAAGAGAGAAGAATCAAATAGACACAATAAAAATTATAAAGGGGACATCACCATTGATCCCACAGAAATACAAACTACCATCACAGAATACTATAAACATCTCTATGCAAATAAACTAGAAAATCTAGAAGAAATGGATAAATTCCTGAACACATACACCCTCCCAAGACTAAATCAGGAAGAAGTTGAATCTCTGAATAGACCAATAACAGGCTCTGAAATTGAGGCAATAATTAATAGCCTACCAACCAAAAAAAGTCCAGGACTGGATGGATTCACAGCTGAATTCTACCAGAGGAACAAGGAGGAGTTGGTACCATTCCTTCTGAAACTATTCAAATCAATAGAATAGAAAAAGAGAGAATCCTCCCTAACTAATTTTATGAGGCCAGCATCATCCTGATACCAAAGCCTGGCAGAGACACAACCAAAAAAGAGAATTTTAGACCAATATCCTTGATGAACATTGATGCAAATATCCTTAATAAAATACTGGCAAACCGAATTCAGCAGCACATCATAAAGCTTATCCACCATGATCAAGTGGGCTTCATCCCTGGAATGCAAGGCTGGTTCAACATACGCAAATCAATAAACGGAATCTAGCATATAAACAGAACCAAAGACAAAAACCACATGATTATCTCAATAGATGCAGAAAAGGCCTTTGACAAAATTCAACAGCCCTTCATGCTAAAAACTCAATAAATTAGGTATTGATGGGATGTATCTCAAAATAATAAGAGCTATTTATGACAAAACCACAGCCAATATATACTGAATGGGCAAAAACTGAAAGCATTCCCTTTAAAAACTGGCACAAGACAGGGATGCCCTCTCTCACCACTCCTATTCAACATAGTGTTGGAAGTTCTGTGCAGGGCAATCAGGCAGGAGAAAGAAATAAAGGGTATTCAATTAGGAAAAGAGGGAGTCAAATTGTCCGTGTTTGAAGATGACATGATTGTGTATCTAGAAAACCCCGTTGTCTCAGCCCAAAATCTCCTAAAGCTGATAAGCAACTTCAGCAGTCTCAGGACACAAAATCAATGTGCAAAATCCCAAGCGTTCTTATACACCAATAAAAGACAAAGCCAAATCATGAGTGAACTCCCATTCACAATTGCTTCAAAGAGAATAAAATACCTTGGAATCCAACTTACAAGGGATGTGAAGGACCTCTTCAAGGAGAACTACAAACCACTGCTCAATGAAATAAAAGAGGATACAAACAAATGGAAGAACATTCCATGCTCATGGGTTGGAAGAATCAATATCGTGAAAATGGCCATACTGCCCAAGGTAATTTATAGATTCAATGCCATCCCCATCAAACTACCAATGACTTTCTTCACAGAATTGGAAAAAACTACTTTAAAGTTCATATGGAATGAAAAAAGAGCGCGCATTGCCAAGTCAATCCTAAGCCGAAAGAACAAAGCTGGAGACATAACGCTACCTGACTTCAAACTATACTACAAGGCTACAGTAACCAAAACAGCATGGTACTGGTACCAAAACAGAGATATAGACCAATGGAACAGAACAGAGCCCTCAGAAATAATACCACATATCTACAGTTATCTGATCTTTGACAAATCTGACAAAAACAAGAAATGGGGAAAGGATTCCCTATTTAACAAATGGTGCTGGGAAAACTGGCTAGCATATGTAGAAAGCTGAAGCTGGATCCCTTCCTTACACCTTATACAAAGATTAATTCAAGATGGATTAAAGACTTAAATGTTAGACCTAAAACCACAAAAACCCTAGAAGAAAACCTAGGCAATACCATTCAGGACATAGGCATGGGCAAGGACTTCATGTCTAAAACACCAAAAGCAATGGCAACAAAAGCCAAAATTGACAAATGGGATCTAAGTAAACTCAAGAGCTTCTGCACAGCAAAAGAAACTACCATCAGAATGAACAGGCAACCTACAGAATGGGAGAAAATTTTCTCAACCTACTCATCTGACAAAGGGCTAATATCCAGAATCTACAATGAACTCAAACAAATTTACAAGAAAAAAACAAACAACCCCATCAAAAAGTGGGCAAAGGACATGAACAGACACTTCTGAAAAGAAGACATTTATGCAGCCAAAAAACACATGAAGAAATGCTCATCATCACTGGCCGTCAGAGAAATGCAAATCAAAACCACAATGAGATACCATCTCACACCAGTTAGAATGGTGATCATTAAAAAGTCAAGAAATAACAGGTGCTGGAGAGGATGTGGAGAAATAGGAACACTTTTACACTGTTGGTGGGACTGTAAACTAGTGTAACCATTGTGGAAGACAGTGTGATGATTCCTCAAGGATCTACAACTAGAAATACCATTTGACCCAGCCATCCCATTACTGGATATATATCCAAAGGATTATAAATCATGCTGCTATTAAGGCACATGCACACGTATGTTTATTGCAGCACTATTCACAATAGCAAAGACTTGGAACCAACCCAAATGTCCATCAATGATAGACTGGATTCAGAAAATGTGGGACATATACACCATGGAATACTATGCAGCCATAAAAAGGATGAGTTCATGTCCTTTGTAGGGACATGGATGAAGCTGGAAACCATCATTCTCAGCAAACTATCCCAAGAACAAAAAACCAAACACCTCATGTTCTCACTCATAGGTGGGAATTTAACAATGAGAACACATGGACACAAGAAGGGGAACATCACACACCAAGGCCTGTCGTGGGGTGGGGGGAGGGGGAAGGGAAAGCGTTAGGAGATATACCTAATGTAAATGACGAGTTAATGGGTGCAGCACACCAACATGGCACATGTATACATATGTAACAAACCTGCACTTTGTGCACATGTACCCTAGAAATTAAAGTATAATAAAAATATATATAAAAGAAATAAAATAAAAACAAATGTAATGCACAATATGCTATCCTATTTAAATGGTAGATTTAATACAAATTCTAAGTAACTTTTCATAAATTTACTCATGTATTTTAGTTTAACAAACACTAAAATAGTAATTACCATATTTCATGCACTATTTTAAATTTTTAAAAAATAATAACACATTTTATCTTTATGCCATCCCTTTGAAGTCCTAGAATTATTTGTATTTTATTTACTCTCTGAGACTCAGAGAGGTTAAGCCATTTGCCCAAGGTTACACATTTTGCTATACTGCAGAAACAACCAAAGTAAGTTAAAAATATATATTTACTTGTATGCTGGTTAATTTCATGTTTCAATTTGGCTAGGTTATAGAATGTCCAGATATTTGTTTAAACATTGTTTCTGGATGAGATTAGCATTTGAATTGGTGAACTCTATAAAGCAGATGGCCCTGCCCAATGCAAGTGGATATCGTCCAATTTATCCAGGGCCTGAATAGAACAAAAAGGCAGATAAAGGGAGGATTCACTCTGCCTGACAGCTTGAGAAGCTTAATATTGTCCTGGCCTCAGACTGAGGCTTATACCATTGGTGCTTCTTGTTCTTGGGTCTTTAGACTTGGGCTGAAACTACACCGCCAGCTTTCCTGGGTCTCCAGCTTACAGACAGCAGGTCATGGGACTTCTCAACTTCTCAGTCTTCATAACTGTGTGAGCCAATTCTATATATATATATATATATATATTCATATTCTATTGGTTCTGTTTCTCTGGAGATCCCTGACTAATACTCCTTGCATTGGATTTTGTTTAATTTAAACAATTATCCAAACATGTAAGTCACCAAGAAAACAACGATCTACGTTCTTTCAGATGCTAGTTGTGTATGACCTGTTGTTGAATTTTTATGTATATCAATTGTCTGTAGAAAACAAAAATAAGGCTCTTATCTTTAATTTAGGACCTTGCTCCTTAAAGTGTGACCTCCAAGGCTAGTAACATATGCTTCACCTGAGAATTTGTTGGAAATGAGGACTCTCAGGTCCACCCAGACCTATTGAATCAGAGTCTGCATTTTACCAAGAATCAAGATGATTTGCATGCACATTAAAGTTAGAGAAGTGCAGGTCTGGAGTAGCATATGTTTAAGTACTAACATAAAACTATGATCTTACACAGGTATAAGCAGCTATTTACCAGATGTGCCCAAAGAGGAGATAAATATGTTGGCATACCTAGAATGCATATGCAGCATAGCACTGTTCATCAGCTGGAGAAAACTGTGCAAGTAAATGGTGTTTACTGTTCAAAACATTCCTCTTTAAAGTTTCTTCTACTGATACAGACATCCCAGAGCATCATTTTCAAGGTCCATTTCAAGGCCTTGTAGATGTTACATGAGGAGCTCATGTAATCCATTCCAGAGCATAACTGGTGGATCTGCTTGTGAACGGGAACATAAGCTCATTTGTGTTATCCAGGTGATTTAAACTGTTCTGTGACATTACTTGTGTGTTTCAGATTCTTGGTGCTTTTCTGTCCTCCTGGTTTACACTTTGACCCTTCTCTTCCAGCCCAGCAGATTTCTGACTCCTAGCTATGTACAGCCACTTCTGTCCGGCTCAGACTTCTGTGGGCTGGATTCTGGTCTGAATAGTCTTGCCAAGTTTTTCTTGTGTCTTTTTGTCCTGCTTGAACTTCCTAATACTCATATTACCACCCCTCTCCTGATTCTGAAAATTGTATTCTCTAGCTATGCCTGGCAGTGGACTCTACTCTCAGTGCACACCATAGCTGCACGGATGATATCTATAGGGCTATTCATACGCTCTCGGCTGCCCCCAGCTTCTGATTTTGCCCTTCCAGGCTTGCTCTGCTTCGTGTCAGTTCACAAACCATCAGCATCCCTTGCCCTGCACATAGAAAGAGGCACTGTAGGTACTTTTTATTGTGCCTGAGCATGAGAACACAAATGTACTAAAAACAAGGTGAGGCTGTGAACACATTCAATTATGGGGAGCTGAATTTTATTTCTTTTTTTGCTGTTAAGACAGCCTATTCTGCCAAATAAAAACATGGGCAAAGCACAGTCTAATTGGGTTAATAGAAAAACTTGAATTGGATATTTTATGACCCAATCAGTTGCTTAAATGAAATAATGTGCCTCAAGCTCCTAGCATGATTTCTGGTCCACAGTATGTGTGCTAACAAATGCTAGTTTTCTTTCCTCTGGCCGTCAGGTCAAATAAAATAGAAAAGTACTCCTTCGATGCAGTGGATAAACCTGGCTTTAGTGTCTATATTCTAAATCTGTTTTCCTAGGGGCATATTTTAAGCATCATAAGAAGAGTCTGAGGCTGTTAAATTCTACTGGACAGTGTAATCATTACAGTCAGCAGCACATCATCAAGAAGTTTGTTGTTGTTTTTTGACAATGGTTTTACCATAATTGGTAAAAGCTCTACAGAACAGTCTTTGCAAAACCCAGGGTCGCTGTAGGAGTGTGATGCCAGCTTGTGAATGAACAGTATGTATGCATTCTGATCAACTTGATTCAAATCATTGAGCATCTGGTTATGCAGATAATGGAGAGCATTTGTCCAGACACCTGGTGTGTGCAAATTGCTTCTCATTTTTGTGCTTGCAAATTAGGAATCCAAGACCCCTGCAAGGTTATGAATAAATAACATGGCTAAGGGCTTACAGAGCAAAGTTATCATTAAAATAAACAAGCTCTAGCTCAAGCTTTAACAAGTCAGCCACTCTGCAAGTAGTGCCTTCCCAATTCTTCATTGTCATCTTTGTGGCTTATGTTCCCAAGTAATTTCTTTCTTCATTTTTCTTAAGGGATTGTCTTCATTTTTCCATTTTGATGGCCTTTGGCAGTTGATGAATAAAGAAAATATGGCTTACTATAGTGAGCTTGGTTGATACAATAATCAAGTAAGAGGACCTTGATTTTCTACCCCTGGTAAAAATCTTAGAAAAGAGTTGGTCCTGAGCAAAATTATGAGAAAGTGCATCCTCCCATTCCATGAAGTTCCCCTTTCTCCATGCTGACTTGTCTTTTGGGAAATTGTCTCTCTCCAGTGCTTTTTTTGTTTGTTTGTTTTGTTTTTGTTTTTTTGTTTTTTACTTCTTCTCCCTTCTGGAAACTTAGTTTCAGGAGATATGCAGAAAAAAAAAACATATTAACGAGCAGGAGCAGACAGCTTTTAAAATAGTAATATATTCCTTTTAGCAGGAACATTGGGATTTTAACCTCAGATGAAAAAAAAATCCCTAAGTGTTAAGAAAAAAATGTCTGTGAATTTCAAAATGTTAGACATTAATGAGCAGGTTGAAAACATATTTTGATCGGGGAAGAAGATCTTAAGTTTCTTGAACATTACTCTTCAGAGGCTACTTGCTCTACCTACACATGAGAAAGGCTGTACTTCTGGGATAGAAAGCCAGGAAATGGTGAGAGAGAGGAGTGGAAATCTGTGAGGATCAGTGGATGAAAAAGGAAAGGAGAATATTTGTGTGATGGTGAGGGGTTGAAGTCAGCTTGCTATATAAAGACATTCTTTTTGAAAAATGCTAAGTCTTTATGGAAAAGTTTCATGATGTTATTTATTTTGCTAGTCTTTTCACTTCTTTCATGCTAGATTTGTTTAAAGTAAGCACTTTTTCACAGAAATTAAAACCTAGGCAGTAAAATGTATGTAATCAGATGTAGTGTATTAGCAAGCCTCCCAGATGGGCCCCCAGTAACTCTTGTCTCTTTGTATCCATGTCTTTGTGTAGTCTTTTCCGATAGTGAATATTGTTGACCATGTGACAAATGGATATTGTAACAGTGATGGCATGTGACTTTCTGCAAGGTGAGGCCGTAAACCCACTGACCCTTCTGTCTCATACTTTATGGCATCACTTGCTCTGGAGGAAGCCAGGTGTCATGTGATGAGTACACAAGCAGTCCATGGAAAGCCCATGAGAAGAGGAAGATCTGTCAACAAGCTTCAACTTGCCAGCCTTATGAATGACAACATTCCCAACGCAGATCCTCCAGCCATAGCCAGACTTCAAATGACCACAGCCCCACCGACATTTTGATTCTATTCTCATGAGAGACCCTGAGCCAGAAACATCTAACTAAGCTGCTCCCAAATTCCTGACTCCCAGAGGATGTGAGAGATAATAAATGTTTATTGTTGTTTTAAGCTAGTAGATTTTGGGGCAGTTTGTTATGCAGCAATAGATAATGAATACATATGTGTAAGGCAAGAATCCAGGCTGGAGGTTTAGCTAGAATAGCCAATAAATTAACTAAATAATTGTGACTCAGGGGCCTGCCATGACCCAGCATAATTTCAGACATTGCAGTTAGAATTAAAAAAACCCCACAAAATCCCCATCTTCAGATAAGGAAAAGAGCAAGTAGAAAGATATGCTTATATTTTGCAGATGTTATAAGCTGTAGAAAGGAGAGAACATTGTAAGGTAGACCAGATAGTTAATCACTTGTGGAGAAGGTAGCACCTGAGGTGTCCCACAAAAGAAGAATTAAGAATAGATTGAAGAGAGGTTTTCTTGATGGGGAAAAATAGGATGAGAAGAGATGGTGATAGAAATGATCAAGCTCATTGTGGGAGGTTTATGGTGTGTGTGTGTGTAACAGCCTTAAATGTTAATTCCTTATCTTGGAACACAATGTGAGAAGTAGGAAAATATTTTTAAAAATTTATGTTAGAAATCGTCTTGGAATCAGATGCTAAGAAAATAATTTGGTTTTAGACTAGAGGATAAATTGAGAGAGAGAGAGGTCACTGAGGGAAAGGATTTCATGGTGATCCAGGGTTGAGAGAGATTTCACTGTGGGTAGTAGGAATAAAAAGGAAGGGCAAACTATGAGAAGACAAAAAGGACGTCATCAAGACCAAATGACTTTCTCTCTTCCTTTGGACTGCAAACGCCACTGCATCAGAAATGGTGTCCCCATTGCTTAGCACATGATTGGCATTAGTAGATGCTCAATACATATTTATTGGATGAATAAACAAAGTAGGGCCAGTCCTTGGCGGAGACATCAAGAAATAGTTAATCAATAGTTGGCAGAACTGAGGCCTCAGAAAGTATGAAAAACTCCCATTGAAGTCCATTCTCCTGTTCACCATTATCCTGTTTGCTTAATACATTCGATAATGCTGACCTTCCTTCAGGAGTGAGATGGGGCCGTGTTACTCACCCCGTCTTGGTCTTTCCTCATGATACTGTTCGCTCTGCCTGGGCTGACTACTCCTGTGTTAGTAACATAAGGACAGATATGGGGATAATTTTCTTAGTATCTGGCTCTCCTATTAAATTGCAAATAAGCTCCACAAGAAGAGGGACTGTGTCTGTTGAAATCACCATCTTATCTCCGTGCGTTTTATTGCACACATCTAAATTGATGTGGTTTGAATTTGCGCCTCCACCCAAATCTCATGTCAAATTGTAATCCCCAATATTGGAGGAGGGGCCTGGAGGGAGGTGATTTGATCATGGAGGCGAATTTTGATCATGGAGGCAGATTTCTTCCTTGCTGTTCTCATGATAGTGAGTGAGTTCTCATGAGATCTGGTTGTTTAGAAGGGTGTAGCACCTCCCACTTTGAGCCCCTACTCCAGCCATGTAAGATGTGCTGCTTCCCCTTCCGATTCTCCTGTGATTCTAAGTTTCCCGTGGCCTCCCCAGCCATGCATCCTGAACAGCCTATGGAACCATGAATCAAAACCTCTTTTCTTAATAAATTACCCAGTCTCAGGTAGTTCTTTACAGCACTGTGGGAACAGACTAATACATAAGTGAAGGATGAGATACCATCTATTTCTGTTCTTCTGGTCCTTCACAGTAGAGTCCACAGCATCTATTTCTCTTCTTGAATAGTTATTTATCTCATTTCTCATATTCCATCTTTAAAAAAAAATGCTTAACATAGTAGGGCTGAGACTGCCATCCTTAGAAGGTCTGCTTGTGTGGTTGGCCCTTGATTGGTGCCAGGAACTTAAACTTCTGGAGGATTCTCATGATTCCCTTACTGATAAGAGTGGCTCATGGTGCTGAAACTGTGCAAAAAAAAAGTTCATGCTGAGCACCTACCTGCTTCCTTCTGGGAGTCTGGAATTTTGGTACATGTTAGGCAGAGGGTGTCATGGTCATCCCTCAATAAACCTTGGGTACTGAGTCTCTAATCAGCTTCCTTGTAGACAATATTTCACACGTGTTGTCACAGTTCAGTACTGGAGAAATACGTGACTCCGTGGGGTGGGGAGTCCTGGGAGCTTGTGTCTCATTTCCTCTGAGCTTCTCCTCATGTACCTTTTCATTTTGCTGATTTTGTTTTGTATCTTTTTGCTATAATAAATCATAGTTGCAAGTACAAATGGATACTGGGTCCTATGAGTTCTTCTAACACATCATAGCACTGATGGGTTCTTAAGAACCCATAACTCATTGTCCATTGGAAGCTGCTGTCAACATTGCCTTAAAATATATCCTGAATATGACTGTCTCCTCCGTGGCTCCCACCTTTATCAATAACATTATCATCTTTCTCCTAAATCACTCATCCTCCTAACTGGTCTCCTTGTTTCCAGTCCTCTTTTTCTGCAGTAGAGCGGAGTGAACTGACCAATCCATAAACATGACCTGTCATTCTTGTTGTCAAATTCTCCAATGACCAGACATCACATTCAAAGAGAAAGTAAAGTGTTTACAGTGACCTAAATAAACTGGCTCCCCATTGCCTCCCAGCCTCTGTATCCTCTCCCTCGTCATTCACTTCACTCCAGCCATATGGGTTTACCCACTCTTCCTCACAGACATGTTCCTCCTCAGAGCCCTGACACTCACAGTCATCTCGTCCTGGAATGGTCTGTCCAAAGGTTCCTGCATGGCTCATTCCCTCACCTCCTTTAGATGTTTTACCAAATCCATGACGCCCTCCCTGGCACTTTGCCTAAATGTCAGTCTCTCTTCATACTCCCCCATCCCCTTTTACTTCTTCTGCTTAACCCTTATTATCAACCTACTACACATCTCATTTATTTATCTTGTTTTTGTCTGTTTCAGTCACTAGAATGTAGCCCTCATGAGAGCACAGATTTTTGTCTGTTGTGCTCACTGCTGAATCTCCATTGCTTATGATAGCTTGTGATATACAGAAAGTACTCATTAAATACTTGATGAATTAAAGTACACATAAATGAATAATACATGACCCAGCCCCAAGCTTCATCTCCGTTGTACAACCTTCTTCAATTCCCCAGAGAATTTTGTATATATGTATTTTTCATTAAAATTTATCTCATTCTCCTTGTCTGCTACAATTAGAAATGACTGGCAATCGTTTTCTAATTGTTTTTGTGCCCCATACACCTATAACAGTGCCTGGCATGTTATAATTGTTAAAAACAACACTCATCTTTTTTTTTTTGAATGACTGAATGAATGAATAAATGATTTTTCTTGTGATGTCAAATTGTTCTACAAAGGAATATTCCAAATTATACTGCAGTATATGAGTGTACCAGTATATGAATGTACCAGATTCACTAAAGATAAATCAGGATTTGGGTTTGTTTTTTGTTAATATAAGCATACTGAGTGGTAACATTTATTTCTATTTGCTTATTTCTTTCATTGTTACTGCTTAACTGTTTTCTTTTTTTATTTTTAAATTTTTTTATTTTTTTATTTTTTTAAATTTATTATTATTATAATTTAAGTTTTAGGGTACATGTGCACAATGTGCAGGTTTGTTACATATGTATACATGTGCCATGTTGGTGTGCTGCACCCATTAACTCGTCATTTAGCATTAGGTATATCTCCTAATGCTGTCCCTCCCCCCTCCCCCCATCCCACAACAGTCCCCAGAGTGTGATGTTCCCCTTCCTGTGTCCATGTGTTCTCATTGTTCAATTGCCACCTATGAGTGAGAACATGTAGTGTTTGGTTTTTTTGTCCTTGCGATAGTTTGCTGAGAATGATGGTTTCCAGTTTCATCCATGTCCCTACAAAGGACATGAACTCGTCATTTTTTATGGCTGCATAGTATCCCATGGTGTATATGTGCCACATTTTCTTAATCCAGTCTATCGTTGTTGGACATTCTTCTTCTTAAGTTTACAAAATGCATTCTGCTTGTAGCATTTTGTAGTTTATATTAGAAATCATGAGAAAAGAGTTTCCAAAGAATATGGAAGTTAACTGTTGCTTTGCATCACCAATATTGAGGAGTACGTGAGTCACAGACCCAGATGCTTCCGGGGGCCTGATAGGTAGCATAAGTGAGCAAACCTCCAGGTCAGTGTCCAGGCCCTGAAGACAGGAAGTGCATTTTTCACAGCCCGCAGCTGGTGTTCAGTACAGCTAATGGGTGCCACGTGGGAAAGCAGGCTTGATGCTACCAAAGTTCCTTTTTCAAAATTAAACCTTTTACTTCTCAGTTCTGGAGATGAAAATACACAGTAACACTTGTAGTAAAACTATTTCTTAAAAGATAATGAAACGGTAAAAGTACTATAATCAGGGATGATAACATGAGAAGCTGTGATATTGATTCACCACCCTTGGAAGTGTTGAACATAGTATGTGTTTCATATTCCAGTCTCCAGGAAGTGTTAGAATGACTTACGATGATTAAGAATTAATTTGTGTTTATTCTTTTCCCCCTAGTCTGTATCATATTTCCAAATTGTAATGATTATAATGATAATTGGTTGGAGGCCACTCTTCTGTTTGGTTTGGAATATGATGATTCATTACAGCCACTATCAAATTCCTGGCCAATATGTAGCAGAAGCTTTTGGTTAGCAGAAAGCACATGGTGTACACATTTGATCTACCACACAACACGGCAGATACCCCATTCGCATTGCCAGTCGCGCTACGCAAACACTTTCCTGGAATTATTTGAAATATAACAAGGGTTATTGTTAAAATCTCTATTCTGGAAAAAAAATTGCCATGTTTTCGAAGAGTTTCTTGCCAGAGAAGGGGAACAACACTAATAATACAGGCTGGCCTATCATTCAGATAGTTCCCTTGGTGGTCAATTAGAGCTGGCATCCTAGAGGGAGCAGCATCTGTTATACAGACTTTAAGCTCTCTTCTCATAAAAGAAGATCTAAAAGCAGTTGAACGTACATCGGGACTCTTCCTAACTTTTCTCTAGGTGGTATTATCAAAGCTTAATGCTTGGCAATTACTTTGTGCTTATCGTTTTACAACTTTTCTTTTTAATTTCTGAAAGTTTATATGGCTACTTAGGAGATGCCATGACACAAGAAGAGCCCACATATGTCTTTTCTTGTGTGTGAAAATATCTCATGTGCTTATGCACTTCTTTAAATTCCAGAGGAACAGCATTTGTCAGTTTCAGAGCTCTCAGCCAGGTACTGTGGAAGAATATAAAACAGAGAGAAGTTTGGTTTATCATGCCTAACGGAAGGTAGCACCAGAAATATCTAATAATGGTTTATTTAGTTTTGCTTAAGACATGATTGTTATGTTGGTATATAAAGAAAATTACTCAAAATCTTTTTCATAACACCAAGTAATGACTGTATTTTATCATAGTACTGTTCCCCTGTTGTCTAAACATTATTGCCTTATTCATCATACCAATACCATCATTTTCATATTATACTTCTGTTTATTTCCACGGTCTCAAGCAAAACAATAAGTAAACTAAGTTGCCTTTAACTTTCTTTGGACAAAATTATTCAGTAATTAACTTTATTACTTTTAACTTAAATATTTTCTAAATTTAGAATTCAATTCTTGATGTTTGAATGGGATATCATTTTGTATACGCCCTGGTAAAAGAGATACAACTATTTAGTAACTGTTTACAGCTCCTTCTTAAAGATAAAACTAAAAAAGAAGAGCATAATAATGACATACTTAAATGCCTGCTTATTCATTTGCAAGAATATATGCGATTCAGAGCCTAGTAGATTCATACCTAGTATCAGGTATGAACAGAGTGGTTTGAAATCATTCATTGTTTCTACAAATCAGCCTTATTCAGTGAATATCAAATTTATTTTTTTACAAATAAAAAAATAAGTTTCAGAAAGGTTAATAACTTGGCCATTGAGCTAGTAAGAAACAGGGCTATTTATACTTCACTATTTGAAACTTCTCTATTTAAAACTAAATGCTCTCTTTGCATAAATGGCAGAAAGATTCAGGATAAATCTATGTAGATAAATTAACTACATGGTGGCATGTAGGTTTGTTGACATTACAGAGAAGAAGTGCAGCAAATTTGTTTACTGTCATAACAGTTATGTTCTATTCTGCCTTAGTTGCCCTTTATAATGGAATTGATTTTTTTAACTCACAGGATCAGATTTCTCTACATGAGTTCTGTGTCCTTTAAAACAGACACTTTGGGGATGCTGAACATCAAGAAAATGAGCCAAATGTTTCCACAGCTCTTCCCTTTCAGTTGCCTTGGGAGTGCCTGCCACTTTCTTTTTTAACATTTCCAGTAGTGACAACTCTTCAGTATTTGATGGCTTTTTTTTAATGTGAAGAGAAAAAACAAGAAAAAGAGAAAGCTATCTAGAACTAAGTCTAGAGAATATGGTGAAAATTGCATTATTAAAGCTCCAATTCAAATGTGTTTATAAAATAACCACCATGATGCTTCCCTCCCTCCCTCCCCACTTCCCTCCCTCCCTCCCCCCCCTCCCTCCCTCCTTCACTCCCCTCCCTCCCTCCCTCCCCTTCCTTCCTTCCTTCCTTCCTTCCTTCCCTCTCTTTCCCCCTCCTTCCCTCCCTTACTTCCTCCCTTCCTTCTTCTCTTCCTTCTTGCCTTCCTCTTTCCTTTCTTTCTTTCCTCCTTCTTTCCTTCTCCTCCTTCTCCATAAATCATAATGTGTTTCTATGAAGGGAATTTCAAAAATGTTATCAGGGTGGAAAATTATTGAAATAAGTAAATATCTTCCTAAGTGTCCATTTTAAATACTAATACTTTGAGAAGCAAGTGCTAGCATGTTCATCTATCTTATAGTCAACTTTAGTGAAAATACCTTCTCTGGTTATCTTTTACTGTGTAAAACCTCCCCCAAACATAGTGGTGTAAAACCACAATTATTTTACTATGCACACAGTTTTGTGGGTCAGAAAATTGGGCAGGACATCCCAGGAATGGCTCATCTTAGATCATGACAGCTGGGGCCTCTGTTGGGTGGCTCTGTGGTCTGAAGATGGCTCAGATGGGGCCATTTATCTGCCACCTCAGTTCTGGCTTTTGTCTGAATTTCTTAATTTTTCTCCACATCCAAGTTGTCTTATTTTCATTCACTCACATGTCCAGAACCTGGCTTAGGTGGGTGAAATCTCTGGGGCTGGCTGGTCTCCTTTCCTCATGTGGCCCTCCAAAATGCTCAGCTTCAATTTCCTCACAACCCAGTAGCTGGGCTTCTTACACAGTGGCTAGCCCCAAAACAACAGTTCCAAGAAGCAAGAAGTAGGAGTTGCTAATCTCATAAGGCCTGGACCAAAAACTGATGTAGCATCTTGTCTGCCATATTATGTCAGGAAAATCATTAACAGAGCCTGCTCAGATTCAAGGGACAGAGACATGAACTCCCAGAACTCAATGACAAGAGTGTCAAAGAATTTCATAATCCACCACAAAACCTAAAAGTATCCAAATAGATAGGAGACATATTCTTCTCTGGATTTTTCTCTGTCTTGAAAACATCAGAGATGTTCAGGGTGCTGTATGAATTAAAGATGAAATGTTAAGCATAGATTTGCCTCAAAATACTGCATGTGTATGCTCAGAATCTAGATATATTTATTTTAGTACAGAGTTAGTTCTGATTAATTTTTATGTCTACATAGCTGACTCATTCTAAGATTTTTGGACCCTTTATTTGGAGAAAAATTGCCTGACAAATTAGTGCAGTTTACCTATGCTGTATTATAAATCATGTATTCCTCTCTACTTTGCTTATGTTCATCTCTTTCCCTGAAATATCCACCCATATCCATGCTAGCTTTGCTGTCTGAAATTTCTATCCATCCACAAAAATCCATGTCTTCCATTAAGCCTTTTCTCATCCCCAAACCAGATATTTTATTCCTTTCATGTAAGCCTCCATAATATTTTTTTGGAGGGAGGGTGTTCTGTGCTATTCTTCTTCTCTTACTTTACCTTGAATTAAAGCCATTTATTTATTTATTATCTTCTCACCCTGGGCAAGCTCTTAGGAGGCAGGACGACTTCCCATTTATTTTTCATCTGACATCATTCTTAGTGTGGTGCCTTGTTCACAGTAGGTGCTTGAGAGGTATTGCTCAAAGTGAAGAACTGGAATATTTATATATGAGAATTTCTGTTGATTTGCTACTTTTATAGAAAGATCCATTACCTAAAAGCGGTGATAAATTGAGTACTTACTCTGGTTAGGATGATGGTGATTACCTGATATACCGCATCTGTTGAGCAACCATGAAGTATCCTGGCACTTGCCTAAACACCATGCTAGGCAAAAAAGCAATCAAAGTTTTCTCATGCAGAAAAATTCATTTAGTGGGGGAATGAGATAGCAAGTAGATAACCATTTAGTTGAATTGTGCTAAGTTCTATTAAAGAGAGGCTAAATATGCTAGCAGTGGGTAGAATAGGGAGATCTAACCAATTCAGGAGGGTATTTAGGGAAGGCTTCCCTCTGGAGGTGACTTTTGAGCTGAATTCTGAAGGATGACTGGTAATTAACAAAAGGGAGAGGACAGGTGGCATTCTGAGACTTGAGCAGGTAGGACACATGGCTTGTTGGAAAATGGAGAGAAGTGATGTTTGTGCTGAGATCTGAAGGATACGTAGGAGCCAACAGGGTATGGACTGGAGGGAGCCAATATCAGGCAGATGAGACTGTGTGGACACGACCTGGGGTGGCAAGAAACATGGAATATGAGAGAGGCAGAAAGATGGTCAATGGGGCATGGGAGAGATTGGCTGGGGACCTGGGTCACTTTGTGGCAGGCCCCTCATGGACCACACAAAAGATTATTAATTGGCTTTATGCCTAATATAAGAAGAAGCCATTGAAATAATTTAAGTAGAGAGGTGCCCTGTTCAGATTTGTGGTTTCAAAAGAATATCTTCATTATAACAATTTAACCATACTTTAAAAATCAGAAATGTTCCCAGGGTCAGAAAAATTGAATGACAAAGCAACAAAGGCATAACGTAAATTCAAGCTCTCAGATTCAAAACTCAGAGCCTTTGTTTCAAAGAGTATTTGGAAATGCCATTTTCCCTTAAGCTTAGGGGTGATCTATTTCATATTTCAGACATGTAACCTACATTTCAGGTCCATTAAGACTTGAAATGGCTTTCCCTCCGCTCCCCATCCACATCAGATACAGGGATGTGTTTAGAGAAGGTATACAAACAATGACAATACTGGACTCTAGAGAAAAGATTGCAGCTATGAAGCACAGCAGCATTTCCTGGGTATACGTTAGTAATATTCTCTGGAAAGTTTTTTTTTTTCCCCCTACACCATGAAGAGGCAGGCTGTGGTCCTCTCTTTAGTTTCATTATAGAGTAACAATCTGCATATACACACCAGAAACTATGAAAAAAAGCCTGGTTTAGGAATTAAAAAGACTTAGATTAAAATCCTGGCCTGGCTTATAGTCCAAAATCCTGGACTAAAATTACTAGGTCTGTCGCATTCTTAATTTCACTGAGCTTAAGGTTTTCCACCTGGAAGAAGAATGTGATAATCCTGACTCCACGGGCATGCCGTGAGGATGAATAGAACATAGCAACTGCAAAATCGCTTCAGTCTATTAATCTGTAAATGATCATGATTATTGTTGTTATTACTATTTTATGTGTTGTGTCCTTTGTTTACTGGAGCAGATACTGCCATTTAAAACCCACTTAACTTTTTTTCCTCTTCATAACATTTATTTGTGTGATAGACAGAAAAGTCCCCCTACCCCTATCCCACCAAGTTGACCACATCCTAACTCTTCGAACCTTTAAACAAGTTATATAATGTGGTAAAAAGGACTTTGTAGAAGTAATTACATTAGAGGTTTTAAAAAAATTTTTAAAATTTATTTTATTTATTTTTTAAATTATACTTTAAGTTCTAGGGTACATGTGCACAACGTGCAGGTTTGTTACTTATGTATACATGGGCCATGTTGGTGTACTGCACCCATTAACTGGTCATTTACGTTACTTATGTCTCCTAATGCTTTCCCTCCTCCCTCCCCCCACCCCACAACAGGCCCCATGGTGTGATGTTCCCCTTCCTGTGTCCAAGTGTTCTCATTGTTCAATTCCCACCTATGAGTGAGAACATGAAGTGTTTTTTTTTTTTTTTTATTTCATGAATGTATTTTAATGTGATAAAACTGACATTTTGTTTTTAGTTTTATCTCAGCCTACCCTGGGCAAAATATGGTCTCATTGTGCATTAATTTTTTTAATGTATCTAGTGTGTAACCTTTATATTTTTAAAACTGACATATACAATTGTGTGTGTTTATCATGTACAATGTGATGTTTTAAAGTACATATACATCGCAAAATGATTAATCTGGCTACTTAACAAATGCATTACTTTACATAGTTATTTTTGTGGTAGGAACACTTAACATCCACACTTAGCATTTTTAAAAATACAATATGTTGTCATTAACTATAACTACCACGCTGTACAACAGATCTCTTGACCTTGTTTCTCATACCTAACTGTACATGTGTATCCTTTTACCTACAATTCCTTAGCCTCCCACCCTCCTAAACACTTCAGGCTTCAGTAACCACCATTCTCCCTCTACTTCTAGGATATCAACTTTTTTAGACTCCATATGTAAGTGAGATTATGTGGTATTTGTCTTTCTGTGCCTGGTTTATTTCACTTAACATAATGTCTTCCAGGTTCAACCATGTTGTTTTAAATGACAGGCTTTCCTTTTTGTAGTTAAATAATATTCCATTGTGTATATTTACCATTTTCTTTATCCATGTATTCACCGATGGACACTTAAGCTGATTCCATATCTTGAGTATTGTGAATAGTGCTGCAATAAACGTGAAAGTGTAGATATCTTTTCAACATAATGATTTTCTTTCCTTTTGATATATATCCAGCAGTGAGATTGCTGGATCTATTTTAATTTTTTGAGGACGCTGGGTGTTTGGTTTTTTGTTCTTGGGAGTTTGCTGAGAATGATGGTTTCCAGCTTCATCCATGTCCCTACAAAGGACATGAACTCAACCTTTTTTATGGCTGCATAGTATTCCATGGTGTATATGTGCCACATTTTCTTTATCCAGTCTATCATTGATGGACATTTGGATTGGCTCCAAGTCTTTGCTATTGTGAATAGTGCTGCAATAAACATCCGTGTGCATGTGCCTTTATAGCAGCATGATTTATAATCCTTTGGGTATATACCCAGTAATGGGATGGCTGGGTCAAATGATATTTCTAGCTCTAGATCCTTGAGGAATCGCCACACTGTCTTCCACAATGGTTGAACTAGTTTACAGTCCCACCAACAGTGTAAAAGTGTTCCTATTTCTCCACATCCTCTCCAGCACCTGTTGTTTCCTGACTTTTTAATGATCACCATTCTAACTGGTGTGAGATGGTATCTCATTGTGGTTTTGATTTGCATTTCTCTGATGGCCAGTGATGATGAGCATTTTTTCATGTGTCTGTTGGCTGCATAAATGTCTTCTTTTGAGAAGTGTGTGTTCATATCGTTTGCCCACTTTTTGATGGGGTTGTTTGTATTTTTCTTGTAAATTTGTTTGAGTTCTTTGTAGATTCTGGATATTAGCCCTTTGTCAGATGAGTAGATTGCAAAAATTTTCTCCCATTCTGTAGGCTGCCAGTTCACTCTGATGGTAGTTTCCTTTGCTTCGCAGAAGCTCTTTAGTTTAATTAGATCCCATTTGTCAATTTAGGCTTTTGTTGCCATTGCTTTTGGTGTTTTAGACATGAAGTCCTTGCCCATACCTATGTCCTGAATGGTATTGCCTAGATTTTCTTCTAGCATTTTTGTGGTTTTAGGTCTAACATGTAAGTCTTTAATCCATCTTGAATTAATCTTTGTATAAGGTGTAAGGAAGGGATCCAGTTTCAGCTTTCTACATATGGCTAGCCAGTTTTCCCAGCACCATTTATTAAATAGGGAATCCTTTCCCCATTGCTTGTTTTTGTCAGGTTTGTCAAAGATCAAATAGTTGTAGATGTGTGGTATTATTTCTGAGGGCTCTGTTCTGTTCCATTGGTCTATATCTCTGTTTTGGTACCGGTACCATGCTGTTTTGGTTACTGTAGCCTTGTAGTACAGTTTGAAGTCAGGTAGCGTGATGCCTCTAGCTTTGTTCTTTTGGTTTAGGATTGACTTGGCAATGTGGGCTCTTTTTTGGTTCCATATGAACTTTAAAGTAGTTTTTTCCAATTCTGTGAAGAAAGTCATTGGTAGCTTGATGGGGATGGCATTGAATCTATAAATTACCTTGGGCAGTACGGCCATTTTCACAATATTGATTCTTCCTATTCATGAGCATGGAATAGTCTTCCATTTGTTTGTATCCTCTTTTATTTCATTGAGCAGTGGTTTGTAGTTCTCCTTGAGGAGGTCCTTCACATCCCTTGTAAGTTGGATTCCTAGGTATTTTATTCTCTTTGAAGCAATTGTGAATGGGAGTTCACTCATGATTTGGCTCTCTGTTTGTCTGTTATTGGTGTATAAGAATGCTTGTGATTTTTGCACATTGATTTTGTATCCTGAGACTTTGCTGAAGTTGCTTATCAGCTTAAGGAGATTTTGGGCGGAGACGATGGGGTTTTCTAGATACACAATCATGTCATCTTCAAACAGGGATAATTTGACTTCCTCTTTTCCTAATTGAATACCCTTTATTTCTTTCTCCTGCCTGATTGCCCTGGACAGAACTTCCAAAACCATGTTGAATAGGAGTGGTGAGAGAGGACATCCCTGTCTTGTGCCCGTTTTCAAAGGGAATGCTTCCAGTTTTTATCCATTCAGTATGATATTGGCTGTGGGTTTGTCATAAATAGCTCTTATTATTTTGAGATACGTCCCATCAATACCTAATTTATTGAGGGTTTTTAGCATGAAGCGCTGTTGAATTTTGTCAAAGGCCTTTTCTGCATCTGTTGGGATAATCAGGTAGTTTTTGTCTTTGGTTCTGTTTATATGCTTGCTGGATTACATTTATTGATTTGCATATGTTGAACCAGCCTTGCATCCCAGGGATGAAGCCCACTTGATCATGGTGTATAAGCTTTTTGATGTGCTGCTGGATTTGGTTTGCCAGTATCTTATTGAGGATTTTTGCATCAATGTTCATAAAGGATATTGGTCTAAAATTCTCTTTTTTTGTTGTGTCTCTGCCAGGCTTGGTATCAGGATGATGCTGGCCTCATAAAATGAGTTAGAGAGGATTCCCTCTTTTTCTACTGATTGGAATAGTTGCAGAAGGAATGGTACCAGCTCCTCCTTGTACCTGTGGTAGAATTCGGCTTGGAATCCATCTGGTCCTAGACTCTTTTTGGCTGGTAAACTATTAATTGTTGCCTCAATTTCAGAGCCTGTTATTGGTCTATTCAGAGATTCGACTTCTTCCTGGTTTAGCCTTGGGACGGTGTATGTGTCGAGGAATTTATCCATTTCTTCTAGATTTTCTAGTTTATTTGTGTAGAGGTGTTTATAGTATTCTGTGATGGTAGTTTGTATCTCTGTGGGACCGGTGGTGATATCCCCTTTGTCATTTTTTATTGCATCTATTTGATTCTTCTCTCTTTTCTTCTTTATTAGTCTTGCTAGTGGTCTATCAATTTTGTTGATGTTTTCAAAAAACCAGCTCCTGGATTCATTGATTTTTTTGAAGGGTTTTTTGTGTCTCTATCTCCTTCAGTTCTGCTCTGATCTTAGTTATTTCTTGCCTTCTGCTAGCTTCTGAATGTGTTTGCTCTTGCTTCTCTAGTTCTTTTAATTGTGATGTTAGGGTGTCAATTTTAGATCTTTCCTGCTTTCTCTTGTGGGTCTTTACTGCTATAAATTTCCCTCTACACACTGCTTTAAATGTGTCCCAGAGATTCTGGTATGTTGTGTCTTTGTTCTCGTTGGTTTCAATGAGCTGTAGACTGGAGCTGTTCCTATTTGGCCATCTTGGAACTGCCACTACATTAGAGGTTTGGAAATAGGAAGACCATCCTGGATTATTTGTGTGGGCTCTATGTAATCACATGGGTCATTATAAGAGGGAGTCAGGTGGGTCAGAGTTAGAGAGAAACATTGGAAGATGCTACAGATGCTATGCTGCTAGCTTTGAACATGGCAGAAGGAGCCACCGGCCAAGGAATGCAGTGGCTTTTAGAAGCTGAAAAGGGGATAAATTATCCCCTAGAGCCTGCAGAAGAAACCCAGCCCTGCTAACACCTTAATTTTAGCCCAGTTAGGCCCATTCTGAACTTCTGACCTCCAGAACTGTAACTTGTGTTGTTTTAAACTATGACTATTGTGGTGATTTGTCATACACAATACACTATGAAACAATGAATTTTAGCTAGCAAAATTTTTATGTCCCATATTTTTGTACAGGAGGGCATCTTTGTTTACGTGTATGGGGCTTTAATAATTATCTGATTATATTGGTTTATGATACTTTTCATGATTTTAAAAAGCCTGCATTGAATCTAAATTTAACCCAATAATTACTATTTCTTCCTTTCCTTATCATATTATTTTTTCTTGTTTGTTTTAACAGTAACTGAAAAATAAAAATAATATACTAGAGATTCTCTTGAGAGGAGGATTTCTTAAAATGCTGCTATATCTGGCATGATGAAGCAACTACTCCACCAACTAAATTTGTAACTGGAAAGCAGAAAGTTCTTCAAAGTTCACACAGAATAAGAGCCTGGCCTACCAGGCAGGAGGATGCCATCTGTCATCACCATGACTTTCTGCCAGAATGACTGCTTTCTCATCCCTCCTAGGGAGGAGATTTTTAGGCAAGAACTACCAGCAGAATCGACTCTAATAAATTTGAGATTTTAGAACTTTTTCGTAATTCTGTATTTTTCTTGATACTGAATGGTTTAGTTAACAGAAATAAAATGGATTTTGGTTTTCGTTCTTTGCGTCCTTTCTTATTTAGTGGGCATATAATCACCTTAACTTCTACCTAAAGCCATTTGCTCTGCAGCTGGTAGGAAGACATTCTTGCTTGGCTGGACATAAATCCTCTATGTGCCATTTTAAAAAAATTCCTACCTCTGATGAATAAACAGAGAGCCATACGAATATAGTATTAAATGCAATATAAAAAGAGAAAGTGAGGAAAATTTTAGCATACTATTAGGAATTGCATTTTTCTAAATGTTTACTAACTTTCTGTATCTTATGCTTAGCCCGTAGACTCTTCAAGACCATGACAACACTCTGGAAACAAAATGCCAAGCAGAGATGCTAATGTTCTTATTGTTGAATACTGCTCTTAGAATCACAGTTAATTTTTTCTTCTCTGGGAATAAACGTATAAATATATCAATACTGCTCCATTTAATTAACAAAGCTATCAGTACCATTCCATTTAATTAATAAAGCAATTATTTCTATTGATAAAGAAAACTATTTGCTTAGAATGGTAGCTGAAGTCAACCCCATGAGCAAAAAATCTACTTTAGTTGAAACTTGTTACGGTGTCTGGTTTACTACAATAAAATTGAAATTTCTTTAAAGTCATATTTTCCCTGCTGAGTGCTAAGATTATAACTGTGACAGTTAGGCTGTTTATGTTTCAGCCCTTTAAAAATTTTTATTGTCTTCCTGTCTAAACTTGCTTGAAGTATGCAATAAACTTTCAATATTTAACACAGAGCCTTGCTTACCTTGGTAGGGAGGGGGCAAATTTCTTTCAAAACGGGATTGTAGTTTATTGCATGTGGTTTGCAAAATCCCATATGTAATTCTGATTCAGGGCTCCTTATATTTCCTCCCTACTCCAAGTATGAAAAATGTCTCTTTAGAGTATCTGTTAGTTTGTGACAAACTTTAAAGCAAATAAACTATCCTTTCAATGAGGTAAAGGATGATACCAAATGTCATAATTCCAATAAATTGGAAAAATAACTGTGATTCTAAGAGCAGTATTCAACAACTTTCTAGAAAAAAACTTTCTAGAAAAGAAAGCCTAATCAGGTACCTCAAAATTGTGATAAAAGAGGGACTATATTAGATACTGTCAGCACTCTGTCTATATCTTCTCACCTTTATCTGTTCAATGCTCTCTGACCAAATTCCAACTGTATTTCTCTGCCAGAGGTTTTCTCCACATTCTACAGCTCATTTTGCTGCCCATAAGGCAAGCTAGAAGAGGCAGAAATTATTGCCCTGTCTAGAAACAGTCTTCAACTAATGACTAACAAGGGCTGTTGTACAAATAACCCAGCTTCAGCATCCCTCAGGTGGGATACAGCTGAGACATGCATTTTACACTGGAACACAGCCTTCTCTGGAAAGATTAACCACTGGATACCCACAGTGTAACTTCCTTTATTTAAAAAATACTTTCTTGCCCATTTTCTTTTCTTCCGTGTTTTACCCCTTTATATTTCTGCTGGTGTTTCCCAGAGTTACCTTCAATATAAACCACAATGTAGGATCCTGGAGTCCATCTGAGTCACTAAGAGTTCAAAACTGCTCATTGTGCTGTTCTGTGAGCCCCACCAAATTACAAAGTTGGGTGGGCCCAGTGACAGTCTACTGTACAACAGCAGCGGTACAAAAGTAGTATCTCTTCAGTGGATAAACTGAACAACAAGGATACATTTGAGTTGGCCTAGACACAAGTTCACTGTAAGTCAATGCCATCTATATCAAGCTTCACCTCGGGATAGCCTTGAAAAACAGTAGTGAAGGAAAATTCCCCCAAAAGGCAGGCCATCCACTTTGTATTAGGGAAAAGTAGCCTGATGTTAGAATATATACTAATCCATGGGCGGCGGTAGATGGCCTGACCAGCTGGTAAAAGGCCTGGAAAGAAAAAGGATTGGAAGGTTTGGTTTCTGTTGCCAGCAAGCTGAAAGTCAATGGTGGCACCAGCTAGGTTAGTCTAGGTGAGTGGGAATGCCTAGCCTCCATCTCCACCATAATGGCCACATTGTTTATGTGCCTATCATACCTACTGAATTGGCCAATGAGAGACTGACTGATGCCAACTGGACAAGGTATTTTGTCTACTTGCTCATTCAATGTCTCTTCCATTGTCTGCACTCTCTAGTGAATGTTAAGATCTTCACACTTTGTGCCCACTGCCAAATGTCCAGGCAAATGCCTCAACCCCAGAATTTCCCCCATGCAACTCTGGGCTAGAGGTCCTGGTCTTCAAAAGGGGTATATTTTCACCATGGGACACAGAAAGAGCCTCATTATGCTATAAGCTACAGCCCCTCCCTGAGAATTGTGGGCTTCCTGTTTCCAGGAACCAGAAAATCGTCCCTTGGTAGGGATGATTGACCTTGATCATCAGGAAGCTGTAAGGCTGTTATTACAAAATGGGAGCAGGGAAGAATATGTTTGGCATACAAGGGATCTACTTGGCCTCTCTACATACTTCCTTGCTCAATTGTGACTGTAAATGGACAAATACAGCAACTCTGGTCTGCAAAAGCATGGTAACCAGAAGCAGGGGCCCCCTAGTGATAAGGGTCTTTGTCATGCTGCAGCATACCTGGTAGCTGAGAGTAAGAGAACTTTGGATGCAATTGTGGCAGAAAGAAACAATGAGTAACAACTGTAACTCAATGCCAGCTGCAGTGGCTGAAATTCATCCTATTAACCTCTCACTTGTTTTTCCTTGAGAAGGAAGGCCCCCAGGAATCCTGGAGGAGCTGTTGCCTGAATGTGTATGAAGAAAGAAACTTGTGTGGCACAAAGGGTGAGCTGTGATAGCAACAGATTAGGAATGCTTACATCCCTATTCAGGGAAGGACACACTGCCCAGCTATGGGTAATGCAGTCAGCAGACAGCATCTAGCTGTCTGCTCCTTCAGGGGCTGTCTCAGCTACAGAAACCTGCACTGTAGGGAACATCCTTCAGATGACAGCCCCACATCTGGCATCGAAGAGAAGCAAAGGCATAAAGACCCAGGCATTTTAGTCCAATATGAGATAACTTTACTGAACAATACTCATTCCAGAGTTCTCTGCCAGGGCTTCTGCATTCTACTTTTACAAAGCAAAGATGCTGAAATACAAATAATTTATTATTTCAAAAAAAGAAGGAATATTTTGCATCCAAAGGTTTAGTGAGGAGTGAAAAGCTTGCTTACCTTCAAGGAAAACTTACTATATGATCCTCAATTTCTCCTTTAACCTTGAACTTGTGACAATATTACCAAGGTAAGTGCATGACATAGTCTAGCTGTTGGTCCCTTGGTGCAAGGGACAGAGTTGTCCCAGAGGAGAAAGGAGGCTACATGAAGGCTATCACATATTTATTCCACTAGGCCAGGAGTCTTCCATTTTAACTTAAGTGTAGCTATCTCATCTGTTAGATTGGACACTTAAGCTCAAGCACAATTATCAATAGGCTCAGTGAAGGACAAATAAATATGAAGCCCAGGTACAGAAAGGTAAAATCATTTGCATCTCTTCATGGTTTATCCTCAAAAAGTAACTGCTTCTATTGTGAGTGAAAATGGCAAATGTGTCCCTGAGCATTCTCATAAGATTAGCCTGATTTCTGGGTTTTGAGATAGTACCAAAGGAACTATTACCATAAAGGTAAGATGTCGTCACAGGTGAAGAACATCCTTGTTGTCAGGTACTGATTAAGGAAGAAGCCAGTTTTCTGTCAATTACTTTGCTAAGTTCTTCCAGCAAATAGGATTGTGAAGTAAAAGCCAAATAAAATATTTTCTTAATGAAATTATTTCAGCTTGGAAGTTGGTTCTGCTTTATCAAAGTAATAATAACCTTGGAAATAAAGTGTTACTGCTTGCTAATAGCTCATATTAATAATTAAACAGCTTGCTGTTTGCAGCATTTTAAAAAGAGACCCTTAGGTGGGTGGTCATGTTTACAAAATGATTCAACTCTCTCTATTTTGAAAATAGGATTGTCCATTTCACTGTAAGTAAGATTATTTTATTATTTGGTTTCTGACTCTTCTGTAAAGTTGTCTTCAGCTATTTCAATATCTGTCTTTTAGCTTCCTGATTATTTTCCATTTTTAAAAATTATGTCCTTTTTCTAAGCCTTAATGAGAAAGAAATGTCCAAGGCAAACGTGTTGGCTAGAGTTGATATTTTATTTGGCATTAATTCATGGTATAGAAGTTGATTATTCCAGAAGCACGTTTGATTCAACACTGCAGGTCATACGGGCAGCCAATTAATTACATTTTCATACTGATCTGCACCAAGTTCCATAAGATTGCCCAGGGTGGTGGTGTTTGAATTGATGTTTCAGTGACAAGTATCACACTGATGAGATGAATAGCTTAGTCAAATTTACAAACTCAGGTGTGAAATGTATTGCATTTCTGCAATTCCTGGGAACTGTAAACATATTTAAAACAAACGAAGTGGAAACTCTCTTGGGGATAATGCTTTTAATTTTTCCTAATTTTCTAGCATGAATATTAAAAGAAGTTCATAGAGCTATGTAAATTAATACCAACCTATAAACTCATGAAATTATTCTGAGGTAATATGGAAAATTTATAATAAATGTTAAAGGTAAAATTACCACTGCTATCTTGAAATATTTTCTTAGGAAGCCAGGGTATGCATACTGTATCAGAACAGTTATAGCAATTAATGGTTGAGAAGGACAGGTATTAGTTTTTAAGTTCTGGTAAAAGTTTTTGATTCACTTAACTTGGATTAATGGACCTAAGGTACTTGGTTCAACTTTTTAAAACTATAGAATAATAAACCCTAGTGATAATTTATTACAGGGAAAATATTCCCTGTAATAAATTGTAATGGGAATGAAAACAATAAAACTTTTAAACGATTTGGAAAATAGAAATAGTAGAAACTATTTTAAGTTATTTGGAAAATAGGAATAATAGACATTCATGAACAAACTCATTTAAAATTGGTTTGCTTCTGTTAGGAGTTAGAAATAGGATTCCATGAAAAAAAAAAAAAAAAAAACCTTTTTGAATTGTTTGAATTAGGTTAGTCCTTTAGTTGGAACATTGAGAACCTAGTAGCCTTTTAATCAGTCTTTCTCCAGGGCAGCACATCTGTGACTGGAAATGGGAGAGTGGAACTAATTCAAATCTTTTCAAAAAGTGATTAATAAGCAGGAAAAAATGGGATGGTAAACATGGAGAAGATAAGTGGCTATCACATTGATGTGTTAAGTGTTGCTGACTGACTCCACAACAGAACCAGAGGAAAAGAACCAGTTTGTATAAGATTATCCCACTGCCTAAATCAGGGTCCTGTTTAGAGCAGGCCCATCTGCTGATCTTCTGAAGCCCTTCCAATGGTACATGCTTTGACAAATTCTTGGAGACAGGACTGTTTTTATACAGTATCGCATATTAGGTATAGCTTTTGGGTAACTAACAAATTCTTTGAACCTTAGTTTTTATCATCTATAAAATAATTATCATTTTCTACTAACTTCCAACAGAGTTTTAAAAGTTTTAATAGGTTAGTAAAAATGGGATTTCTCAAAAACTTGTGTCTGCATGCATCTCTAGTTTTAGCTTCTCCACTAATTACCTCATTCTTGCAATATTTTCTAATACACATTTTAAAGACAGGGAAGCTGACAGACCATGTTCTTACACCAGCTTTCTTTGCAGGTTGCCTCTAGGGCTTTAGATTGAGATGTTATTGTGGACTGAACTGTGTCCCTGCAAAATTCATACATTGAAGCCCCAGCTCCCAGTGTGGCTGTATTTGGAGATAAGACTTTTTTAAGTAGGTAATCAAGCTTAAATGAAGTCATAAAGGTGGAGCTCTAATCCAACAGGACCAATGCCCTTATAAGAAGAGGAAGAGACATCAGGAGTGCACACGCACAGAGAAAAGGCCATGTGAAGACACGGGAAGAAGGCTGTATGCAGGCAAAGGGGAGAGGCCTCACCAGAAACTAATCCTGCCAGCACCATAATCTTCAACTTCCAGTCTCCAGAACTTTAAGAAAATAAATTTATGTTGTTTGAGCCCACCAATCTTGTACTTTGTTGTAGCAGCCTGAGCAGATGAATTCATCTGGATTGACTTCTTGTTGGTCTGGTGTTTATTGCATTCTGCCTGAAATGGGTTGCAGGCTTACCAAATGTGACAGATCCTGTACCATGTACATGTATACAGCTAAGTGTTCTTGAGAGGGCACTTTCTAAAAGACTTTATACTCAGCTTATTAGAGAGGATTCACCTATTATTATTTTATAGTTAACAGCAATACAATCTTTGCTCATTCTTTGCTTATATTTCAGTTCCTATTTCTCACCAAGCCCATGGAAAACGTTTCTTATTAAAGCAAAACTGAAATTGGTTTCCCTTTACAAGTAGAAAACCAAGGGTTGTTATCTCTTCTTCACTGAAGATAAATTCATTCCATTACTGCTAAAACATTCTCAGAACAAGGTTCCTAAAGCAAACACTTGAGTCCTCCTCCTAAGTGTCCCCATATTCCCACTTTCAGGATCCATCAACCAAGGATACAAGAAGATTATACCAATGTTCACATTCAGTAGCCTGGCTCAGTACTTTCTAGGGAATTTGCTGGAACCTCAATTTTACTTACCTCAAAATTTTCTTCTTTGATTTTTTGCTAATATTTTAAAGTGTGATATTATTGTGTTAATATTTTTAAGTTTTAAAGAAGAAATTCTATTTTTTGGAGATACTGAAGTGTTTATAGATTAAATGATAAGATATCTGGAATTTGCTTCAAAATTCAGGGTGAGTTGGCGGATGGGAATTATAGATATAAGAAGTTTGGTCATGAGTGGAGGATTTTTGAAGCTTCACCATTGGTACAAAGAAGTTCATATGTATATACTTTTTTCATATCTTGTATAAATTTGAAAATTTTTACAAGTCAAATAATTTTGCCTCTTTCCAGAGAAAGAGACTTCAGGAGTATGATATGTGCGCTTCAAAAGGCCATGGCTAATTCTTCAAGGTTATCAAAGCTTATCGCATTGCTGATTTTTGACCTTGTCCCCATGATACTTACTCCTGTCTCACTGAGGCAGGGCTCTTCAGCCTCTTTCTAGCAAACACTTGACCGAAGTCATGATCCATTACCAGTAATAGATCTTTCATGACAGGTTCTCACCTACCCTTAGTTTTTACCTCATTCTTAGAAGTCCAGCTCTCTGTATATTAGGCTTTTTTAGTTCATACCAATCAGCTCCCTACTGGGGGTCTAGGATTGAATTATCAGTTGACTGACAACCCATCTTACTGCACTCAAAGTAATTCTCTTTGCTAATTCTCCTAACCATCCCTACCTCCTGTTTTCTCTTGTCCACCCCCAATGAATGTTGGACAAATTTCTGGTCCTTGATTCTCTATAGCTGCAGTGAACATCCATTTCCTCCAATATTCTCTCTGGGAGGTCAAGAGTTGACTTTGTTCTCCAACTGCTTAGAGACAAATTCTTATCTCTCACTCAGTATATAAGCCCTTATTCAAACAAAGTTCCTGTTGGCCCCATGCCATGCTAGCCCCTACAATTAATTTTTAATTACCTGAATTCTTAGTATCTATACACACACAGAGAGAAATATATTAATTCTAAAATCATTCTGAATAATATTCTTGATTCTTGGTTAACCCAATTATACATTACCCTTGGAACCAGTGACATATTTGGAGAGACTGATATTCTGCATAGCTGCTAGTTATAACTCCACAAAAATAGGCACCTGCTGACCAAAAGTTGGTTTTGGATTAGGTTTTAAGTTGTTCTGGTGTTAAGCTGTAAACAAAGCCCAAATGGTTTTGGGTACTAGAACTTTAACATGATTTTCTTTTTTCCCTAAGAACATAATATTCTTTGGAGACACAAGGAAGCTTTGAGGCTGGAGCAGGCAAGCTTACCCTGAAAGACCATATGTTCAACATTGACATGGAGGCTGGTATGGCAAGAGTGGGTGGAGTGCACTGTCATACCAAGCTGGCATTCAGAATCCCAAATAACATGTTGTGATCTTGAAGACAGCTAGAATTATGCTATCAACCTTTCTTCTCTTGAACTCACTCCTGTGTCCTTTGAAAAGTCTACCTTGGTAAAGTTTATTCAAGAGACAAAACAGTTTCCTAGTAACAACTCAATTTGATAAATGGAAATTGAAGCCTCACTCTATGCATTAGAAATGATTGCATTTATTGACTATCCTTCAAAGAAGAACAGTTTGATTCTGATTCATTCCTAAGTACTTATTTTTCTTTGGCTAGTCATCCCTGAGCAAGGAGAATATTAAGACTATTTAGTGATTAATGAAACTTTAATTATACTGTGATACGTGAATTACTTGGACATGAAGTAGCTTCTTGGGGTTGCTGTTAAGGAGTGGAGAAGCAAGGTACAGAACATTTTCCTATGAAAGAGCAATATTTCTCTCAAGGCTAGATACAGTTGGAAAAAGATTTCGGGAAAACCATGGCCTGGCTTTATATGATAAACTCCCTGATAGATGGTTTCCTTCCCGAAAGTAAAGGTCCTTGGTAAAACTAGCCCACACCTTCCTGTGGTAATCTTAGTGGTGTTTAAAACATTTATATGCAGATAGTTCTTCATAACTAACTTTCTTTCTTCCTTATTTCCTCTTTCGCAGGCCTGGAGGAAATGGAACCCACTGTCATTCTTCTTCATTCACATAAATGAAAACAGTCTTTTTGTATCCAAGTTAAATAACCACAGCTTCTTAAATATTTATTGAAAGGGCCTGTCTTCTAATCCTTTTATTGTTTTTATTTTATTTTTCCCTTGGGCTTTTAATCAATTTTCTATATGTATGTCTAAGTTGTAAGACTCCCAATAGACAAAACACATCGTACTCTAAGTCTTAAATAATATTTAAATGAACAAATAATGTATCTTTCTTATTTCTTTTACTTTAAAATAACACATTGAAATTCATAGTCAGTGTGTGGCATATTATAACCCCTGGATTTTCTGCCACAATCCTGAAAAACAAATAACATGAGTTCCATAAACTTTCTGAGATATTTGCATGTTCATATTTTAAAATCCTGAGTTGCCTGTTGATTTTTAGTTAGTTAATTTGAAAGCTGATCATTTTTATTTTTAAGTGCACTATTTTTTCTGTTTTTTAGTAAAATTGAGTTCACTTTCGTGAACATCAGTAATAAAGCTGAGAATCAGAATTTAAGAATCCCATCACCTTATCCCTTTAAACTTAATTCAAACTCTCACACATGTTTACCATACTAATATAAGGAGAGAGAGAAAATATCAAGAATTTTCCACTTCATGATATAACTGAGCCATCAGGTTTTTAACTGTGGTATCATTTTGTTTCAAGGAATGTGATTTGCTAAGGGAATATTCAAGTGATGCTGTGATCAAAAATATTCAAACCAACCAAAGCAAAATTTCATAAAATTACAGTCTGTGTTTGTTTTTTCATGATGTACCACAGGAATATTGTCAAGCTTCATCCCCAAATTCTTACCCGTCACTTCTTTCATTCAACACAGCTCTTTTTGTGCCTCTTTTAAATTTGTTTTAAAAATTGCTCATCATTTTTCTCGTTATTCTTGTTCCTTTCTGTCTTTTAGTACGTGCAGCCTTATTTTGTCCAAGACAGTATTTTTAAAACAGCTCCTAGATCCTACTGGCTTTATGTTAAATTTTAATTAGTATTTCTCATTGTCCTTTTGATCTCTTCTCTGAAACATTGATTTGGATGAGGGATCAGGGTAGAAAATAAGCATAAATGAGTGGCTTTGGGGAAAACAAGACAATTAGCTGTTAGTTGAGGGACTTTTTGAAAACATTCCCTTAAGAACTGAAATTGCTTCAGTTTTTTATTCCAGTAGAGACAAATATGAACCATACGTCCAATTATATATGCACCAGAATTCTCTTTCTCTCTCTCTCTTTTTTTTTCTTTTGGAGCAGACTAGTAAAAGCTGCTAGTATGGAATTTATCTTTCTGGTACTGATATCTAGAGCCCTGAATATCTTTTCTCACACCCATACAGAGCACTGGGATCAATGCTGTGGGAAGTCAGGTGTGGGAAGTACAGGTACAGAATGTACAGAAATTTATCATTTCATAGTTCTACACAGCACACCTTAGTAAATCAGTTCACATATTGCAAGTTCATTCACATGTAGTCTATCTTCCGTACCTCGTCACACTCCTAAGAAGCAGGTAGGGTGATCCCAAGGCAAAAGAGGTCAGAACAGTTAAAGGACTCTTCCAAGCTTACTCACTAGTAAGTCACTGAGCAGCTATTTAGACACTGTCCATTGTTCTTGCCATTAGTTTTGAGCCTCTCACAGGAGGCTTGTTAACAGCTCATAGCATGTTATTCTTGGATGGAATTCTCTTGATAGGAATTGTCTGGGATATTATTCATAAATTCTAATAATACTGTGTGGTTGGTGACAAATGGAGATGCCTCCTTTTTATACACACAAATTATGTCACTAAACAGCAAAACGACTTTTTCAAAGGACAAGAATAAGTTCACGTTACTGGACAATACTGTCTGTGTGAGACTAAGGAAATTGGTTTATGAGAATCAAGAATCCCATTAAGCTCAGAGGTCTTCATTGTTAGACACTGTTAGACCCACCGTATGTTCCAAATAAATACATGTAGTATACCTGAATTGGTGTTTTGAGTTGACGCCACACTTAAATGATGTAATTAACTTCCAGAATATAGAAGAGTAAGCCACAGAACAACCCCACCACATCATCTTGAAATTATGGAATTCATGCACAGTAACTATAAAATTGTTCAGGCTGTCAACAAGATTCCATGAGGTGTCCTAGATAGACTCTCTGCTCGCTAATAACCTCAAGTGGTTGAGAAGACATTACACTAGTTTTCTCAGGTATCAAGGAGGATTACCCTGGATGTCCCCAGATCTTGGCTAAAACCACTGGTGCAAAGTCATCCCAGTTAACCTGATAGTAATTGTGTTTTACAGAAGTATCTTTCAATTAAAAAAGACTTAAGACTGAATATAAAAGTGTTTAAGAGAATCCAGATAATACTGTAAATATTTTTGTATTAAAAATGAGAAAATATTTGGAATTTTAAATAGTTTTTCACAGAATTTTTGCCCGTTAGAGTGATGGCCTCATAAATTCATATTCAGATCTATAATTGAGTGACTAATTAAGACTTGTGACCGTAAGGGGGAAATCTTCCCTATTTTATGTACTATTTTGAAACCAGTAAAAGTGCAAAGTTCCAAAATATTTTTAAGTTGATTAGCTCTGTAAGTATAATTTAAATGTAAATATAATTGAAAGGAATTTTTATTTATTTCAGAGAAGATAACTTGAAAATAAAATAAAATATAAAATGCAGTTTTATATTTTTGGACTAAGTTTTGAAATGGGAACCCTTTCAACAAAATGATTTTTAAAAATTTCCTAGGCATAGAGTAACAACATTTGGAGGCTAAAGTTACAATCTTGAGGAATTATTGGATTTTTACGTCTAAAACTTTAAAAAGTTAACTATGTTTTAAACGAAAGTAAAAGCTCTGCACGTTCTTTCCTCAGCACAAAAATTACTCTCAAGGGCACAGAAAAATCTTATCAACGCCGCGCTAATCTGTTTATTTTAGCATTTTTAAATTAATTTTTCTCTGAATATTTCCATTTGTTTTGCCATAACTCCCTAAGAAAAATCTAGAGAATACTGGCTCCCATTAAGCATGCAAAATTTTACCATATGGAAAAGTAATATTAAAACCTGGCACCAAAATGATAGCGTCCTTGCAGACATCGTTGTGAGTCAAGGAAGCTTAAAAAAGCATAGAGGAATAGGGAAGGAAGAGGCTTATACAGCTCACCACATCAATGCTCCAAAGGCCCACCCATCTCCTTTCACACACTGAACACAGGTACAGGTGTACAAGCGTCATTCTCGAGGAAATGGTTGCCACCCAAATTAAGATTTCAGAATCTCATCTAATTTCCATTTTGTGTTTGGCTTATGTATCCAAGATTTTGTTGCTAAAAAGAAAAACATGGAGAATGCCAAATAACTGTGAAAGAATTGTATTTCTGCTAATTCTTTGATTTACAAAATCTTTGTTCCATTTTAATTCTACAAAAGTTTATTTCATGTAAGGGAGACACGTAGTCTACAGTTTTGCCCATTTTGCCACAATTTCAATGTCAGTTTGGGAGGTTTTCAAGGAATAAACTTGTATTGAGTGTCAGTTATATGGGTAAAGAAGTTGAAACTGTTTCTCCTTTCTGAGACAGACAAGGGACTGCTTATCCACCCTCTTGTCTGTGTGTGGGTGTGTGTGTACTCGTGTGTGTATGTGTGCTTTTGGATGGAGAGGCTTCAGATTTGTGATCTTTCAACCTGAAGTCAGACTTTCTAGGATATTATCATTCCTGTAATTATCCTATAGTATTCAAGGAGCTTTCTTGAGATCCTAGTGAGGATACCATAGAACACAGACAATTTCTGAGTATGACCTCATCCAGTTCAGTAAAGTGTGGTGGCCATCAGCGTGTGGTCATCATAGTGTAGGATTTGTCCTCTTAATGTAGTTTTTGTTAAAAATAAAAAAAAAACTTGAAGATAACACCATTTGCTCATAAATTAGTTCTGTAATCTGAGGGTCAATTAGGAATTCGGTGACTGATTCTAGGTAGAAAGAGAGTCCATATACAGAATTAGTTGCTTACAAAAGCATCAGAAGGGCTGAAAATGGGCTTTAGATTGGGGCTAAGGAACAGAACAGTCTCAACAAGACAAGGAGAGGAAATGGAGATGCTAACCAGAGAACTTTGAAGTTTAGAAATACCACTTCAGCTGTGGCAGGCACCAAGAAGCTCCTGACATGACTATTGTGTCCAGAGTCATGTGACAACTGTTGGGTCTACACTGGGAGGAAAATGGATGCCATTCTCTACAACCCGTCAAGTTTGTTTTTTGACAGTGGGAATTTTATTAACATTGTTTATAAGAAAGTCAGAGCCTCTACAACAAAAACCTCAGAAGTGCAGCCTTTCTTTTATTTCCGCTTCCAAATATTCTGAGAGTGCAAATGATTTTAAAAATCTATTCATGTCCTTTGCCCACTTTTTAATAAGGTTGTTTGTTATTTTTTTCTTGTAAATTTGTTTAAGTTTCTTATAGATGCTGGATATTAGACCTTTGTCAGATGCATAGATTGCAAACATTTTCTCCCATTGTGTAGGTTGTCTGTTCACTCTGATGATAGTTTCTTTTGCTGTGCTGAAGCTCTTCAGTTTAATTAGATCCCATTTGTCAATTTTTTGCTTTTGTTGCAATTGCTTTTGGGGTTTTCATCAAGAAATCTTTGACCGTGCCTATGTCCTGAATGATATTGCCTAGATTTTCTTCTAGATTTTTATAGTTTTGGGTTTTACATTTAAGTCTTTAATCCATCTTGAGTTAATTTTTTTTATAAAGTTTAAGGAAGAGGTCCAGTTTCCATTTTTTTGCATATAGCTAGCCAGTTCTCCCAGCACCATTTATTTAAAAGAGAATCCTTTCCCCATTGCTTGATTTTATCAGGTTTGTTGAAGATTAGATGGTTGTGGCTGTGTGGTCTTATTTCTGAGTTGTCTATTCTGTTCCAAAGGTCTATGTGTCTGTTTTTGTACCAGTACTATGCAGTTTTGGTTAAGGTAGCCTTGTAATATAGTTTGAAGTTGGGCAGCATGATGCTTTCAGCTGTGTTCTTTTTACATATGAAAAAAAGCTCAATATCACTGATCAGTAGAGAAATGCAAATCAAAGCCACAATAAGGTACCATCTCACACCCATCAGAATGGCTATTATTAAAAAGTGAAGAAACAACAGATGCTGGCAAGGTTGCAGAGAAAAAGGAACACTTCCACAGTTGGTGGGAATGTAAATTAGTTCAACCATTGTGGGAGACAGTGTGGTGACTCCCAAAGATCTAGAAGCAGAAATATCATTTGATCCAGCAATCTCATTACTGAGTATATATCCAAAGGAATATAAATCATTCTATTATAAAGATACATGCATGTATGTTCATTGCAGTACTATTCACAATAACAAAGATATGGAATCAACCCAAATGCCCATCAACAGTGGACTGGATACAAAAATGTGATATATATATATATATATATATATATACACACCATGGGATACTATGCAGCCATGAAAAGGAATGAGATCATGTCTTTTGCAGGGACATGGAAAGAGCTGGAAGCTATTATCCTCAGCAAACTAACGCAGGACCAGAAAACCAAACACTGCACGTTCTCATTTGTAAGTAGGAGCTGAACAGTGAGAACACATGGGCACACTGGAGCCTGTTGGGGTCGGGGTGGGGGGAGGGAGAGCACCAAGAAGAACAGCTATGGGTGCTGGGCTTAAAACCTAGGTGGTGGGTTGATCTGTGAAGCAAACCACATGGCACATGTTTACCTATGTAACAAACCTGCACATCTTGCACATGTACCCCTGAACTTAAAATAAAAGTTGATTTAAAAAATCTAAATCACATTCCAAAACCTAGCTGGAAGAGAGTCTGGGAAATACAGTTTTCAACTTTTTAGGCCCTGAGTTATAGGACAGTATATTAGAAGGTGGAGTAATTGAATTTTTAGTGCCAGAATGTTTCATATTCACCCTTACATACACTTAAGAGTTCAAACAACAAGTATAACAACAAATACACTGTAGTTGGTGTTCAACCAACTACAGTCATCCCTCAGTATCCAAGGGGGATTTGTTCCAGGAACAAAGATACCAAAATCCATAAATGCTCAAGGCTTTTATATGAAATAGTGTAGTATTTGCATATAACCTATGCACACCCTTCTTTACAATTTAAATAATCTGTAGATCACTTATGATACTTAATGCACTGTATTTGCTGTGTAAATGGCAGATTCTATATTTTTTATTTTTATTGCTTTTTTACCATAGTATTTATATTTTTGTATAAATGTATAGAATATGAGTATAATTTTGTTACATGCATAGATTGCATAGTGACGGAGTCAGAATATTTAGAGTATCCATTATGCACATAATGCACATTGTACCCATTAAGTAATCTCGCATTATCCACATTTCCATCCCCTTACCTTTCTGTGTCTCCATTGTCTATCATTCCACACTCTACATCCTTGTGTACATATTATTTAGCTAACATTTATAAGTGAAAATGTGTGATATTTGTCTTTCTATGTCTGACTTGTTTCACTTAAGATAATGGCCTCCAGTTCCATCCATGTTGCTCCAAAAGACATGATTTCATTCTTGTTTATAGCTGTATAGTATTCCATTGTGTATATGTACCATATTTTCTTTATCCAATCATCTGTTAATAGACACTTGCATTGATTTTATATCTTTGCTATTGTGAATAGTGCTGTGATAGACATATGAGTGCAAATATTGTTTTCATATAATGATTTCTTTTTCTTTGGGTTAATGCCCAGTAGAAGGATAGTTGTATAGAATGGTAGGTCTATTTGTATATCTTTGAGAAATCGTCATACCATTTTCCATTGAGGTTGTACTAATTGACATTCCCAGGAACACTGTGTGAGACTTCCCTTTTCTCCACATCCTTGCCAATATATTATTTATATCTTTTTAGTAATAGCCATTCTGACTGGTGTAAGATAATGGCTTATTATTATTTTAATTAGCATTTCTCTGATGATTAGTGATGTTGGATATTTTTTCATATGCCTATTGGCCACTTACATGTTTTGTTTTGAAAAATGTCTATGCATATCCTTTGCCAACTTTTTAACGGGATTTTTGTTTTTGTTGAGTTGCTCGAGTTCTTTGGAAATTCTGTATATTAATTCCCTGCCAGGTGCACAGTTGCTAATATTTTCTCCCATTCTTCATGTTCTTTGTTCACTCTGTTGATTATTTCTTTTGCTGTGCAAAAGATTTTTAGTTTAATTACGTCCCATTTGTCTTTTTGTTTTTGATGTCTGTGCTTTTGATGCCTTAGTCATAAGTTTTCTGCCTATCCCAATGTGCAGAAGGGTTTTTCCTAGGTTTTCTTCTAGTATTTTTATAGTTTCAGCTCGTACAACTAAGTATTTAATCCATCTTGACTTGATTTTTGTGTGTGGTGATAGATAGTTCCATTCTTCTGCATATGGTGATCAAATTTTCCAAGCACTATTCATTGAAAAGGGTGTTTTTTCCCCAGAGTATGTTCTTGTTGATTTTGTCAAAGATCAACTATCTGTAGATTTGTGGCTTTATTTCTGGGTTCTCTATTCTGTTCCACTGACCTATGTGCATATATTTATACCAGTACCATGCTATTTTGGTTACTATATCCTTGTACTATAATTTGAAGTGAGGTAATGTGATGCCTCCAGCTTTATTATTTTTACTTAAGATTGCCTTGGCTATTTGAGCTCTTTTTAATTCCAAATAAATTATTTGGAATTATGTGAAATTATGTTTTTTCTAATTATGTGAAAAATGACTGGTATTTTGATAGAGATTGTACTGACTCTGTAGATTGCTTTGGGCAATACAGTCATTTTAACAATATTAATTCTTCCAATCCATGAGCATGGGCTGTTTTTTCATTTGTTGGTGTCATCTACAATTTCTTTCATCAGTGTTTCCTTGTAGTCTCAAATGTCTCAAATGCTTTGTTCATTCTTTTTATTCTTTTAAAGATTTTATCTGACTGGATTATTTCAAAAGACCTCTCTTCAAATTCCAAAATTCTTTCCTCTCCTAGGTCTAGTCTGGTCCATCACCATTGGCACCTGATCACTCCTGTCAGATTCTGAGGTTGGGCTGACCCAACCTACCAATATGACACCCACCTGCATACATTACCAACAGGGGACTAGCCTGCCCAACCTATTGCAATCACCAGTAACACAAGCATGAATTGCTTGGGTTCCAGTGGATTGCTCCACCACTGCTACTGTAATCACCCACATCACATCAGCTGCCCTGGGGGCCTGAGAACCCACCTGCATAGCCAACCCACTGCTGCCACTACCATATCCAAGCAAGCCACCTGGAGACGCCAAAGTTGGCTCTCCAGCATCCACTAACATCAGTCCCAACATCAGCCACTCTAGGGCCTAAAAACAGGCACATTCAGCCCACTGCTGCCACCACTATGAATTGAAGACTGGCACACCTGGTGTCCTAGTCCTCAGTAAACCTTCACCACAGACTCAACTAATAATCTTATGCTAAGCCACCAAGGAAATCACAGATACAACTAATTGTGTACTGCTGAAAATATCAGGCAGAGATTATACTACAATAGGCACCCAAAATCAAAGCCAAAGCATCCTATTCAACCAACAACAAATATACATCTTCAGCATAAAAATCCTGTCCTTTGAGAGAAATTTTTAAAAATTGGAAGAAGGGACTGTTACATCAGATACAGAGATATCAATATAAAGACACAGGAAGTATAAAAAAGCAAGGAAATATGCCACTGCCAAAGGACCACAGCAATTGTCTAGCAACAGATGCCAATCAAAAAGAAATCCTCCGAATACAAGAAAATGATTCAAAATATTGATTTTCAAGAGGCTCAATGAGATGCAAGAGAAATCTGAAAACCAATACAAAGAAATCAGAAAATACATTCAGGATATGAATGAGAAATTTACCAAGGAGATAAATATCTTTAAAAAATAACAAGTTTTGGAATTAAAAAATTCATTGAAGGAATAACAAAATACATCAGAAAGCTTCAATAATAGACTGGAACAAGCAGAAGAACAAAATCTCAGAATTTGAAGACAGTTCTTTTGAAATAATCCAGTCAGACAAAAGTAAGGAGAAAAGAATAGAAAAGTATAAATAAAGCCTTCAAAACGTTTGGGACTACATAAAATGACTATAATATATATTAAAATTTGTATTATCTTTTACTATTGTATTATAATTTTAAACTCTTTTTTCCAGATAGTTATGTGTTTTATTGATACCCATTTTTGATTTTCATACTTGATTTGATCTCTTTTTTAAATTTTATTATTATTATACTTTAAGTTTTAGGGTACATATGCACAATGTGCAGGTTTGTTACATATGTATACATGTGCCATGTTGTTTTGCTGCACCCATTAACTCGTCATTTAGCATTAGGTATATCTCCTAATGCTATCCCTCCCCCCTCTCCCAACCCCACAACAGGCCCTGGTGGGTGATGTTCCCCTTCCTGTGTCCATGTGTTCTTATTGTTCAATTCCCACCTATGAGTGAGAACATGCGGTGTTTGGCTTTTTGTCCTTGTGATAGTTTGCTGAGAATTATGGTTTCCGGCTTCATCCATGTCCCTACAAAGGACATGAACTCATCATTTTTTATGGCTGCATAGTATTCCATGATGTATATGTGCCATATTTTCTTTTTCCAGTCTATCATTGATGCACATTTGGGTTGGTTCCAAGTCTTTGCTATTGTGAATAGTGCTGCAATAAACATACATGTGCATGTGTCTTTATAGTAGCATGATTTATAATCCTTTAGGTATATACCCAGTAACGGGATCTCTGGGTCAAATGGTATTTCTAGTTCTAGGTCCTTGAGTTTTCATTCATTTTGTCTTCCATTGCTGATACCCTTTCTTCCAGTTGATTGCATCGGCTACTGAGGCTTGTGCATTCATCACGTAGTTCTGGTGTTGTGGTTTTCAGCTCCATCAGATCCTTTAAGGACTTCTCTGCATTGTTTATTCTAGTTAGCCATTCGTCTAATTTTTTTTCAAGGTTTTTAACTTCTTCGCCATTGGTTCGAACTTCCTCTTTTAGCTCGGAGTAATTTGATCTTCTGAAGCCTTCTTCTCTCAACTCGTCAAAGTCATTCTCTGTCCAGCTTTGTTCCATTGCTGGTGAGGAGCTGCGTTCCTCTGAAGAAGGAGAGGCGCTCTGATTTTTAGAGTTTCTGGTTTTTCTGCTCTGTTTTTTCCCCATCTTTTTGGTTTTATCTACCTTTGGTCTTTGATGATGGTGATGTACAGATGGGTTTTTGGTGTGGATGTTCTTTCTGTTTGTTAGTTTTCCTTCTAACAGTCAGGACCCTCAGCTGCAGGTCTGTTGGAGTTTGCTGGAGGTCCACTCCAGACGCTGTTTGCCTGGGTATCAGCAGCGGAGGCTGCAGAACAGTGAATATTGCTGAACGGCAAATGTTGCTGTCTGATCATTCCTCTGGAGGTTTCGTCTCAGAGGGGTACCTGTCTGTGTGAGGTGTCAGTCTGCCCCTACTGGGGGGTGTCTCCCAGATAGGCTACTCAGGGGTCAGGGACCCACTTGAGGAGGCAGTCTGTCCATTCTCAGAATCAAACTGCATGCTGGGAGAACCACTACTCTCTTCAAAGCTGTCAGACAGGGACATTTAAGTCTGCAGAGGTTGCTGCTGCCTTTTGTTTGTCTGTGCCCTGCCCCCAGAGGTGGAGCCTACAGAGGCAGGCAGGCCTCCTTGAGCTGTGGTGGGTTCCACCCAGTTCGAGCTTCCCGGCTGCTTTGTTTACCTACTCAGGCCTGAGCAATGGTGAGCGCCCCTCCTCCACCCTTGCTGCCACCTTGCAGTTTGATCTTAGACTGCTGTGCTAGCAATGAGCGAGGCTCCATGGGCGTAGGACCCTCTGAGCCAGGTGCAGGATATAATCTCCTGGTGTGCCGTTTGTTAAGCCCATTGGAAAACCGCAGTATTAGGGTGGGAGTGACCCGATTTTCCAGGTGCTGTCTGTCACCCCTTTCTTTGACTAGGAAAGGGAATTCCCTGACCCCTTGCACTTCCTGGGTGAAGCGATGCTTCACCCTGCTTCAGCTCATGCACGGTGTGCTGCACCCACTATCCTGCACCCACTGTCTGGCACTCCCCAGTGAGATGAACCCAGTACCTCAGTTGGAAATGCAGAAATCACCCATCTTCTGCATTGCTCACGCTGGGAGCTGTAGACTGAAGCTGTTCCTATTCGGCCATCTTGGCTCCACCTTAAACTTATTTTTAAAGAATATTTTCAATCTACACTTCATTGAATACACAGATGTGGATCCCATGAATATGGAGGGCTGACTGTATTATCCAAAACAAAATGAGCCTTCAACTCCTTCTGTAAAGGGGAGATCGGCCTTCACCACTTCAGTCATTATACTAAAACATGATCATTTCTTTCCCATTTCAATCACAATCTTCTTTTGATAGCCTGTAACTTGTGTGTGAACTATAAAGTTAGCCACCTGCAACAAAACCTATATGCAATAGAAGGGTAAAGAAAGAAGGAAACATTAGTATTAAATATACCAATTCATACATGCATAGATATGGCTAGCTACTGTAGTACTTATTTCTAAAAGGCAGAAGATGACATTTTTAATTTCCTTTACCATTATCTACACCATATTCTTTTCAGCTGTGGAATGCTTTGACCTTCCTAGTGTATATCTGGTGGGACTGAAACCTTCATTTGTGAAGTGTCTGAGTCTTCAGTGATTCTGCTATATTAAATTGCTGCTGTTTTCCATCATCTTTTACTCCTGGATATGACAGTACAGGAGATGCCTCAGAGGACCCCATTGGTTGTTTAACAGCAACACCCTCCCCTATAATAATCAGAACCATTCACTTCAGCTAACGAAATAATTGACTTTTATGCCCACTGTTTGGTGAAAAAAAATGCCAGTTGCTTTTTTCAACCCCTCATTAAACTAACTATGGTTGTGTACCCTGGTCTCTTGAGTGCTGAAATATCCAAAACAGCATAGCCAAAAGCCAGAATGATAGAAACAAACATTTTGTCAGTGGACATTAGGTGTAACAGGGACAGGCATCCCTTCTAATTTCTCTTTAAGAAATCCGTTTGTTCCCTGACCTATGAATTTTGGTTATGGATCTACAGAGCCTATTGGAAGATACATTCCATTTATAATCTGACCTCTGTAAGTCCTCACTTATAGAGGACTTACAAATACGCCATAATGGCATTCTGGTTCCTTCAGAATTAGAATTAACTCAGACCCAGTGAACAATAATCCCCAAAATGTTTGAAGATTTTCCTTTCTCCAGTGTGCAATGACCTTTGTAAATAGCTGTAGTTTTCTTCAGGGAAGACTAGGAAGGATGTTGGCAGTTCATACTGGAGAAAGCATCACAACATCATTCCCCAATGATACTCAGCCTCTCAATCATTCCAGATATACTTGTGTTGTAAACTTACCTAGGTCTCAGTAGTAGTTGAGAGATGATGATCTCACATTACGGTGATTTAAATCAAGTTTTTGTTCAGTCTACCTAAAGTTTTTGTCTGTTTGTTTTGTTTTATGTTGTTTTTAGTTACACAGATTATGTAGAAACATAGTGGACTTTGTATCTGATCTGTACTTGGAATGTTCAATTAAATAGCCACTCCTCAAATGCCTGTAGGTAAAACCATTCTGAAGACCAGCCTGTCCCTACTCACCATACTTCCATTGGTGCGGTGATGCTTCTTGTTCTCATTCAGGATCTTATCATTCTCAAAGAAATATGTTGTTTCATTCCACTGATAGCATCTCACACCTTCATTCTTATCTTCATATGACAATCATTGTGTCTGTTGTTTCTATTACCAATGTATTTCTCAATGCCTTTGTGGAATGAATTCCTTTCAGGGGACAAAGTCAGGAGATATTTTGATATGTTTATTTCAAATCAAAATCCTTGTTTCCCTGACTCTTTAGATTGCCTTTTCTAAATTTTACCAAGGAATTTATGACATTTCAACCTCATTCAATATATGTCACCTGCTATAATCTGAATGTTTTTTTGCCCCCAAAATTCCTCTGGTGAAATTCTTGCCCCCAAGGTAGTGGTATTGGGAGATGGGCCTTTGGGAGATGATGAGGTCATGGGGTAGAGTTCTTATGAATGGAATTAGTGCTCTTATAAATGAGACCCAAGAGAGACCCCTTGTCCTTTCCATCATATAAGGACACAGTGAGAAGATGACATCTATGAACCAGAAAATGTGCCCTCACCAGGGAATACACCAGTAGATTCAGATACTGAATCTGCTGCCACCTTGATCTTAGACTTACCAGTCTCCAGAACTGTGAGAAATAAAATAGCTTTTTTTTACGAGCTACCCAGCCTATAGTATTTTGTTATAGCAGCCTGAATTAACTAAGATACTACTCTTGAGATAAAGTTTTAAAGAAAACATTGAGCAAAAATTAGAACAATATTCAGCTTCTTGAGCCAGTGTATCAAATTCAGAATTTCTAGTAATTTAAAAATTACATATTAAAAATTCATGCTGACCTAAAATATTTTCTCTTTTTTTACCATATCACTCTCAAAATCCATTTTCATGAAGATTCTCCAGATATTTGCGGATGTACATCTAAAAAATCTTTCAAAATCTGTGGCATTTAAATGTTCTTCCTCCAGGCTAAACATTTGATTTGGCTGCCTGGAAAAAGCTGAGATGTGATTCTGATTATAAGTCTGGAAGCAATTAAAAATGGTGGGATTGGGAGAGGAGAAGATTTGACACTGTATTGCAAAGAAGAAGTCATTGCAGTATCTTCAAGCTAGTCAGAACTGGCCTTATAAAACAGGAAAATAAAGAATGTTTCAGATTGCAAGGAAACATAGTGAAGGGTAAGATTTAGAGCACTTGGAGTTATTTAAATCCTCCCAAATATCACCATTTCAATTTGAAAATTCTACTCTTTCAAGATGAATCATACCCTGTGTCTTAACCTGTATCTGATTTAGTTGATATTTAGATGAAACGTTGGAGTTTAGACTTGAGTAGATGTTGGAATGAGTGAAGATCTCTGGGGCTATTGAGATGAAATAAATGCACTTTTCATATAAGAAATACATAATTTGTGGGGGCAAGAGCAGAATGCAATGGACTTAATGTTTACATCTCCCCCAAATTCAAAACGATAAACCCCCAATCCCGAGTGTAATGGCATTTGGAGGTGAGGCCTTTGGGAGGTCATGAGGTCATGAGGTTACAGCCTTCATAAATGGGATTAGTGTCATTATAAGACATGGCACCAGACAGATGCTCTCTCTCTCTCTCTCTCTCTCTCTGCCATGTGAGAATACAGCAAGAAGGTGACCATCTGCAAATCAGGGAGAGGACTCTCACCAGACACCAAATCTGCTGGCATCTTGACCCTGGACTCCTCAGCCTCCAGAACTATGAGAAACAAAATGTTTGGTTTTTGAGGCATCCATTTATGATATTAATTATAGCAGCCCCAGATGACGAAGACAAGAGGCTACTAGTTGTTAACTAGAACCTTACTGCCTTTAAACTCAAATAAACAAAGTAATCAACTCCAGGTTCTGATCTTTGAAGAACTATTACATGTGGCCATTTTTGGTGTCTATTACTATAATGGTCAGAATTTTGTTTCAGGTAAGAGACACTACTAGCTATTTTAAACAAAAGTGATTTGACACAGCGGATTGAGCACTGACACATTATTGGAAGGTGTGATTTTATGTGTGCCTTTGTCTAGGCCACAATACCTGGATATTTGATCAAACCTTATTCTAAATGTTCCTGTAAAAGTATTTTTTAGATGAGGGTAACATTTAATCAGCGGACTTTGAGTAAAGCAGGTTACCCCCCATAATGTGGGTGAGCTTCTTTCAATTAGTTGAAGGCCTTAAGAGAAAAAAAACTGAGGTCTCCTGAAGAAGAGTGAATTCTGCCAATAAATCGCACTTACACCTGAACTGGAACATCAAAACTTCCTTGAGTCTCTCACCTGCTGGCCCACCTTGTAGATCTTTGACTTGCCAGCTTCCACAGTGATGTGAGCCAATTGCTTAAAATAAACCTCTCTATCTGTCTGTGTATATACACACACGTCCTATCAGTTCTCTTTCTCTGCAAAAGAAGAAGAGTTGATTCTAAACTTGTCTCAGGGATTACTCTTAAAACACATTCCTGAAATGCCAATCTAGGAAGATAGCAACCTTGCCATAATTGAGGTATGGGTATCAGGAAACAGGAAACTGACATGGAAATTTTGGCTACAGAATTACCTCACTGTAGTTGAAATCCATGTATAGAAAGCACATCTAAATCCATACTAAATATTTTAGGTCTGCACTGCTAAATTAAATTAAATTAAAATAACAGAAAAAAATAAAATGAATGCCCATGTCCTGCCTCTTTCTTGACATTTATAAAACTAAGGAATTGTCACTGTTACTTTGGCTAACAATGTTGCAGAAAATTCAAGGTCCTCCATGACTCTCAACAGCAAGAAGTACAAGAACCTCAGAAGTGTGGCCTCTTCTTCACTTGCTCTTCAATATGTCCTGCACATCCAGCAAAATAATGGGTATCTTGACTCTTAATGCACATGCCATCTTTCCAGGTGGGTGTGGATGCATCTGGTCTTAGTGCCTAGAGGTGATGACTTCTAGCTCTGAAAGCTGTAGCTCTCTGAAGGTGCTACGTACACAGCCTGCATGGAGTTTTCTGCCTACCTTTTTCTTCCTATTTCAGATAGGGGAGGGGAAAATAATAATGGAACAGATGGAAATAGAAGATTGATATACTATATCTCTAGAGTATTTCAATTTTTATGTTTCTATTTATATTTTCAGTACACATACTACAATATTGAAAAAACTCTTTTAGATTCTCTAAGTGCAAATTACACTATTTCTGCCATCTTTAATCTCTGGAAAGCTTGCAAAATGTAATAACCCACAACAGAGGCCAAGATTTTCACCACAGAAAGGGATCCCAAGTGTCAGGGCTTACCCTGTTTCCTACAAAGGGCCATCTTCTGGTCCTGTGTTCTCCTTCCTAGTTTTTTCTTCCATACTGTTTGCATACCTTATCAGACAGCTGGTTACTATATAAGTAAGGAAATTATTGAAGTTACTGTAAGAAAGATGTAATCATATTTCATACCACTAATTGCAAGAATGGAATTAGTTTATATACTTTGGCTTACTTTTACACCAATTAGGTGCATACCTACATTTTACATCTTGCATGCAAATTTCTATCTTGCAAATGTAAGTTTTAATATACTTGTTTCCTCATTTATCTTTCTTACATTTTTAGGAGACTTCCAGCCACTCTTTGGTATTAATGAATCTTTAAGAAAAAGGGGTTCCTTTGTCCTAATGTCCAATTTAATCTTCTGGTCTCTGCTCTGTGGATTATGAGGAGCTTATGGAAAGCATTTGAAATAGTTCAAGGCCTCCAGTTCAGATGACAGAAGCCACTCTGCACATTCCAGAATCACCCCTCCCACATGTGAACACATACTGGTAAAACACTGGTAAAGTCCACATCAGGCAACATGTGGACTTTAGGAAGGGGCTTCCGTAAAGGGTGTTCCTGTTTGTTAACTCGTTAACAAATTCACTACTTGTAAATTCAAATTGTGGAAATTCAGGGATAAATATATAATGATAAGGGGATCTTCATATCACAAATTCATCTAATACTTGGTATTCTTTCTGTTATAAAAAGCCTTATCAGTATCAATCAAACACAGCATTCTGCTTTCCTAGTAGTCAGACTACCAGGCACAAATTATGCAGAAAGCATTAAAAAATAAAATTTATTACAGCAGACCCTTGCAGTTATTGTTTTGGGCTATTAGAAAGCCTTCACATTACTGATTTTTAATATCATGCTACCTGACCCTCCCTACCCTATTAACCACATTCTTAGTCCCCACAACATAGTTAGAGAAGTGACCCAGGCCTGGCTTGTTACAATATTTTATTCCTCTGGACTCTGGGATTGGCCCAGTAAGGGACACGTTATTCAAAGCAATCAGAGAGACTTGCTGTTGAGTTATTTAGAGAAGAAGAAAAAAATATTTTTTCCTCTTGAATCACATACTAGAAGGGTATGAAGTTGGGGCTGCTATCAATCATCTTCCCATCACGCTGAGGCCTGTCTTCAGTAAGAATGAATAAGGAAGCCAAGTAGACACAAAATTGATACCCTCTTTTTGCCCAGAAAAGCTGACTTTCAAATATAACACTTACTTGTTTAAGCAAGCAATAGGTTCAACTATTGGTTTCAAATATTCAGTAGTGACTCATTTCTTGTGTGAATGGAATGAAGAATATTGCTGAAAAAGTATTAGGAGGCCCAAGCTATAAAAAATACGACCTCTTCTGTCTCAGCTGTTGGTTGACCGTTCATGGTAATGGATCTATTGTTTTGTCTTGAGCATTGTCCTCTACTTTTGATTTATTTTAATTTACAAATGCTTCCATTGAGGAGGTAACACCTCAATTCCAAAATTTAAATGTAACCCAGTAAATCAAATCATTTTCAGGCTGAAATAAAAGGAGAATATTAAGGTTGAGATAGAGAACATATTGTAGTAGACAGGAGATAGACCTTGAAAGTGGACAGTCTTCCACATCTATTATCTATGTGCCCTTGAAAATATTCCTTAATGTTTCTAAATCTCAATTTCCACCATCTGTAAAAAGCAATAGTAAAATCTTCCTCACAAAGTTACTGTGAGGATGAATAACAAGACAAGAATGTCAAGTCTAATACACTGGAATATTAATTCTGACTTCCTCACCTATTAGATGGTACAGCCTTGGGGAAGTTTCTTTCTCTCTATGAGCCTTAGGCTCTTTATCAGTAAAAAGCATATTAATGTCTACTTCATAGATTTAAATTTAAAATAAGGTAAATTGTTTAAAATGCATAGTGATGGTTCTGGTGTATAGTAAGTGCTCAATAAATAGTATTCTATTTTTTGTTAAGATATATAAGTTACCAAGCACAGTGCTTCCAACACATTAATGCCCAATACATTTATTTCCTTATCTTCCCCCACCTTCAACCACTGAATATTGAGAAGAAACAGACATTGCAAGAAAGAGAAAGTGTCAATGGAGTGCTGAAACTGGCTTGTACCAGCCTGCAGGAACCACTTGTTAACTGATTTTTCTTTTTTTTTTTTGAGACAGAGTCTCACTACATAGCCCAGGCTGGAGCACAGTGGCATGATAGCTCACTACAGCCTCAACTTCTTGAGCTCAAGAAATTCTCCCATCTCAGTCTCCTGAGTGGCTGGGACTATAGGCACATAACACCATGCCCAGGTAATTTTTGTAGAGACAAGGTTTCACCATGTTGCCCAGGCTGATTTCGAAGTCCTGGGCTCGAGCAATCCGCCTGCCTCAGTGTCAGCACCCCACTGACACTTTCTTCAAAGTTCTGGGGTTACAGGTGTGAGCCACTGCCCCAGGCCCAATTGTTAACTTTTGAAGAATGTTGTGAGCCAATGTTTAAACAATTTTATTTAAAAAAATAAAATTATATAAACCTACAATAAAATAAGTTATACAAAAACAAAGGCAATAAATACTAAAAACTCATCACTTTCTAATTATTTTACTATTATCTATTTTAAGAGGTTATATAAATCTACTGTGTCTGTATCATGAAATATATTGGTGGGCTATTGCACATCTATTCCCAATTCCATGGTTACTGATATTATATTGGTAACTTGAAATTGGCCATTATGACAGTATTTATACCAGGGAAATCAGCCAATGCTGCAAATCAGATTGTTTTTCCCCTCAGAGAGCCAATAGTTAAGCGTGTCCAAGCGCACCACTGCAAAGGGCATCCATTGGATACCAAAGAGACTGTCCCCTGTTTACAGAACTTCCAAATCTGCACCAGGGTAACTTTTGGTTCTCAAATGATAACCTTATTCATTAGGAAGTTTTCAAACTTTTAAAAAGTAGTATGTTAAAAATAAGGTACAGAAATTGTACCGAGATTCTGATATAGTGGGTTTGTGTGGGCTGGGCAACTTGAGCTCCAGTTCCTATGTGTCATTGAGAAATGAGATGACAACAGCAGAGATGCAGCCATCAGAAGATGCCTCCGTCACCTCTGCTTCATTCTGACAAAAATGAAAGGTACATGGAAAATACAGTACCACTTAAAATCAGTCATAGACTTTCTAAATAAAGACTTTGATCATTAGAGCTGAACAATAGCACTCCATTTTTGTCTTGCAGTTGCCGCATTTAAAAATCCAACAGTTATTTGGTTTTCATTTTTATCCCTAATGACAGAGGAGATAAAGAAGAAGAAAAGAAGAAAGGGAAAAAGGGGAAACAAAGAAAATCACTTCCAGAAAGTTAGTTATTGTTCAGAGCAAGGACATTGGAGTCCCTGTTAAGTTATACATATAACTTTTAGATTAACTGAGAAAAATAATCATGGATGATCCTCAGCTACATATATTCTTAGAATTATTTACATAATTCAAGGTGCCCAGAAGAACAGTTATAGAATACATGTAATTAATGAGAACAGCTATTTTCCAGATAATAAACTGTTATTCCTCTAACATAAAGTTTGACCCAAATGTTAAAAAAATTAAGAGCACAGATAATATCTGTCAAGTTCCAAATTGATAAAATAAGAATCACTTTTATTCATCTTCTAGGACTCAAATGTCTGCTAAAAGTCCATCATAAAACAGGTAGACCCTTCTTCATGTTATACATATTAGATAAGGGGAACAGCAAGTGAGGTCTGATGGAAAGTGGCCAACTCTACAGATTATTAAGCAAAATGATTTCCGAAGGCCTGAGGATATGATGAAAATGGACACATTCCATGTAGCACATTGTATTTCTGGAGTTGTGTATGGACATTCCAAAGCACAACTGTGCTGTCCATGTAGCCTTGCTTAGATAGAATTGCCATTCCATATAGTGAGAGGGGCACTCTCAGGGTGGTACAGTTTTCATATGCTCTTTCTAACCTGTGTTTCCAGTGAATGATTGGCATAAACAACAGGCCAGGCTGTGACTCTAGAATAGACAGAAGTCAAGTCAGTGAAATTACGACTACAGATGGCCCTTATTTCCCTTCACCTAACCCCGTTTTCTTCAAAATGTTATTCAGCTACATATCAAAGACATTCACATGTTCATATAAAATGTAAAACTTATGAATTTCTTCTGCTGCACTGTTGATAGCCTGACCATTTCCATCAATATCCCTGTGCAGGCATAGAAGTCTGCTAAACTTCACAATTAAACATATTTTCAGTTAAATAATGAAGGATACTAATGAGGTCTTAAAATTAATTTTATTCTCATGAAAAGCTGTTACAGTCTTTCCAACTGTTTCTGTTGTTGTTGTTTATACAACAGTCTTATACTCAACATTATTCTTTTTTCTTTTGGCATACTGACTTTTTCATGGATTTCATTGTAGTGCTGTGTCTTCGGTTTATTCGGGCTGTTATAACAAGGTACCCTAGACCGGGCAACTTATAAAAAATAGAAATTTATTGCTCATAGTTCTAGAAGCTGGGAAGTCCAGAATGCCAGCATATTTGGTAGCTGATGAGAACTCACTCTGCTCCAGAGAGAGCATGATCTTGCTGCATCCTCACACAGTTCAAGGAGTGAACAAGCTCCCTCAGGCCTCTTTTCATGACATGTCTCATTCATGACAGCTCCACTCTCATGACCTGATCATCCCCCAAAAGGCCCAACCTCTTAAAACTATCACATTGGGGATTGGGTTTCAATGTGAATTTTAGGGAGGACATAGGATCATAGCACCCTTTTAGCAAGGGCCATTCTTACACTAAAGACTAAACAGACTGATTTTCATTCCCGTTTCACCATTTGACTTTTCAGGGACTTTTATTATCACTATCACTTCAGGTTCTGAGATCTTGCTCCCTCTGAATTAACACAGCTTATAGAGCACCTCACCATGGCGCAGTAGTCTTTTGCTGTCACACACATATAAATGCACACATGTATACAAGTACACCAAAGTTTAAGCCGTAGGCTCTGCTGAAAGTTTAGGAAAAATGTAGACTCCAAAACAAAAGTAACTTAAAACTGAATCTTAGATATCCCTGTTATTTAAAAAAAATCCTTGGGTATTCTCCTATGTTATTTGAGTGTCCTCTCTCTTTTATCACTCATATTTTTTTTCTTTTCTTCTCTGTTTTATTTTCATTCCCAACTTCCTGTTTATTTCTAACATACCAGCATTTAGGTCTCTGTTAATACCTGGTCTTCTACTGACCCATCTTTTGCCCCAAGCACTTTATTTAGGTAGCCGAAAAACAAACAGAACAAAGAAATCCGGTTTCTTCTTTAAGAGAATTTGTGGTTTTGGCTGTTACTATATGTTTTTACTCTACCTTATACTCATGAGTCAATCATATAAAGTAGATAAACAGCTTAAAGCATGAGTTGTGTGAACTAAGTTATGCAAATTAGCTTCACCTCTATGTATATTATATGTGAATACCTGTTTTTATGTGTAGAAATAGCCATGTGCAGCACATTCATTTACACAAATGCTCATTAATGTCCCCAGAATGTTTAGTTTCATGAAATATTGCTGGGCCACAAGGTGCGTTTACCACCATTTCCTATTCCTTATTTTCCTTCCTGGGAACATCTGAAATAGAGGAAAAATAATAACGAGTTATTTGGAGAAGTCTTCGAAACAGAACCACGATAAATGCAACATACAGAGCATGAACTTTAGAGTCAAACAGATCTGGAACTTAATTTTCATCGTTCTGGTTACTGAACGATGTGACCAGGAAAAATTACCTGAGCCTTGATATACTCTAAAATTGGTAATAAAATGCTCACTTTTTTTGTTAGACGGAGTTTCACTCTTGTCGCCCAGGCTGGATTGCAGTGGTGTGATCTCAGCTCACTGCAACCTCTGCCTCCCAGGTTTAAGTGATTCTCCTGCCTGAGCCTCCCAAATAGTTGGAATTACAGGCGCCTGCCACCATGCCTGGCTAATTTTTTGTAATTTTAGTAGAGATGGGGTTTCATTTTAATGTAGGCCAGGCTTGTCTCGAGCTCCTGACCTCGTGACCGGCCCGCCTTGGCCTCCCAAAGTGCTGGGATAACAGGCATGAGCCACAGCGCCCAATCGATAAAGTGCTCACTTTAAAAGATTATGTGAAAACTTAAAAAATGAATGTAAAATTCTGAGCACCATGTCTAGCATACAGTATGTGTTTAATAAATATCAGCTATTATTAACGGTTTTATTAAGATATCAATCATTACATGGGTCAACTATCTAGAGGCCAAGAAAACTCCTCTGGGCCTTCACTCTTCAAATGCAGTTTATGTTACCTGAAGTATTCATGCTTTAGTCCTTCCCAAATGGACATGGAAAATTGGATGGTAACTTGCTTCTTTGCATTATATGTCAGCTTCGCACACTAGATCTCATACCCCATGTGACCAGCATTGATCTCTCTTTCACAGTCACTACAGGAATAGGGGTAAAGGAGATGCACCTCCCTAAGTTGCTAGCACAGGATATCTAGTTGCTAAATAATAGGTAATAAATAATGTTATTTCCCTTCTCATCACTATTACTGATCCAATTTTTATTCAGAATCCACAGATTATCACCTTAACAAGATTTCTAGCCCAAGAGCTTCACTTTCCATTATCATTGCCTAAGCACTAGGGACAGTGGCTCTCTTTATACACCTACTGAGCAAAAGACAATGACATTTGTCTGTGATTTTCTTATGCCTCCCCGCCTGGGTACTCTGTCTGTGTGAGGGAATATCACTTGATCTCCCTCATGGCCATCCTGGGACTCACATAAATTAAGGGTTCACTCCTGTAAATTCAACATTTGTATAGAAATATACGTTCTTTCCATTGTCCCCACATTGCTCCTTCTCTATCCATGGGCCAGTGATTTGCATCCAGTATACACTTATTAACTATTGGCAGGGTTAACTATTTGCAGGGTCAATAGGACATCAGGAAATCTGAGCATGGGGTAGGGATTTTTTTATATGTATCCCTTATTAATAAAAACTATCAGCAGCATATCTTTTAGTATCATATCAGGGCATTAATCAGCCTACACAAGGATACATAATTCTAACATACATTTTTCCCTATTTAATTTTTTCTACTTTATAAAATTATTTTATATCCGTTTTAATTTTTGTCAAACATTTTTATATCAATAGTAACATTTTTATATCATTATAATTATATCTGTAGTAATTATGTGATGGATCAATTTGAGATGATAATCAGGATCCATATTTAATTAAAATATTGAATATATATACAGATGCTCCTATACTTAGGATGGGGTTACATCCTGATAAACCTATCACTAAGTTGAAATTATCTAACTTGAAATAGCTAGTAGCTAAATAATAGGTAATAAATAATGTTATTTCCCTTCTCATCACTATTACTGATCCCATTTTAATCAGAATCCACAAATTGTCACTTTACCAAAATTTCTTTTTTTAAAAATTTTATTATTATTATACTTTAAGTTTTAGGGTACATGTGCATAATGTGCAGGTTTGTTACATATGTATACATGTGCCGTGTTGGTGTGCTGAGCCCATTAACTCGTCATTTAGCATTAGGTATATCTCCTAATGCTATCCCTCCCACCTCCCCCCACCCCACAACAGTCCCCGGAGTGTGATGTTCCCCTTCCTGTGTCCATGTGTTCTCATTGTTCAATTCCCACCTATGAGTGAGAACATGCGGTGTTTGGTTTTTTGTCCTTGCGATAGTTTGCTGAGAATGATGGTTTCCAGTTTCATCCATGTCCCTTCAAAGGACATGAACTCATCATTTTTTATGGCTGCATAGTATTCCATAGTGTCTATGTGCCACATTTTCTTAATCCAGTCTATCGTTGGACATTTGGGTTGGTTCCAAGTCTTTGCTATTGTGAATAGTGCCACAGTAAACATTCGTGTGCATGTGTCTTTATAGCAGCATGATTTATAATCCTTTGGGTATATACCCAGTAATGGGATGGCTGGGTCAAATGGTATTTCTAGTTCTAGATCCCTGAGGAATCGCCACACTGACTTCCACAATGGTTGAACTAGTTTACAGTCCTACCAACAGTGTAAAAGTGTTCCTATTTCTCCACATCCTCTCCAGCACCTGTTGTTTCTTGACTTTTTAATGATCACCATTCTAACTGGTGTGAGATGGTATCTCACTGTGGTTTTGATTTGCATTTCTCTGATGGCCAGTGATGATGAGCATTTTTTCATGTGTTTTTTGGCTGCATAAATGTCTTCTTTTGAGAAGCATCTGTTCATATCCTTCACCCACTTTTTGATGGGGTTGTTTGTTTTTTTCTTGTAAATTTGTTTGAGTTCATTGTAGATTCTGGATATTAGCCCTTTGTCAGATGAGTAGGTTGAGAAAATTTTCTCCCATTCTGTAGGTTGCCTGTTCATTCTGATGGTAGTTTCTTTTGCTGTGCAGAAGCTCTTGAGTTTACTTAGATCCCATTTGTCAATTTTGGCTTTTGTTGCCATTGCTTCTGGCATTTTAGACATGAAGTCCTTGCCCATGCCTATGTCCTGAATGGTATTGCCTAGGTTTTCTTCTAGGGTTTTTATGGTTTTACGTCTAGCATGTAAGTCTTTAATCCATCTTGAATTAATTTTTGTATAAGGTGTAAGGAAGGGATCCAGTTTCAGCTTTCTACATATGGCTAGCCAGTTTTCCCAGCACCATTTATTAAATAGGGAATCCTTTCCCCATTTCTTGTTTTCGTCAGGTTTGTCAAAGATCAGATGGTTGTAGATAGGCGGCACTATTTCTGAGGGCTCTGTTCTGTTCCATTGATCTATATCTCTGTTTTGGTACCAGTACCATGCTGTTTTGGTTACTGTAGGCTTGTAGTATAGTTTGAGTCAGGTAGCGTGATCAAGTGGGCTTCATCCCTGGGATGCAAGGCTGGTTCAACATAAGCAAATCAATAAATGTAATCCAGCATATAAACAGAACCAAAGACAAAAACCACATGATTATCTCAATAGATGCAGAAAAGGCCTTTGACAAAATTCAACAATGCTTCATGCTAAAAACTCTCAATAAATTAGGTATTGATGGGACGTATCTCAAAATAATAAGAGCTATCTATGACAAACCCACAGCCAATATCATACTGAGTGGGCAAAAACTGGAAGCATACCCTTTGAAAACTGGCACAAGACAGGATGCCCTCTCTCACCACTCCTATTCAACATAGTGTTGGAAGTTCTGGCCAGGGTGATTAAGCAAGAGAAGGAAATAAAGGGTATTAAATTGGGAAAAGAGGAAGTCAAATTGTCCCTGTTTGCAGATGACATGATTGTATATCTAGAAAACCCCATTGTCTCAGCCCAAAATCTCCTTAAGCTGATTAGCAACTTCAGCAAAGTCTCAGGATACAAAATCAATGTACAAAAATCACAAGCATTCTTATACATCAATAACAGACAAACAGAGAGCCAAATCATGAGTGAACTCCCATTCACAATTGCTTCAAAGACAATAAAATACCTAGGAATCCAACTTACAAGGGATGTGAAGGACCTCTTCAAGGAGAACTACAAACCACTGCTCAATGAAATAAAAGAGGATATAAACAAATGGAAGAACATTCCATGCTCATGGATAGGAAGAATCAATATCGTGAAAATGGCCATACTGCCCAAGGTAATTTATAGATTCAATGCCACCCCCATCAAGCTATCAATGACTTTCTTCACAGAATTGGAAAAAACTACTTTAAAGTTCATATGGAACCAAAAAAGAGCCCGCATCGCCAAGTCAGTCCTAAGCCAAAAGAACAAAGCCGGAGGCATCACTTTACCAAAATTTCTAACCTGAGAGCTTCACTTGCCGTTGTCATCTCCTAAGCACTCGGGGCAGTGGCTTTCATTATACACCTGCTAAGCAAAGGCTGGTGACATTTGTCTGTGATTTTCTTATGTCTTTCTATGTAGAATTTCTATGGAGACTCCTAGAAAATCCCACGGACTCGTGATTTCACCTGTAAAAAGGAGAAATGAGAGAAACCATTCAATTAGTTTGGTACATTCAAACTAATTGTAACACACCTAACTTACCAAACATCATAGCTTAGCCTGGCATATTTTCAACATGCTCAGAACACTTACATTAGCCTACAGTTGGGCAAAATCATCTGTCAACACAATACACTGTAGAGTGTCGGTTGTCTACCCTGTTGATCACGTGGCTGATTGGGAGCTGTGGCTCAGTGAGAGAGTATCCTACCGCATATCGCTAGCCTGGGAAAAGATGAAAATTCAAAATTTGAAGTATGGTTTCTACTGAATGCATATCACCTTTGCATCATCATAGAGTTGAAAATTCATAAGTTGTACTATCATAAGTCAGTGACCATCTGTGTATATAAAATCACGTGTAAAAAAAAGGAAGAAAAATATAAGTATGTGTATGTGTATGTGTGTATGTGTATGGGCATATATATAAATGACACAGTTCGGATTTGTGCCCCAGCCCAAGTCTCCTGTTGAATTGTAATCCCCAATGCTGTAGGTGGGGCCTGGTGGGAGGTGATTGGATCATAGGGATGGATTTCCCCCTTTGGTGTCATTCTCGTGATAAAGTTTTCACGAGATCTCACTGTTTAAAAGTGTGTGGCACCTCCAACCTCTCTCTCTTCTTCCTGCTTTGGCCATGTTAAGACGTGCTGCTTCCCCTTCACCTTCCACCATGATTGTAAGTTTCCTGAGGCTTCCCCAGCCATGCTTCCTGTACAGCCTGTGCAACTGTGAGCCAATTAAACCTCCTTTCTTTATAAATTATCCAGTCTCAGGTAGTTCTTTACAGCAGTGCCAGAACAGACTAATACAATGTATGTGTAGGTATCTATATACATACATACATACATACACACACACACATACATATATATACATATTTATATATATATATATATATGTACACAGTATGCTTACTGGATGAGGTTGTTCAAGAAATAAAGATAGTAAAGACATTCAACTGTGTATGCAAAGCAATGAGGTTTGTTTTTGCTAATCAATGAAAAAAGAGAGCAAATTTGTTCCCAAATAGTGTCAAGTTAATCAGATAGCTATACTACAACCATTTATCATCAGGCACCCATCCTCTATTGCAACCATGTAACCAAATATCCTCTCACAATCATTTTTGATTTTGCCTTCCCAAGACTGGTTTCTAAATTTAGAAAAATAAAATTTTAAAATATCCTTTGACACTAAGATTATCTTTCAGATTTCCTAGTAGACTCCTAGAAAATGCCATGGATTTGTTATTTTACCTGTAAAAAGGAGAAATGAGAGAAGCTATTCAATGTTTGGTACATTCAATATTTTTTAATTAGTTAACACCACTGTAAGAGCTATATGGGGAGATTTGTAAATCAAAGAGAAGCTTGGCCTTCCCTGTGTTGATTTTTTAGAGATAAAATCATCAGCATGGCACATGAATACATATGTAACTAACCTGCACGTTGTGCACATGTACCCTAAAACTTAAAGTATAAAAAAAAAAAAGGAGATAAAATGTTACTAATATCAATGTCCCAAAGACTATATACTTTAAGGAATAAATTGGGGGGCCTTGGTGTCTTCTATATCCTAGCTGTGATTAGATGTTCTTATCCTCAGGGGAAACATTGATCAGGCCCTGATGGGATAGCTGTGCACTGCACCCAATTGAGCACTTTACTTTCTTCCATTTTGTTACCGATTACTGTAATAAATTCATGACAGCCCTTCAGTTTCGTCAACAGATGGTTTCTGAGTTATCTGATGCTTGCCTGAAGTCTCTGCTATACACTTCAAGTTACAGTCTGTTTCTTCAATAAAGTGGGATGGTCTCAGAACCTTGTGAAAAGGACCATACCTGATATTCCTAACTATTGATATTTCAACAAAAAATATGTGGGTGCAAGCTTCAGTGCTTAAAGCTGAAATAATTTAGACAGCTTTCTGACCATAGCAAACTGAGTCTTTTCAGTCCAATGAAATGATTTTATTAAAAGAGATTGCTGACTGAAACTCTAGAAGAAATAGTAATTACTTATGGAAAAGTGAATGAACTGATAAAGAAAAATTACCTGTGATTTTTTTTTAAGTAGCATGGATATTGTTTTAATGCTCTATTTTCTGATTGATATATAAGGGAGCACTTTGCCTTTCTCTTTATTTATTGCGAATCCTCAATTTAGTAGACTGTGCCTTTGTAACTAAAGCAAAACTTTAATAAATGGTATCTGATTCTCACTGATTCCTCAGAATTCTGAAAAAATACTTTTACTGGGCCTCATTACTTTTCATGGTAATAAATTTATTTGCACAGTTTCAATAAAAATCTGTTCTCTTACTTAACAAGATATAAATAGACAAATCTGAGATAGGAGGCTGGACTTGACTCTGGAGGCACAGCTCAGACACTGGACCAAATTGAGGACTAGCTAAAACAGGGAGAGGTAGAAGCAGCTTTCCACCAAACACGCCCACCAGTGTGCCATGCCAGTTTACCATTGCCATAGCAACACCAGGGAGTTACTGCCTCTTTCCATGGCAATGACTTGATGACTCAAAAGTTACTCCTCCTTCCCTAGAAATTTCTGCACAAGCTGCTCCTTAATCTACATATAATTAAAAGTAGGAATAAATATGACTGCAAAACTGCCCTGAGCTGCTACTCTTTGCCTGTGTGGTAGCCTTGCTCTGCAGGAGCACTCATGGAGCTGTAACACTGCTACTTCAATAAAGCTATTTTTCTTTTCTGCCTCTGGCTTGCCCTTGAATTCTTTCTTGGGCAAAGCTAAGAAGTGTTATGGGGTAAGCCTCACTTTGGGGCTTACTTGTCCTGCATCAGATTGATTTTGCAACAAACTCCATGGTTGGTGTGTTAGTCGTGTAAAGAGTAATGCTCATTTAATCAGCTATGACAAGCCTACCACTAAGGTGCGAGGATTTATTTGATATATGAAGTTAATGCCTGCAAAATCCTCCCAGGAAAGCCAGGTTGGTCTCTGTCTTTCTTACAGGGTTCCAGCTTCATAGCTGATTAAAAAAAAAAAAAAAGTCACTTCTTAGCAGGCCAGGGACCTTAGTTCACTTTAAGTAGATTGAAGAGAGAGAAATTCACTTACATTTATGAATAAAGCAGGTGAGGAAGTTTCTTGGGCTATGGTTCCTATCCCTAGGTAGAAGAATAAATAATTAGAAGCATTTATAAGTCAAATCTAAGAGTTTTTCTAAAAATTTCCAGGCAGAAGCTAATCACTGGTTCAGTGTTGCTCAATGCCAAATAGCTCTAGATTTACTGAGCAAACTCAAGAGGCTAACAAAAGTAATTAACTCCTCTTGCTCTACATATGTAAGTAATCAGGCCAAAATATGAGACTAGCCTTATTTTGTTAATCAAGAATATTTTTGCAGATTATTTGCAGCCAAAACGGGAGACTTAAAAAAAATAGTATCTAAAATCTAAAAACAAGTAAAAAGTTGGGGAAGGCATGTCCTTTCAATATCACTTGGGTGCTGTTTAACAAGACTACTGGGTGATTTATTTAATTCTCTAGGAGGATGTATATGTTTAATTTGTTATTCAGCATTTAGTTTTCATCCAGACATACGTTAATTTGTGTAATTCTATTCAGTTGAAAAGAAAACCTCAAATTTTGTGCTGTCATTGCCCTACAGGACATTAAGCAGTTTTTAAAACTTAACCCAGAAATCTTATTCTAACCTGCCTTTCCTCCCTCCCTCCTTCCTTTCCTTCCTCACTCTCTCCCTTCTTCCTTCTATTTTTTTTGTTTTTATTTAATGCTTGTAAGTATCCAGTTTCTCAAATGTTTTTGAAACTAGTTTTATCATCTCACTAGTTTCTTTTTTTTTTTTTTTTTGAGACGGAGTCTCGCTCTGTCACCCAGGCTGGAGTGCAGTGGTGCCATCTCGGTTCACTGCAAACTCCGCCTCCCAGGTTCATTCCATTCTCCTGCCTCAGCCTCCCGAGTAGCTGGGACTACAGGCGCCCGCCACCATGCATGGCTAATTTTTTGTATTTTTAGTAGAGACGGGGTTTCACCCACTGTGTTAGCCACGATGGTCTTGATCTCCTGACCTCGTGATCCGCCCGCCTCAGCCTCCCAAAGTGCTGGAATTACAGGCGTGAGCCACCGCGCCCGGCCACTAGTTTCCTCATTACTAACTTAAACATTTAAAAATATGCAACATTTATATCTATAGGAATTAATTCTTTGAGCTTCTGTAAATTATACTTTGATACCATTAGATCACACCATATAAGAATCTGTTTATTTTGGCTATGAGCACAGCCTCTTCTGCATTTCTTCTGTAGATAAAAATATAAGCTTTTACTTATGTGTGTATAATAACATTGCTCTCCTGCTTCTAAAAAGGAATTGAAGTAGCTTTCATTTAAAGTAACAGTGTGGCATGTTTGAACCCATGTAGAATCCTCTGCTGGATTTGAAAAATGTCTGAGCAAGTAGTTTGACAAATGAGTGGGAGATACTCATCAGAATACCATTTTCCTGATGATCTGTGAAATGTTTTGGCACTGAGTGCGTTCTAGAGAACAGAGTGCCCATTTGGTGTTATCATTTCAGAATATCAGTTTTTTCAATGGTGGCATCTGCAGTGGTACCCAACAGAGTGTGTGGTATCCAGTAGGAGCTGGTGATACCCAGAAGGAGAGAGTAGCATCTGCTAGAGTAGCAGCGGTGCCTAAAGCAGTGATGATACCCAACACAGCAGAACAGCCTTTGGAGGAGACAGCTGCCGTATTGGCAAATGGAAGCAGTTCAGAAAGGAATTAAGCAAATGTGGTCCAAGTGCATTGCTTATTAGAACTTGCTAGAAAAAAAAGAATTTGACATCAATATTACTTTAATGATGTCTCTTGAATATTATTAATCTGAAATCCATTTTTGATAGGAACTCCCTGGAGAATGACTGAAAGGCAGCTTTTTTGAGTTTTATTGTTAATTGTAAAGAAATTTGCATGCTCTCAATAGTGAGGTGGTAGTGTTGTTATTCTGTTAGGGAAATTAAGGAGTCTTAATGTTTTCACCTAAACAGAGCGCAAACCTCTTCCCACGCAAGGTGAGTCATAGCATACCCAGAGGCAGAACCAACAAAGCCTTCAGAAAAGAGACTCAAATCTGATCCAAAGTGCAAACGAGTGAAGCTGGGAACAGTCTACTATCAGCGGTTTAGAAACCACTTGATAATTAGGATGTCTACAATAGAGATTTTATTCTCTTCTTTCTTTTCTCACTTTAGTAGATTGGTGATAATAAAGAAGTTCACCAGCTTACTCAATTAATCTAAAAGACAGACTGTATTACCTGAAAGAAAATTAGATAAGTGTAGCAATTAGTAGAAAATGTGTTATTAATACTATTCTGGGAATGCAATGGATTTAAAGTATTGTCAATGACAATGAGAATACATATAGCTACTGTGGTAAGTGCAGGGTGTTTGTTAAATGAAAGTTACTAAATAACATCCAGTATTGAGTCCATTGGTTACAATTCTAAGTATCCCAGTTGTTTTTCTCTTATAACAATTGTGAGACTATTGAGAGCAAAATGGAAACTGAGTTAAGTAATAATTGCTGAATGAGAACCCAGTGTTGTAAGCCTCCTTTGATTGAAAGGAGGCACTATCGATTTCATTGCTTTTAAAACCCAAATTCTGCTTCTGAAAAAATCTGACTTTTGAATTACCTCACGTTGCTAAGGCATGTAGTCAGTAATGGAGCTAAACTATGTTGGATTTTGGAGACTAGAGCTGTGAGCTAACTAATGATGCAGGGAAAATAGCAAGCTAAAATTTATTTTTCTTGCTAAACATGTTGCTGCTTAAGAAGGCCATGCCCTTCATGACTAAGAGAAAGATTTTGGTAGAAGAGAGAAAAAAGACAAGGATGATCTTGGAAGAAACTGTCAATCTGCTGCTCACTTCGATAGTAACTGGGGCATTTTATTATGACTTAATGTCATGAAGGAGAGATTAGGGAGAAATTTCTGAAAATTTTTTTTTTTTTTGAGACGGAGTCTCACTCTGTCGCCCAGGCTGGAGTGCAGTGGCACAATCTGGGCTCACTGCAAGCTCCGCCTCCCGGGTTCATGCCATTCTCCTGCCTCAGCCTCTCCGAGTGGCTGGGACTACAGGCGCTGGCCACCACGCCAGGCTAATTTTTTGTATTTTTTAGTAGAGACAGGGTTTCACCGTGGTCTCAATCTCCTGACCTCGTGATCCTCCCGCCTCGGCCTCCCAAAGTGATGGGATTACAGGCGTGAGCCACCGTGTCCAGCCTCTGAAAAATATTTTAACACACCCATATCTTAAACATTCTTTTGGACTTGTGTAGTATTCAAAGTATTTGCATAAAATGGAAATGCAGGTTTTGTAGAGTTCATTAATCATGGTATAATTAATGAGGGTGTTAGGGGTCTTGAGACAGCTGGTCCATTTCTTCTACAGAAAGATAAGCAAACTCTAAAGAAAAGATGTACTTGACCTGCAGGGATGCAGTTACAGAGTAGGAGGTGAGCCTTGGTCTCTGGATTTGTGGATGATGTTCTTTCACAGACTGCAGTGCAGTACCAGAGGAAGCTGTATTAGATAGAACCTTGAAATAGTCCAGGGCAACATTTCTCTTTCTCCTCTCTAATCAGCCAGGATATACTGAAAGTTTCTTGTTTTGATCAGTTTTGTGTGGTAGATTTGATGATTCCTGTGTCTATACAGGTTCTTGCTACCATGAGGGACCAGATTCGGCTGTCAGTTGGAGAAATGTCTTTGACTTTTTCTAACTGTTAATTTCTTTCATCCTTTCCCTCTAAGTCTAACAAAATGTATTCAATGTTTACTATATATTTTAATTCAAACTTTCATTAAAGTACTAAATGATAAAAGGAAAATCATTTTATCATGAGTTCCAGGTCAAATCAGTCAGTGTTCTCTGGATGTAAATTCAGACTGATTCTCAGCAGCAGATGATCTAAGTAAGAAAAAATACTTTTATATCTATTAGTGCTACCTATTCTAATAATTCAGAAAGGAGTGTGAAAGGTAGTCAGCAGTAGATAGGGAAAGGTTTATGAGAGCCTTAATTGCTACTTAAAGGAGACCAAGATCAATAGAATTCAGATTCAGAGGTGGGCTTCTGTGTGTTATTTGGCTGTAAAACTCTGATGTGCCTGAAAGGTAAGGTGTATATAAGGCATGCCAAGGGGGGTGTCAAAGAATGTGGCCACATTAGAGATGGCCTGGCTTGCTGGGCTCTGGAGTTTGGACACTGTGGAAGCCATCAATTATTTGAGTCAAATGCATATCAGAATTGAAGCTGTTTTTCATGGATATTAAGCCAGCAGCAATTTACAGGAGGGATTCCAAGAGGTAAGAGAGGAAGCATAAACAGCATCCAGGAGGCTGCTTCAAAAGGCTACGTTAGAAACAGTGAGAGCTTGAGCTAGGGCTTTGACTGAAAATCTGGAAAAGATAGGGTAGATATAAATGTCCCTGTCGAAGCAGAATCAATTGTACTTAGTGCCCAGTAAGAAGGCTGGATAGTGGAAAAGGTATTCCAAAGAAACACTAACATTCGAAGCCTGAAGTGTTATGGTGTTAACTTTAACACAAGGGATAGGGGTCAGGGATAAAATTTGTTGAATTTTGTTTGCTAAATTCATTCCTTCCCAATCAAGATTTGATAATTTCAGAACTGCAGAATATTCAGGTACAAAATGACTTTAAGAGGCAGCTGTTTCCATAAAACATACTTGACAGTGCTTCTATTTTTCTTCATATGTACAAGGAGACTTCAAAAAGTTTGTGGAAAACTGGTATTAAAAGATAAAAATATAAGATTTATTTCTTGACATAAGCTCTGTCACTTTCAAGACAGTTTAGTGAGTGATGATACCAGCCATTTAGTCTATCACTAAAGAACTGAGGGTCCTGGGAATTTAACCATGTCAGTGCAGTATTTTATATATATAAAGTTAACTGAGGAAAAATGGATGCCTTTCCAGATTTTTTAAGATTAGGAAACAAAAAGAAGTTAGAATGAGCCAAATCAGGATTGTAAGGTAGATGCCTAATGATTTTCCATTGAAACTCTCTAAAAAAAAAAATTACCCTGGTTTGCAGGAGCATTGCGGTGGAGAAGGACTCTCAGGTGAAGCTTTTCCAGATGTCTTTCTGATAAAGCTTCAGTTAACTTTCTCAAATTATTCTCATAATAAACAGATGTTATTGTTCTTTGGTCCTCCATAAAGTCAACAAGCAAAAGGCTTTAAGAATCCTAAAAAACTGTTGCTATGAACTTTGCTCTTTATTGGTCTGCTTTTGCTTTGATTGGACCCTTTCCACCTCTTGGTAGCCATTGCTTTGATTGTGCTTTGTCTTCGGGATTGTGCTGGTAAAGCCGTGTTGCATCTCCTGTTACATTTTTTTGAGGAAATGCTTCAGGATCTTGATCCAATCTGTTTAAAATTTTCATAGAAAGCTCTGCTCTTGTCTGCAGCTGATCTGGGCACAACAGTTTTGGCACCCATCAAGGGGAAAGTTTGCTCAACTTTAATTTTTTAGTCAGAATTGTGTAAGCTGACCCAGTTGAGATGTCTATGCTGTTGGCTTGTTTTTGGTGCTGTTAATTGTTGATCCACTTCAATTAGTGCATGAACAGGATGATTTTTTCCCTTGCAAACTGATGTAAATAGTCCACCGCTACAGATTTCATCTTCAACATTATCTCGTCCTTTCTTAAAATAAATTATCCATTTGTAGACCAATGATTTATTTGGGGCATTGTCCCCATAAACTTTTCATAAAGGCTCAGTGATTTCACCATTCTTCCACCCAAGTGTCACCATAAATTTGGTGTTTGTTCTTGCTTCAATTTTAGCAAAATTCAGGTTCCTCTGCCAGGAGCTCTTTTCAAACTGATATCTTATCCTTTTTAGTTCCTCAAGCTAGACCTTGTTCAGGCATGTTACAATAAGTTAGTAAAGTTTATTTTGGTGCAAACAATTTTTTAATTTAATGCATAGTTTTTCTTTTGTTTATGTATTTATTTATTTTTATTTTAAGTTCTGGGATACATGTGCAGAACGTGCAGGTTTGTTACATAGGTATACGTGTGCTATGGTGGTTTGCTGCACCTATCAACCCATCATCTGGGTTTTAAGCCCTGCGTGCATTAAGTATTTGTCCTAGTGCTCTTCCTCCCCTTACCCTATACGCCCTGACAGGCCCTGGTGCATTATATTCCCCTCCCTGTGTCCATGTGTTCTCACTGTTCAACTCCCACTTGTGAGTGAGAACATGTGGTGTGTGGTTTTCTGTTCATGTGTTAGTTTGCTGAGAATGATGGTTTCAGCTTCATCCATGTCCCTGTGAAGGACATGAACTCATTCTTTTCTATGGCTGCATAGTATTCCATGGTGTATATGTGCCATATTTTCTTTATCCAGTCTATCATTGATGGGCATTTGGGTTGGTTCCAATTCTTTGCTATTGTAAATAGTGCTGCAATAAACAGTTTTTCATAATACACATTTTTCCTGAAGTTTTTGAAGTCCCCCTCATATTATCTTTAGAAAATATATCTCTATGGCTTTATTTTTATTTGCAGATAGCTTGCAAAGTATTCTAAGCTGATGTTCTTGTTTTTGAGAAAATGGTTCTCCAAATAAAGACCAATAATTTTCTAATATTTAATCTGAAGTTTCTAGGTGATTATTTATGGTACTACAATTAAGTGACTCAAACTTTGCAATTAGACCTCATTATTTATTATCTCATAATCTAATAACATTTTTATATTACTGAGAGCTGCTCATGTTGTTAATGACTCATTAGCATGACTCCACTTGCAATGGGAATGCAAACCAAATACTTCCAAAAGTAACCAATACCCAGTTTTGATTCTGTGGAGGGCAACAAAGCAGGAGTCAAAATAAATGGAGAAGAATGAGAAAGACATTTTTTTTCCAGAAGAATGCTAGTTTAGACATAACATAAATGTAAAAATTTTCCCCATTTTAATTTTTCTAGCATACTAACATTGAAAGATTACATTATGGATAACATTCCCTTGAATTGAGTGGTTAAGTTTATAGCCACAAAATAGCCAAATTTGCATAGCTTTGCTTTCAGATATTTCATTTACTACATGGAATTATTGCAAGCAAGTTTACTTGGCCATCCCTTAGCTCTAGTAGAAAGTAAATATACTTTATGTATTATGTATGTTATATGTAACTAGCAATCCTTCAGCTTTGTGTGGATTTTATTTCTCTTTCCCAGCTGTAAATTTGAAATGTTAAAACCTTAAGGTCACATTCAAAAGTGAATTAATGAGAATCCTAATGCCAATGCAAACTCAATATGCCTAAATTTAATGATAGTTAAAACTAATTTCATGCTCATTCTATACCAGGCCATGGTAAGTACTTTACATATATCACTTTATGTAAACCTTTCGCAGCTCCTGTGGTGGTATTTTATTCTCCATATTTTCACAGACAAACTGAGATTTTGAGTATTCCAAGGTCATGAAACTAGGACATAGAGATCAAGAATTACACTGAAATCTTTCACTAAATTACTAATTGTCCCCTATATTGACATCCAAACTCTGGCCTAAATAAAATCATGTAAATTGTTGGTCAATAAATTAAATAAAATAATGAATTTGGCAAGGATAGAACTGTGAATGTCCCTTGGCAAAAGGCAGCTGCAACCCAGAAATCATATCAAAAGGAGCTTTAATGGAGTCTGTAGCTTACAAAAAGCCCCTTGTCTTCTACCTTAACTTTCCACAAGTTAGAAGGTAAGTCTAACCTTATCACATATTTTTCACAATCACATTTGTAAAAGGAAGCCACTCTCATTGCCTTTCCTTTGGATTTCTCTTTATAAGCAGCTCTAGTTGTCTTCTTCGTGGATATGGTGACAGTTTCCATGTAGAGAGCACAAATGAAATTCTGCTATAATCCCCAATCCAGATCCCATTGCTCCTTAGTAGGTTAGCTGGTATATACTGCAGACTTGTAAGAAAAATGGCCATTGCATGTAAAAATAGATTTGTTCAAAGAAAAATCAATATACAGATATTTGACAAGAGGCAAAGGACAGCGACACCAATTTCCTTTTGAAATATGTCTTATTCTCTCTCAGTTTTTCCATCCAGGGTTCTTTTGTGTAACAGATGGTATTCCATGGACACTCACCATTTAATCCTCTACATGATAACTTCCAATGGCAAGCCCCTGAGACTCTTCTGAAGGCCTTTCTCTGCCACCAGAGACCATTCAGCCTGAATAGGACAGATGGGAAAATTTGAAAAGTTACTGTCCCTTGGGAACAGCCTACTAGTGACTCAAGGGTGTTGGGGATAAATAGTCCAGCTGGCCTAACTCTCTACTGGCATAACTCTAGTCATATCCTATCTTGTCTCCCAGAGTTCCCAGTGGGTCTGAGCTCGATTCACCCACAGAAATAACCTGTATGCTAAAGCACTTTTGTTGGCTTCTCTCCCCCTTGTCTCATTTTCCCACATGTGGCATCACCTCACAAATAAACTAAGTATATCCAAATCTCTTTCTCAGGGTTTACTTCTGGGGAAACCCAACCCGAGACATCTAGATATTATCAAGGCAGCCTTAAAATCTCCCTCCTGCTGTGACACTGCTAAGGAGCACAGAGGAGGGCTCCTTGACTTCGGGAGGGCAAGAAAGGACTCCCAACGAAAAATAAACGGAATTTAAGCTGAATCCCAAGAGGGAGCTATGAACTAGTCAAAAGACAAATAGAGGCAGGGAGTTGGGAAAAGTGGACACTGTAAGTGGTAGAGTCCACATATGAAAAGGTCTGAAATTTGGCAAGGCCCATGGTAAGTATGGAGCATGGGCAAAGGAAAGTTCTCTGCCTCTATTCCTCCTTTAATACATGGAGGATTTTAAGGCTGCCTTGATAATATCCAACAGCCTGGAACCCAGAGCTGTTGACCCCAAACTGTGCACCAAGGCATCCTGGAGCACCATAGCAAACTCACAGGGACATCACAGGTTACTTAAATTCTGTGTAGGCAATGCAATGATGCTCTATATGTATGTATAATGAAGATTACTTAAGAAAAAATGGAAATACTTTTCCTTCAGTTTATATGAATTACATCTTTACTGGCTACTAAGTTGCCAGGATATAAATACTCATTACATTGTTTAGACCTCACTATGTAATAGAGGGAACTGTTAGGCAATTCTTTGTACCTAGGGATAACATGAACATATTGAGATTCTAAGGATTCTGTTAACTGAGGAAGTTTTGGAACCTCTGACCTAGAATAAGGAAGGGATATGGGTGGCCAGAAATAAAGTTGGAGAGGTAAACAGCAGACAGGTTTGAGGAGTCTAAGTTTTGTCCTGAAGGAACAGGAAGCAACACGTTCAAAGTCTACAGTTGAGAATAATTAGGACAAGAAATGGGGGAAGAAGGGGAGGGACCTATGGCACAGACAGGTGGAGGCAGGGAGAGCCACATGAACTCTTTAACATTTTTAGCAATAATATAGCTGTATGAATTTTCAATTGCTGTTATAACTTCCACCAACTTGGTTGCTTAAAACAACATGAATTTTGTCACCACCAGCCGTGCCTTACAAGAGCTACTGAAGGAAGCACTAAATACGGAAAGGAAAAACTAGTACCAGCCATTGCAAAAGCATACCAAAATGTAGAGACCATCGACACGATGAAGAAACAGCATCAACTAACGGACAAAATAACCGGCTAGCATCATAATGACAGGATCAAATTCACACATAACAATATTAACCTTAAATGTAAATGGACCAAATGCCCCAATTAAAAGACACGGACTGGCAAATTGGATAAAGAGTCAAGACCCATTGGTATGCTGTATTCAGGAAACCCATCTCATGTGCAATGACACACATAGGCTCAAGATAAAGAGATGAAGGAATATATACCAAGCAAATGGAAAGCAAAAAAAAAAAAAAGAACAAAAACAAAGAAAGCAGAGGTTGCAATTCTAGTCTCTGATAAAACAGATTTAAATCAACAAAGATCAAAAAAGGCAAAGAAGGGCATTACATAATGGTAAAGGGATCAATGCAAAAACAAGAGCTAACTATCCTAAATATATATGTACCCAATACAGGAGCTCCCAGATTAATAAAGCAAGTTCTTAGAGACCTACACAGAAACTTACACTCCTACACAATAATAGTGGGAGTATTGATAGTGGAACACCCCACTGTCAATATTAGACAGATCAATGAGACAGAAAATTAACAAGGATATTCAGTACTTGAACTCATCTCTGGACCAAGCAACCCTAATAGACATCCTCAGAACTCTCCACCCCAAAGCAATAGAATATACATTCTTCTCAGCACCACATCACACTTATTCTAAAACTGACCACATAATTGGAAGTAAAACACTCCTCAGCAAATGCAAAAGAACAGAAATCATAACAAACAGTCTCTCAGATCACAGTGCAATCAAATTAGAACTCAGGATTAAGAAACTCACTCAAAACTGCACAACTACATGAAAACTGAACAACCTGCTCCTGAATGACTACTGGGTATATAACGAAATGAAGGCAGAAATAAAGATGTTCTTTGAAACCAATGAGAACAAAGACACAACATACCAGAATCTCTGAGACACATTTAAAGGAGTGTGTAGAGGAAAATTCATAGCACTAACTGCCCACAGGAGAAAGTAGGAAAGATCTAAAATCAACACCCTAACATCACAATGAAAAGAACTAAAGAAGCAAGAGCAAACAAACCCAAAAGCTAGCAAAAGACAAGAAATAACTAAGATCAGAGCAGAACTGAAGGAGATAGAGAAATAAAAAAACCTTCAAAAAATCAATGAATCTAGGAGCTGGTTTTTTGAAAAGGTTAACAGAAAAGATAGACCACAGGCAGACTAATAAAGAAGAAAACAGAGAAGAATCAAATAGACACAATAAAAAGCGATAAAGGGGATATCACCACTGATCCCACCGAAATACAAACTACCATCAGAGAATACTATAAACACCTCTATGCAAATAAACTAGAAAATCTAAAAGAAATGGATAAATTCCTGGACACATACAGCCTCCCAAGACTAAACCAGGAAGAAGTCGAATCCCTGCATAGACCAATAACAAGTTCTGAAACAGAGGCAGTAATTAATAGGCTACAAACCAAAAAAAGCCCAGGCCCAGACAGATTCACAGCTGAATTCTGCCAGAGGTACAAAAAGGAGGTGATACCATTCCTTCTGAAACTATTCCAAGAAATAGAAAAAAAGGGACTCCTCCCTAACTCATTTTATGAGGCCAGGATCATCCTGATACCAAAACCTGGCAGAGACACAACAGAAAAAGAAAATTTCAGGCCAATGTCCCTGATCAACCTTGACGTGAAAATCCTCAATAAAATACTGGCAAACTGAATCCAACAGCACATCAAAAAGCTTATCCACCATGATCAAGTCGGCTTCATCCCTGGGATGCAAGGCTGGTTCCCAAATAAATAGATCAATAAATGCAAATCAATAAACATAATCCATCACATAAGTAGAACCAATGACAAAACCATATGATTATCTCAATAGATGCAGAAAAGGCCTTCAATAAAATTCAACACCACTTTATGCTAAAAACACTCAATAAACTAGGTATTGATGGAATGTATCTCATAATAATAAGAGCTATTTATGACAAACCCACAGCCAATATCATAGTGAATGGGCAAAAGCTGGAAGCATTCCCTTTGAAAACCAGCACAAGACAAGGATGCCCTATCTCACTACTCCTATTCAACATAGTATTGAATGTTCTGGCCAGGGCAATCAGGCAAGAGAAAGAAATAAAGGGTATTCAGATAGGAAGAGAGGAAGTAAAATTGTCTCTATTTGCAGATGACATGTTTGCATATTTAGAAAACCCCATCTTCTCAGCCCAAAAACTCCTGAAGCTGATATGCAACTTCAACAAAGTCTCAAGATACAAAATCAATGTGCAAAAATCACAAGCATTTTTATAGACCAATAATAGACAAACAGAGAGCCAAATCATGAGTGAACTCCATTCACAATTGGTACAAAGAGAATAAAATACCTAGGAATACAACTTACAAGGGATGTGAAAGACCTCCTCAAGGAGAACTACAAACCATTGCTCAAGGAAATAACAGAGGACACAAACAAATGGAAAAGCATTCCATGCTCATAGATAGGAAGAATCAATATCGTGAAAATGGCTATACCTCCCAAAGTAATTTATAGATTCTATGCTATCCCCATCAAGCTACCATTGACTTTCTTCACAGAATTAGAAAAAAACACTTTAAATTTCATATAGAATGAAAAAAGAGCCCATATAGCCAAGACAATCCTAAGCAAAAAGAACAAAGCTGGAGGCATCATGCTACCTGACTTCAAACTATACTACAAGTCTACAGTAACAAAAATAGAATGGTACTGGTACCAAAACAGATATCTAGACCAATGGAACAGAACAGAGGCCTAAGAAATAAAACCACTCATCTACAACCCTCAGATCTTTGACAAACCTGAGAAAAAAGCAATGGGGAAAGGATTCCATATTTAATAAATGATGTTGGGAAAACTGGCTAGTCATATGCCAAAAACTGAAACTGGACCCCTTCCTTATACCTTACACAAAAATTAACTCAAGATGGATTAAAGACTTAAATTTAAGACCTAAAACCATAAAAGCCCTAGAAGAAAACCTAGGCAATACCATTCAGGACATAGGCATGGGCAAAGACTTCATGGCTAAAACACCAAAAGCAATGGCAACAAAAGCCAAAATTGACAAATGGGATGTAATTAAACGAACGAGCTTCTGCACAGCAAAAGAAACTATCATCAGAATGAACAGGCAATCTAAAGTATGGGAGAAAATTTTTGGAATCTATCCATCTGACAAAAGGCTAATATCCCAAATCTATAAGGAACTTAAACAAATTTACAAGAAAAAACAACCCCATCAAAAAGTGGGTGAAGGATATGAACAGACACTTCCCAAAAGAAGACATTTATGAAGCCACCAAACATATTAAAAAAAAAAAGCTCATCATCACTGGTCATTAGAGAAATGCAAATGAAAACCACAATGAGATACCATCTCATGCCACTTAGAATGGCGATCATTCAAAAGTCAGGAAACAACAGATGCTGGAGAGGACGTGGAGAAATAGCAATGCTTTTACACTGTTGGTGGGGGTGTAAATTAGTTTAACCATTGTGGAAGCCAGTGTGGCGATTCCTCAAGGATCTTGAACCAGAAATACTATTTGATCCAGCAATCCCATTACTAGGTATATACCCAAATGATTATAAATCATTCTCCTATAAAGACACATGCACACGTATGCTTATTGCAGCACTGTTCACAATATCAAAGACTTGGAACCAACCCAAATGCCCATCAATGATAGACTGGATAAAGAAAATGTGGCACATATACACCATGTAATACCATACAGCTATAAAAAAGGATGAGTTCATGTCCTTTGCAGGGACATGGATGAAGCTGGAAACCATCATTCTCAGCAAACTACCACATGAACAGAAAACCAAACACCACATGTTCTCACTCATAAGTGGAAGCTGAATAATGAGAACACATGGACACAGGGAGGGGAACATTACGCACCGGGGCCTTTAAGGGGGTGGGAGGCTAGGGGAGGGATAGCATTAGGAGAAATACCTAATGTAGATGATGAGATGACGGGTTGATGGGTGCAGCAAACCACCATAGCACATGTATACCTATGTAACAAACCTGCATGTTCTGCACATGTATCCCAGAACTTAAAGCATAAGAAAGAGAGAAAGAAAAAGAAAGAAAGAAAAAAACAAAATACCACAAATTTATCGTCTTATAATGATGTTGTTTACAAGTTTGATGTGGGTCTCACTGCACTCAAATCAAGGTATCCAGAGGGCTGCATTCCTTTCTGGAGGTTCCAGGGGGAATCTATTTCTGTTCCATTTGCATATTTTAGAGGCCATTGAGATGCTTTGGCTCATTGGCCTTACTCCATGTTCACATCTGGTAACTTTACATGTATCCATCTTTTCTCCCTGCTAACATTGCCCTCTGATCACAGCTCAGAAACAATTTCTGTGATTACAGTAAGCAGGCCTGGAAATGCAAGATAATCTCCCCATCTCAAGGTCCTTTACCTTATTCACATCTGCAAAGTTCCTTTTGCCACGTAAGGTAAGATTTACAGGTTGTGGAGATTAGGCTGTGAACATCTTGGGAGGCTATATTCTTCCTACCATGGTTTTTGTTCAGAAACACTTTCCTGGATTTGAGGAGGAATTTACTTAATCCATTTTGCTTTATGCTTACCTACTTCTACATTTGCAGCAATTATTAGGCTATGTGGTCACCTTGAGTCCTCCAGAGTGACCTACCCTCCTCTTTTTTGAAATTCAAAGTCTTCCCTGCACTACAGGAGGCCAAGTGGTCTTGACTCCATTTGTAGATGGGTGAACAGAAGAGTCATCCCATTATGTGGTCTTCTCCACCCATTAATGTCCCAGCCAAACTGCCTGAAGTCAGTGCACCTACTTCCCACTGATGCAGGAGCTGGCAGGACATTCTGCCTTAACTTACTCTCATTACATAGTGGTACATCTAATAGCCAGATGGTGTACCTAATGATCAGATTACCTTGGAGTCCCAATTGTAAGTGCTTAATGTGGTCACAGTCTCACTCAAGGTGAAGCCTTGGTCATAGATACTCCAGAATTATTCTCACTATGAGAGCTGCTTCCATTCTAAGAGAGCTCCAAGTCAGAGGAAGTCAGACTCTGAGGCATTTGGTAAGTACAATAGTTCCCCTTTATCCTTAAGGGGTTTATTTCAAGACCCCAGTGGATGCCCAGAAGTATGGTTAATACTGAACCCTATATATACTATGTTTTCTCAGTCTGATAACTGAGAGGGCTACTAAGTGACTAATGAGCAGGTAGCATATATAGTGTGGATACTCTGGACAGAATGGATGATGCACGTCCTGGGCGGAACGGAGCAAGAGGGTGAGATTTCATCATGAATTCAGAATGGCACTTAGTTGAGAACTTATGAATTGTATATTGTTGGAATTTTATACTGAGTATTTTTGGATTGCAGATAACTGAAATAGCGGAGAGTGAAGCCATGGATATGAGGAAAATACTGTATATTGAGTTTTGAGCTGACACACTTTGAGGGAAGCAGTTAATACGTTTAGTAATGATAGAAAAATAAAGATTGTAAGGTTTGAAACCCTTGTGAGGTGGTGAAGAGCCACCTGGGGTTTCTGCTATGGGAGCATGACCCACTCACCACTTCCTAATCACCATTTCATTTTAGATATGGGGGCTCCATGGGCAGAGGTAGTTTTTGAGGGGCTCTTTCCCAGGATTTTGTTCACATAATTTGACATGGGATAAGCTCAGGGTCAATAGTAACCTATTGGTTTAATCCAAGTAGGTTTAATCCTAATCCAATAGTAAACTAATCCAAAAACTTAATAACAAAAAATGTGAATTGTTAATGGTTTGTCTAAAATAGAAGACATGTATTTTAAATTTAAATCCTAGCAGGTTGTTTCTAACACCAACAGCCTACACTTGCTTTCTTGTACACTACATTGACCTTCAGAACTCTGGTCCAGAGATTCTCTCGGTGAGGGTCTTGGTAGTAACACCCCATTGCAGACTCACTAGACAAAGAAAATTGTCTTAGTATTCAACACTCCTTGAAAGAAAATAATGAAAGATAAAGAGCTCAAAGGAAGGCAGCCATAATAACTGAAGTTTTTTCTTTTTTTTCTGGAAGGGCTCTATTCTGAAGCACTCCAAGTGGAAACAGAATGGAATGGTAAAGCTGAATAGAGAGACCTATAGAAGACAGAGAACTACAGAAATCTATTTTTTATGCATAAGTTAAGGCAAAACAAATATATCCATTTTACTAAAGCTTTTCAATACTTAGACCCTGACATGTGCAAATGTGAATAAACATACATATACGTACAAATATGTACCTTTAAAATAAAATAAGAGTGTAACTTGGTGATGAGAAAAAAGAGAAGCAGTAATAGCCAAAGTGTGGACTCAGAGGGAAGAAGAATGAAGTGGAGCCTTTCTTTCTTTTTCTGGCCTCAAGTTTCCATATGGAGAGGGTTCATACTGTAGAAGTATCTATCTACTACCAATCTGAGATCCTCCCCCAAATCCTTACTCACTCCTTCTTAGGGGAAGAATCATGGTTTATCTGATTCATCATCACGCTTTAGAGTTATTGAGCTTTACCACTGATTAACAAATTAATCTGGTGAGCAAATAATCAGAGTAAAATGATACAACATTTAATTAGATGAAAACTACAAGGCATCTGGTGTCACCTAGGAAAGAAACAGGTGTCAGTGGTGACATATTTCAACGCTATTGCACAAATTCAGCAAGAGAACACTCACAATCCACATGTTACTGTGTTTGCCACACCTACGTTATTATGGGAATCAGGAAATCTGGAGTGACTGGCGCTAAGATATTAAATAGAAATCTGGAAGTCACTATCATTTATATTGTCTTCCTATGGAATTCTCATATATGCAGGTAAGTGTCCCAAAGGGAAGAAAATTGTGCTGGGTTTGATGGCTATAATTGACATTGCATAGGGTGATCTACTCAAAAGACAATGCAAATTCAATACCAATAAGTTGAATAATAGGGTAAAAGGACAAACTAAAAGCTTATACATTTTTACTGTTCTTACTGGATGTATGTACTTATTATGTACATGTATGAATATAAAAATATTATAAGTAGAGATACTTTAAAATGTGTATCAATGTGTGCACATTCATATTTATAAGATCTATAAAAGTATATATTATATATACTATATATAAGTATATATATTTATATAATATGTAAGTATATATTATATAAGTATATATAATATATAGCTATACATATTATATATACTTATATTATATATTTTATATATTTATATAATATCTTTTCCATAAAAAATACATTATGGAAAATTTCAAACACATACAAAAGTAGAGACAGTGGTATAATGAATACCTCATGTACCAATAACCCAGGTCAACAATTATCTTCTCATGGCCAATTTATTTCTTTTGTACCTCCACCCATTTTCCCCTTTCCCCTTCCTGATTATTTTGAAACAAATCCCAGACATGATATTATATCATCTGTAAGTATTCTAGTGTTTGCTTCTAAAAGGCAAGAACCCCACTTTTAAATATAACCACAACACCATCATTACATTTCACCCCCTACCTTTCATTATGTGAAGTAGACAAATAATTCCTCAATAACACTAAATAGCCAGTCAGGGTTCAAACTTCAATTGTCATACAAACGTTGTTGCTTTTTAATAGTTCATCTGCATTGGAATTGAATTGAATTGAAGTAGAAAAAATCCAGATCTGAGGTTGGCTAAAGGTCTCTTAAGAGCCTTTTACTCTACAAGTTCCCTTTCACCTTTTTATTTTATTTTTCTTGAAGTTTTTTGTTTGTTTATTTTTGGTTGCTGTTGAGGGAAACAGGTTGCTTGTCCTGTAGTGTTTCTCATGTCCTAGAATTTAATATTGCATACTCTTAGTCTCATCCAATGTGTTTCTCTCCTATGAACTGACAGTTATCTATAGGTTTAATCAAATTAAAAGTCAATATTTTGGCATGACTTTATTATAGAAGAGATTGTTTACTTCTATCAGGAACTGAATCATATCTACGTGTCTTTCTTTTTTAATGTTAGCAGCTATTGATATTCATTTTCTGGGTCCATTCATTTAGTATGGGATATAAAATGATTACGCATCTTCTTCATTTGGTAACAAAAACTTTCCCTCATCAAACTGTTTGTTTACCTTATGATACAACTTGTATGTGAATAAATACTTACTTCCCTTTATCATTTTTTAAAATAGCAAATTGGTGGTGACCAATTTTTTCCTTCTGAATAAAATAATTAATTCATAAATTTAAGTATATTTGATATACTTTAGTCTGCAAAAGTTATTATCTTTGTTGACATTAATATTGCCCCATCTTTGGATAATAAGAGCTTACTATTGTGGGCTCCAGGGTCCTTTTGACGTAAATCTAGCAGTCATTGATAGCTTTATATTTTATTACAATAAGATAGTCTGAGCTTGTCCTGTATTTTCCAACCCAGAGCTAGTATTGCCTATCTTTCAAAATATTCATCATTCCTTTTTTATGGAAATGGTATTTACAGACCAAAATCTAGGCTCTCATCACTACTGGGTCAATCTTTTGTCTAAGATTTTTTGTGGATTCGGTTAGATAATACATGTTAATATAAACACTAATACATCCAAATAAAATTCAGAACTACAGAATTTTGACTTAACCATCTTATATTACCTTTCTTCACATCAAAACTTCTAGTTTTCAATGAAGCTAAAATAATCACTCAATAACTTTATTTATTTATATTATATATAACACTCGTAACAGGCCTAAAACTCCCTTTAATAATATGATTGCTGAAAAACAGTTTAAGATTTGTTCACAACACTGTGTGCTTGGGGACATACTCTCAAATTACTGTGTTTTAGTCATTTGGAATAGTTTCTATCTTGGTTCCACCAGCTGGGTACACAGATTCATTCTGATACATTTTGCCTTGATGTTTAGGGCTTACTTTTAAGTTTGAATTTTATTTTATAAATATGTAAAATATGTATGTATGTGGTTCTAAAATCAAATCCATAAAACAACTTATATTCATAAAAGTTTTACCTCTATTTTTGTCTTTTCCATATAACTCTCTCCCTATTTAGATAACTCTGTTACATTATTACTACTTTATAATTAAGACACATACATAGGCATATACAGGCATTAACTAGCAGCATACTATATGATATGGTTTGGCTGTGTCCCCACCCAAATCTCATCTTGAATTTCCATGTGTTGTGGGAGGGACCTGGTGGGAGGTAATTGAATCATGGGGACAGGTCTTTCCCAGGCTGTTCTCATGATAGTGAATAAGTCTTACAAGATTTGATGGTTTTAAAAGCAGGAGTTTCCGTGCATAAGCTCTCTCTTTGCCTGCTGCCATCCATGTAGATGTGACTGCTCTACCTTGCCTTCGGCCATAATCGTGGGGCCTCCTCAGTCATGTGGAACTGTAAGTCCATTAAACCTCTTTTTCTTCTCAGTCTCGGGTATGTATTTATCAGCAGTGTGAAAATGGACTAATACACTCTACATCCTTTTTCACCTTCCTTTCTGATTTAACTATACATTCCTGAGATTATAGTAATATATAGACGTATTAACCATTGCTATGATAGGTACATAGATTTCCATTGTGTTGATGTACCATAGTTTCTTCAATCTATCCCTTACTGTTATTTGAACTTTGTTTACAGACATAAAAGATATATTCTAGTCCTTAAAAAAAAGCTATATTTGGCAGGGCATGGTGGCTCATGCCTGCAATCCCAGCACTTTGGGAGGCCAAGGCGGGTGGTTCACCTGAGGTTAGAAGTTCAAGACCAGCCTGGCCTACATGGTGAAATCCCGTACTAAAAATACAAAAAACTTAGCTGGGCACGGTGGTGGATGCCTGTGATCCCAGCTACTTGGGAGGCTGAAGCAGGAGAATCGCTTGAACCTGGGAGGCAGAGGTTGCAGTGAGCTGCAATCCCGCCACTGCACTCCAGCCTGGTCAACACAGCAAGACTGTATCTCAAAAAAAAAAAAAAAAAAAAAAGATATATTCAAGCCCCGGTACTTGTAAATGTGACCTTATTTGTAAATAGGGTTTTTACAGATATAATCAAGTTAAGATGAGGTCATCCTCCTATGTTAGTTGGGCCCTAATTCAATATTTTGGTGATCTTATAAGAAGAGGAGAGAAGCAAACAGGGAGAAGATAGCCTGTGAGACAGAGACAGAGATTGGAGACAAGAACTGCCAAGGACTGTCAGAAACCAGAAGAGGCAAGGAGAGATTCCTTCCTACAGGTTTCAGAGGGTGTATGGCCCTATCGATAGCCTGATTTTAGATTTCCAGCATTCAGAACTGGGACACAATTTTTTGTTTGTTTGTTTTTTAAACCACATAGTTTTTTATGCCATAGTTATTACTTTTTTACCGCAATCCTGGGAAACTAATATACTTACTGATTGCCATTTTGGTAGTTTCTAGTCTTCTGCTCTTGGAAACAATGCTGTGATGAAAATCTTTGTAAATACATCATTTTATGTATTTTTTTCCAGAATCCTTTGCAGTGGATTTTTGGAAATGAGATTGTTGGTCAAAGGGTAAATACATAGGTAGTTTTGGAAGACAGTCTCAAATTCCCTTCTATAGGGATTTTATTATTTTGCTTCATGAGCAATAATTTTCAATGTGCCTATTTCCTTACACTTAAAATTTTGCCCATCTGATAGGTGAAAAATGATTTTTCTATATAGTTTTAATTATAATTGTCTCTCATTGGTAAGGCTGACTGTATTTTCATATGGTTAACAGCCATTTGATTTCTTCTGGTGGGGGTACTATCTGTTCATATATTTAGCCCATTTTTCTATGAAGGTAAGTCCCCCTTCCCATCTAGAGTTATTTTTATATTGGAATTATTAATTATTTGAGATATGTTAAAAATGTGTTTTACCCCAGTTCGTTTTTTGTCTTTTTATTTGCTTATGATTTTTTTGATGTATTTATTGCCATCCTTAAGACATTTTAAAGTCTTTATTTCTTGAATTGATCAGTGATATATAATCAGTTCATGGGGAAAAGATACTTTTATTAAGAATAAAGCTAACATACAGGACTTTTTAGATGGTCTTCCAGATTTTTTTGATAATGTAATGGTATATTGTTGGTTTTATGCTTAAAATTGATTTTGAGGAATTATGACACAATTCTAAGTTGCATGGCTTATAACACTCAGAAAGATAAAGGAATCTTTGCTTTAATTAACACTTTCTCATCAGCCTTTGGTGTATGGATAGGAAGTACCAGATTATCTATTAGTAAGAAATGAATTAGCACTTACACATTTGAAAAATACATTCACTCTTTAAAATTCACTCAGTTGACATTTAAATATGCCACACATATTCTTTAGCAATTCAACTTTTATCAAACACTAAACATTTATTGTCTGTTGCCTATGAATATGTGCCTTCTTCCAAGTGAATTTATCATCTAAAACTGGTCTATTTTACCCCGACCCTACAAGTAATTATCTCTACAACCTTGAGCAAATGCGCTTTTAGTTCCTGTCTGTGTAAGATGAGGTGGCTAGAATAAAATATTCTAAAGCCCATTTCAACTCTAAAATATATTAATCTGCTTCTGCAGTAAGGATCTCACATATCTTAGGAAACCCTTGAATAGATCTTATCTCTTTTCATTTGGACAAAATTAATTTCAGCACCTCTTGGTTGATAGATACAAAAATGGAACTTCACACAGCTCCATTCCCTTTCTGCCATGCAGAGTGAATGGCCTGAGCACACATTTATAACTGAGAGGTAGGGGAGCAGGCTGACTCACCTGCAGGGCCTTGACTTCTGTAGATATCTGGCTCCTTCAGGAAGAGCTGGGGAGTGCTCTCATCCTACCTCCACGAGGGAAGGAAGACAGGCAAGAGGAGGAGAGGAGGTTCACCAGATTCCTCCTAAGCTGACATTGTCCCTGATAACTTCTATGGCCCAATTTGGAGCCTCAACTTCAGTAAATTCTGACAACTCAGGATAAAAGGACCCCACCACATTGTGCTCCCCTATGACCTATTCTTTTCTTTCATGCAAATTATATTTAAAAATCATGTATTTTATGTTTGCTTATGTGTTTACTGCTTACCTTTGGGACAAGATTGTAAGCTCTCTAAGGACAGGGATCAGATTTTGTTTTATTTTAAACAAATGAATATGTAATTAATTTTATATTTTAAATTTATTTTTATTGCATTTTCCATTTGAATTTATTATTTAATAATTTTAATAAATTTTAATAATGAATGTGATTGTAGCTAATTCTCATTATTTGGGGATTCCCTATTTGTGAGTTTACCTATTCACTAAGATTTATTTGTAACCTCCAAATCAATACTCCCAATGCTTAGTAGTCATTGCTGGACATACCATGTGCAGAATGGGGAAAAGTGAAGTGGCCTGATGTGCACATTCCTGGCTGAGGGTCCCAGCTGAGGTTGAACAAGATGACATTCTCTTATTATTTCAGGTCTCATACTGTCAACAAGCGTACTTCCTGTGATCTATTTAGTGCTACATTTTTCACATTTTTGTGTTTTATTATTGATGGTTTTCTTGTTTAAAATGGCCCTCAGGCATAGTGCTGAAGTGCTATCTAGTGTCCTCAAGCACAAGAAGCCTGTGACGTGCCTTACAGAGAAAGCACTCATGTTAATAAGCTCCCTTCAGGCATGAGTTCTGTGTGGTTGGCTGTGAGTTCAATATTAATGAATAGACAATATATGTTTTGCATGGTGTCTTTAAATAGAAACATAAAACATACAACAAGCAACAAGGCTATGTATTGATTATTTGATTAAAACATTGTGACCAGAGGCTCCCAGGAACCCAACCCTGTATTTCCTCTCTGTGACAATGATTCAGTATGTGCTAATTCAGTATTCACGGAGACTCTATAGAACATAACTACTTCAAATAATGAAAATGAACCGTGTTTAATTTTTATTTTTCTTTTAAACAAATGAATATCAAACTAATAAATATTTATACCTGGCATATAGTTGGTTACTAATAAATGTTTATCAAATGAACAATTAAATGAATGTTGATTGTGATCAGAACCATGATCTTGATAAAAGGGTTTTTTCCCTTTAATTGGTGTGGTTACAGTCAATAGTCACTAATGTGTGGGCTGCATTGTGCCATGTGAAAAGGACATATGTCACAGCTTAGCTCTACCATTTACTGGCTGTATTTCCTCAACCAAATCCTTTAGTATCCATGCCTCCATTTTCCTTTTCCCATCCATGAAAGAATGATTATAAGAAACTTGCTTTTGAAGAGCACTATGAGGTTTTAGCCAAAATCTTTTCATAAATAATTACAAAAGCACTTTCCAGGCTAGTGATCATTATTTAAGACAAGATTGCAGGTCTGGAAGTCAGGGGCCTATAAGCCAGACTTGCCTCTAGAACTCATTGTGAGATGCCTACTGAGTTCTCTCCTTTCTCCATATCTGTCTCAGAGCTCTTCTTTTTTAAAATGAAGATGTGATATGACTGATTTCCAGGCTCTTTTCTGGCAATAAACTTCTGACACCCTATGCTGTAATAGGTTTGATCTCTGAAGGGATTTTGAGAAAGTTGTGAATAGATCATGGATTAAATCTCATGTCCAGGACAAGGACAATGCCATCATTATGTTCCTGGTCCTTGTAATAATCTTGATTTTTCTCAGGCTTTGGTAAGCTGATTGTCTCTATGGGAGGCCCTCTGTTAAACCTCTATTACCACGACATTTTTCTTCCAGAAGCTAAAGTTAAATAGCGCTGAAACTTGAGGTCTTCCCTGGAAGTGTAAAGCAACATTCCTGAGAATTAAGGGGTATCTGAGAACTCTTAAGGCTCGTGTCTAAGAGAACGACAAAACTAGGAAGTTAAAAGTGAAATAAAGATAGAATGAAGCTCTAACTTGGTTTATTTATTTTGTATAAATAGGATCTTATAGACAGGTCAAAATCTCCTGTTCACGTACAACAATGAACCATCTAAATTTCATAAAGCTTAATTCTAAAGACGTATAAACTAGTTATGGGATATAGATAAAATCGCATGAGTCTTGAGCTTTCATTTTATCAGCAATAAGGCAGGGGTAACAAGATTCTGTCTAGGCTACCTCATAGCGCTGATACAACAAATAAGACATGCTTTCTGAGCACACAAAGAATGCGAGAAAATCTCATTAGTGCTATTTATTATAGCTTAGTAGAAACTTGGGAATCATTACACAATGACAATTGCATGTGACTCTATTACATACATATCAAAAGCCAAGGGAAAAACTCATAAAGTTTCATTATGGTTCATTGTTTAAGAAATTGACAGAAAAAAGAATTTAAGGAAAAGCAGCAGTTTTAAAATTCTTAATACATTGTTCTCTGAGAACAAAACTGTTCCCTTTTGTTCTTATGTTGAAGCATCCAGTTCTTTTCAATGACCCAAAAATGATGAATGCAATAATAAAAATATGTTGTGTGTAGTTTCTAGTATTGAGCAATCCCAAACTAAATAACAAAATTAATTATCCAGCGATATATTGAGTAACAAAATAAACTATCATCCACAAGTACCCCAGTCTGAAATTGAATTTTAGTCTCGAATAATAAACTACTTCCAAAGCCAAGTACTATAGTGATTTCTGTTTAAATTTGACATCTGCCTCATTAGGGTTGAAACTGGCAAAATAGCCAAGGTGCTGGTAGCTGGGGGCATATTCATATTAATTATGCTTATTTTGGCAAATCTTTTTACCAGGAAGCAAATAAATAAAATCAAGGCAAAACAATATAGCTAATAGAGATAAACAGGCTCATTTTCTGGAGGTAAATACTCTATTCAGTTGCTGAAATGCCCTGGCTGTTGCTATTCTTTTCTTTGGATCCAGGGCTATACTTTCCACTTGCATAACTGTCATAGTGAAGAACAAGGTTCTTTCAAACCTCCGTGTGGCTTATTCCTAAAGTCATTATCCAGTAGCAGCATGATGACTCATCTATACACAATGACCTTGTAAAAGTCAGCTAAAGAGAGGTGTAGAACCCTTATTTGAATTGATAAAAATATCAAGAAGTCCATGTGTAACTCAAAGCAACCTTGATTTTCTGCTCTCTGTCAAAACTAATTTTACTGTCAGGTATTTTCTTTTCTTAAATAGTGACACTGGCTAAAATTAAAAATAATAATATAAACAGAAAAATATCTTCAAATATCAACGCAGGGAGAATTACCATTTTCTATGACCAACCAGAACTCCCAAATATTCTGAAATATGTTTCTTTATTCAATTTTTAGTGAAAGTGTAATTTGTATAAGGGCACTCATATAGATTTGGTGAAAAAAATAATTTACACGGAATTCTTGGGTTCTTCTTACATTGTCTTATATTTTTAAGTCTATCTCTGCCATTAACTAGCTGTGGGATTTTGATAAGTCTCAATCCAGCATCATTATTTCTGGGGACCTTTCTAGCCCTAAATCCATGATTCTACAATGAGAACATCATCTAGAATTATGACCAATTTCAGTTAGTAGCAAGGTTGGGAGAGGGAAGAAAAGCATTTCTACTGAACCATAAATAACTTTTAAAAGCTTAAAACATCCTATCCCTAAGCACTCCGGTTAGTTATGAGATTTTATTAGAGAAGCTGGTTAAAAATAATATGCAAACCTTGCAATATTTTAGTATTGCAAACTTTGCCATGTTATGGCTCATTTGGTTCTGTTTTATGCCATATGATAAAAATGGACATCCATTAGAGATAAGTAAACACTTTAGCTAGAAAATACAGATGATCTAAGTAATGTGGCCAGTGATCCAGAATAACTGGGCACATGTGCTTCTTGTGATTACCTTAGCAAAGGATGCAGATTCTTGCCTAATGCCGCAGTTTGAATATCAGTCCTGATGACAGACATAGTGAAACGAATGCATATAAACACAGCTTTGGGATGTCACTTCATGTATAAATTACAAAAACATTAAATTCTTACATGAAGTTGGAAATGGTGGTGTTAAGAAACAAGAAGCAGCTGTCTGTGGGGTCCACTCTGTGTGAGTCCCCAGGCTCCCTCTCTTCCAGCTACTCTGAATCATGGCCGCCGCTCCAGTGGGGAGTTCTGTCTGATGGCACCACTGTCTTGTGTCCTAAGAACCATGGTTGCCTTAGACTCCCCAGGGATCTGGGACCTAGGTTCAACTTGACCAGACTCCTGAGACTGGGGCCCTTTCTGCCACTTTGAGATGCAGATGAAGCCCAACTTTACTACTGGTATAGAATTTGGCTTCTCCATCAAAGGGGCCAGATTACTCAACTCCATGAGGTAAACTAGTGTCAATTGCCATGACACCATTTTCCTGGCCAGAGTCTATCAAGTCCTTGGGGCAGGAATAGCGTTTAGTCTATTTCCTTGTTCCCCATCACTTAGCACCGTGCTTTAGAGATCAAACAATGTTTGTTTGCTAGATGAACACAGTGTAACATTTTTTCTCTTCCACATTTAGACTAAGATAATGTGACCAGATCAAAACTACTGCATTTAAAGTGATCTTACTGCTGATCCCTGTGGTCTCTCAACCTGATGATGTGCAATTCAATACAACATGGAGAAAAGCAGCAAGGCTAGTGCTTCTGGTGTCTTCAGCGTTTTTGGTATCCTGGGCATGCATTGTCAGTGTTATCTTAAATTCCCAGTTGTCTGTTTGTTACAGTGAGATAATATTATCTGTAAATACGTTGAACTGGGCTCAAGTAACCTGCACTGTGTCCCAATATGCAGAAAACAAAGGAATCGACTGCATCAGTGCTGCCAACCCCTGAAGAGGAGCTGGATTTCCCTTGTCTCCTGTCCGAGGTATGATGCTGAGCAGGGAAGGCTTAGAAGGGCAAAGCTCACCTGAAGTGTCCATTAATTTCCTGACTAGGACTGTGACAGACTTCATCTTTGAGGAAGTTAATCTGCATGACTGAGTGAGGACATTTTAATGATTTTTAAATGCCTTAATTTTTCTTCCCTTTTCATTACATTCTCACTCCTTGATAAAGAGCAAACACTTATCCCCCACCCTCCATTTTTACCATATTCAGAAATCCCTTTCACTTTTCCTCATGGAGGGCATTTCTGACCCCTGCTGACATGTGGTCTTGGAGTGGTGGCTCCCCACCACTCCAACCAGGCAGCATCAGGCGAGAGCACCCATTGTTTCTGCTGGCTACCCTCATGCGAGATTTTTGTTTGCTTCCTTTCTCTCCCCAGATACTTCTGTTACTACTTCACTACTGTGGGGAACTTCACAAAAATGCCTCCCTCAGCACCCTGGGCTCTGTGTCTGAACCACTTCACATGCCTTCTGTACTGCATCCCAGCACTCCGGTATTCCTGAGCTGAAATCTCAGACCTCGTAATTACCAATCACTGTGCTTTTGACCTCCACCCCTGCCACTCACTACCAGCTTCTCTTTCTTATCTTTCACCTTATTCCGGTTCACCAATGAAAACAATTCTTCAAGCCCACTGGGGCCTCAATCCATGTATTCATTATTGGCTGCTCTCGTGAGGTCAGATCACTTTTGTTTTTACTCATCTTAGATGTCATAGACTATCACGTGCCCCTAGCTTTCTTTGTTGTATTTGCCTATAAAGGTTTCAACCTTGCTCAGATTTAACTCTTCAACTGCTCCCCACTTATTCCTGTGTGGATGAATGTGGCTAGAGAAAAATGCACAAACATGATGACAAATTTATGATCACAAATCCCAAGTAAGCCTCAACACCGCTAGGCCATTCTACTCTATGGCTTTATTCAGTTCCCAATGCCTCTCATTCCACCCCAAATTTTAAGAAGATAATTTCATCTCTTTTCAAAATTTCCAAACTATTTCCTCTTATTCTTTTTAAGGCAAACTCATCCATATTAAGAACTCATGGACACAGGAAGGGGAACATCACACTCCGGGGACTGTTGTGGGGTGGGAGGAGGGGGGAGGGACAGCATTAGGAGATATACCTAATGCTAAATGACGAGTTAATGGGTGCAGCACACCAACACGGCACGTGGATACATATGTAACAAACCTGCACATTGTGCACATGTACCCTAAAACCTAAAGTATAATAATTAAAAAAAAAACAGTAGACAAAACACAAGTTCAAAAATAAAATCATTAAGAGTTTCAAGACTGTGATAGCAGGACATTACGCTAAGGGTGAGCCCCATCTGAACACAGGGCCTTGTGTGACTGCATTGGCTACAGGCCTGCTCAGCTGGCCCTGCTCAGGATCACACCTCAGACAGGAGACAAGGGAAATCCAGCTCCTCTTCAGGGGTTGGCAGCACTGATGCAGTCGATTCCTTTGTTTTCTGCATATTGGGACATAGTGCAGGTTACTTGAGCCCAGTTCAATGTATTTACAGATAATATTATCTCACCGTAACAAACAGACAACTGGGAATTTAAGGATAACACTGATAATGCATGCCTTAGAAGGCGGAGGAAGCAGAAAATGGTAGAGTTGACACCAAAAATATTATGAACTAATAAGATCTCATATGCTGCTAATCAAAATTTCAAAAATAATAAAAGGACTATTGAAAATATGAATTTATTGGTATAATATAAATTGTGTTTGTTGTTAATCATAAACTTAGTGTATTTTGTGACCTGATAAATTAAGTACTAATCATAATTATAATGGAATTCATGCTCATTGTTTTCATTAATGAGTATGTGATCTCTATTTCATTAAATATCTATGTTATATGATGATGTAGAATTACAGACGACACAGGGACAAAGGCAGAGCATATTCTAGAAAATGAAATTCTTATGTGTCAACTAATTCAGTCACTAGCCTCTATAATGTAACCTTGTGCTTAATATATATGAAGCATTAAAGAGTACTTTGGACATATGTGTGAATGAGCTATTCGTTTTCTAAGAATCTTCCCTCGGAAACATGTCTACAATGAAGTAGCCAACTTGTTAATACTTGAACACCCTGATTGATGGGGAATTCATTTCCTTTGAAGACGTTGCTAAAATGTTATCACGCACACACACAGGACACACAGAGAAAGGGGGAAAAAATAAGATTCTGAGTGCCTATGCAGTGTAGAATATACATACCCGTGTTTCCCCCAAAAAGATGTTGAAAACTTAGTTCAAATAAATCAGCATCTCCTCTACAGTCTTATTTAGTGGAAACAACATGTTTTAAAACCATGAGAACAGAACCAAGAGGGCAAAAAGCATGGGCAATGGGAAAAAACAGAAGTGCATTTTACATAAATAAACAAATAATCCCTAAGTAGTGCACATATGTGTGGTTTTATTAATTTTTCAATTTTAAGGTGTGGAAATCTGGTTTTATGCAATAAGCTCTTTTGTTAACCGCAGAGCTGCTCCCTCAGGATGCCTGGGATAACTTCCATAAGGCAGATGCTGCTGACGTGCCATTTCCAAAGGGTTCCTGCCATAGGACTGTGAAAGGTTTCCTGGAGCCTCCCTAGAAGACCAGTTGTTTATCTGCAGGGAAGCCCTGAAAGAGCCTGAGAGTGTATGCTTCTCAGGTGTAGTCAACGTGCAAAGAGCCCCAGGCACCCACGCAAGAACCATCCCTTGGGCCATTTATTGAACTGTAGAAGACAACTATAGCCAAGTGGGCTGGGGGGAGAGCTCTTTTGGGGAGTGTTGCTTTTGAACTCAGAATACCGTCTTTAACAAAGGCAGGTCTTTTCAAATATCAGCCATAGTTTCATTCTTCATACAGCATTATTTGAAAACCCATCCCTTTCATCCAAGGATTTATCCTAATTATAAAATAATCTCTGTTTTTATGATGCCTTCTAGTCAGTACGCCAGTGCCCATAGGTGGGGACAATCTAATGAGGCTTCTCTGCAGCCCAGAGCCTGGGTGACCGTTGTATCCCACAGATGAGGAAACTAACTGAATAAAGCTCGCGACTCTGAGCCAGGAATAGGACTTTTGTGTTAGCGGCTTTACTGCTCATACTGTGCAATCCTAAATCCTGGACAATACTGAGCTACTAGCACAATGAAAATAATTTACGTGAGAATGGATACCATACCTTCCTCTCAGGATATGCTTATCTGTTTAATTTTCACCCACATATAGGTGACACTGATTTATATTTCTAAAGCCGTAGCTTCTCTTAAGCTAAAATGTATCCTGTCCAATGAATTGAGTACTTTTCCAATGCAGTTATTTTTTAATATTGGGAAATGTTACTTTAATAATAATGTTTATTTTTGGTTTGTGTTTTTTCCCTCACAACAGCCAGCAAAGGATTAAATTCAGTTATCATAAATATGCAAATCAAAGTGGCAATGATCAAAATTTGGGATTTTTTTCCCCTTTGTTTCTCTGCCTTTCCTGGAAGGTGGAATTATTTTGCTAGGTTTATATATTTTCCTCAAATTCTTTTTGAAGAGTCAACATATATGTCCTTTTTGCATCTTTTGATGAGGTTGGATGGAAGGGGACAAAACATTAAAACAAACCTATTCGTGACTTATTAATAGATTAGGTTTTCCTAACTGGAGTTCACACGGAGCTTCTACCATGGCTCTGCTTTAAAAAAGTGAAGCTCTTTCCCTAATAAATACTCTGTTCTTTCCCTTCTTCTCCCACCAAGTGAGAACTAAGATAGCTGCAATTCACTTAAAGGTAACCAGGAAGTTTGCACAAGGCACCTAGTAACAGTATTCTTACTTCAAGAGACATGTTTTTCAAATGTAGGGTTGGTTGAAGTAAGAAAAGTAGAATCAAATTCCAGGTGTCAATTTCATCATAAGATTCTTTTTGACTTTTGTGCAAACTGATTTACATTAAGCAATCAATCCATAAGAGAACAAAAATTGCATTTCCAAGCAAAAGAATATATTCACAGCTGAATAAATGATTGAATTGTTAGAATGGTATTTCATATCTCAAAAGAATGAAGGGCAGTTCCCTTTAGGTTGGAGGAAACATCTATGGTGTAACCGAGGTCCTTAACACCTTTCAGCTTTCCCATTTATCAGAACTGTGACCTTAGGCCACTTACCTTAGCCTTACACATCTCATCTAGAAAATGTGATTCTGCTATGGACTGAATGTGCCAATCTCAAATTCATATGTTGAAATCCTAGCCCTTAATGTGATGGTATTAGGAGGTGGGGCCTCTGGGCGGTGATTAGGTTATGAGGGTAGAGCTCTCACGAATGGGATTAGTTCTCCTACAACGAGATACGAGATAGCTTGCTTTTTCTTTCTCTCTGCTTCCCACTATGAGAGGATACAAGGAGAAGATGGTGATCTGTGAACCAGGAGGCAGACCCTCACCAGACACCACATCTGTCAGCACCTTCATCTTAGACTTCCCAGGCTCCAGAACTATGTGAAATAGATTTCTGTTGCTTAAGCCACCCAGTTTATGGTATAATTGTTCTAAGAAGCCTGAATTAAGGCAGAGTCATAAAGTTTACCTTAGAGAATTTCAACAATTACATTTCTCTTAAAATGCATATAATATGTAACACATGCTTAGACATTTAGGATGTTTAATAGGAATTGCCTTTTAGATAGATAATATGACTAGGTCATCTAACCAACTAAATAAAACTGCAACATCAACTACCAATTGTGGTTAAATGTCTTAGAGAGTTATTAAATTTTAGAGCAAGAATATTTCTTGAGGAATGTCTAATTCAATTCCTTTATTTGAGAAGTGGAAAAAAACAATTTCCAGGCAAGAAAAGTGACTTTCACAAGGACTTACAACTCCTAAGTATCAGCTCCAATCTCAGATCTAAGGTTTCTTGATTCTGAATTTACTCTCTCTCACCACACCATGCCTATGACAACACTCTGGAGAGAACCAAGTCTACATTCACTAGATGTCATACTTAGAATTATGGCCTTTGATGTTGCTGGCAGCAACACAGCCATTTGAAGACAAATATCAAATTGTCTCTAGTTTTCAGATACTTAGGTGATGCATCCATGAAAAAAATATCCATAGATTAGACTGTCTAACTTTCTGACTCTTAAGTTTTCAAATCCCTGCAAGGATATATCCATGCATTTGTTTATTTAAGAGACTAATTCTCTTTTAGCCATTTATTTCCCTAAGCCTAAATTTCACCTCTCATCATATCTCCTCCCAGATGAAAAGAAGAAGGCATGCTGCTTTTAAAAAAAGGAATTTATTACCTTTGGCTAGAGGCCTCACTATGTAAAATAATTACCTAACTACTATTGTTAGCTTCTTAGAGGCTGGTTGATAAATCCTGGTCTGTGGTAATTAATTATGAATAACTATTTTTTATTCCCATTTAAACCTTTCCTCTTTTTGTTTCTCTATTCCTCCAGCCTCAAACCTAATGGATTTGCCTTTATAACATTTGAACCAAATCTTTGACTTTTTTTTAATGCGTTCAATTTTATTTTTTACTTCAATGTCTAGGTCAATGCCTTTTAAACAATCATCAGAAAAGCTTCAGCCCAACTTCCTGTGGACTTCCTTTAATCACACATCCTTTGGACTCATTAAACCTTATCTGTGACAAAAGATGAAGCCCAACATTTCCTCTCCAGCTGAGGCTTTGGCCCAAGACTGTCCAAAGAACTGTTAACTCTTGAGCCTGGGCCAAGCCAAAGACTCGAGAGCAATCAAAGTCATGGCAAGGACAGAGAGCTGAGGAGTTCCTGGGTCACCAGGGCTTTCTCCAGCAGGAAGCTGGAGCGGCAGTGATGACATGGACGCAGGATTTATGGGGGTTGGGGGGACTGGCCCAGTGCTGTGCATAGGACAGAAATTGTGTCACAAGCACTTGTGTGGCTGGGCCCACCTCTAGCAACCTCTGCTGAGATACGAGTGTGCTTGGAAATTGTAAGCATTCCAGTCATGGGTAAATTCAAGCCAAGGACTCTTTGCCAGGATTTTAATCCTATTCCTCTCTCTCCATTCACATTGTCGTGCTTTCTTCCTAACTAAATTTTGACACTCACGTTGGAAATAAATGGATAGAGAAAATGGACTCTCAGATTTATGGAGGACCCATTGCCTGGGCTATGGTGCTTTAGTGTTTTCTTTGATCTTGTGTCCACCTTACACATTTATGCCTCTGGGATTGGTACCATGGTGTGTGATGGTCATCTGGCTGGAGGCTGCTTTCTGAAGTAAAGGTTCTGGTTCACTGTGTTCCTACTGTGTGTGCCATGTGAAAGTAAGGTAGAGGTTGGCAAGTGTTTTGCTCTAGTGATAGCATTCTGTCTTGCTGTAACTAAATTTTATGTGATTTTATTTGAAATTACTCTTAAACAAGACTTACCTGTTTGTTGTGAGCTAAGTATGTGGCTCTCTCTTTTGAGAATACAAGAACCATATAGAAGTGAGTCAAAAGTTTCTCTCTTTGGCTCTGTCTCTCTTTTGGTAGAGATATACTATTTTACACGAAGATAGCACAACTACAGAGTGAGAAGGAAGGCTCATGGGTATTATCTCCTAAACTATCCTATACTCCAGAAACTATAAACCACAGTTGAGAAGCACAAATTATTAGCTGATTTGATACTTATCATTTTATATCTAAATTCATTATTAAGCATGCCAAAGGTTCTAATAAGAATAAAACGATTTGCTGTGGCCTGAATATTTATGTTCTCTCAAAATCCATAAGTTGAAGTGATAGCTTTCAGGGTAATGGTAATAGGAGGTGGGACCTTTGGGGGGCGATTTGGTCATAATGGCAGAATGGGATAAATGCCCTTTAGAAAAGGCCCCAGGGAGCTCCTTCTTCCCTCCCATCCCCTGTGTGAAGACACGGCAAGAAGACACAGTCTGTGAGCCAGAAAGTGGGCCCTCAGCAGACACTGAATTTACCAGCACCTTGATCTTAGATTTTCCTGCCTCCAGAACTGTGAGAAATATACTTATGCTGTTGATAAGCCACCCAGTTTTGGTATTTTTTTATAGCAGCCAAAATAGACTAAGACACTCTTTTCCCTAAAACAGAGAAATATTCCAAATAAAACAAAGAAGGCATCTTGCAGTTTCTAAATCACAGTGTCTTTTATGTACATACATATTCACCCATTAAGACTCTTTGATCAAAGCAGTGCCTTCCAGATAATAAGAAAAGAATATACATTTAATGGAATCCCATGTTATTTCTGATATAAATCATTTTTCTGGAGAAGTAGTTGTAGGAGGTAGCCAGAGAGAAAAAGCATTGACTGACAAGACGGCGTTTTCACATAAACCACAAAAGGATATGCTTATGGTTAAAAAAAATCAGAAATAAAAAGGGGATGAATTGTTGGACCCCATAGTTACTAAGAGAGGATAAGCACATTTAGGCATAGTGGACATTTTGCTACCTTTGCCAGCACCAATATTTTCCTTTCTAGCATCCACTGATTCTTGGGATTTGGGGATTTATGGGATTTATGGAACTTGACTGTACTTCTGCCCCAGGGAAGCATCACCTGGTAGACTAAGCCAATTAGAGCATTTCATCCCCTCACTCCCACTGATTGCCTCAGTACTGGGCAGATGATCTCAACTACCCTAGAACTTTTCTTTGGAATGCTGAGTCAAGGATAATCTTTTTTCCTTGTGGGCACAAATAATAAAGATAGAGCTCAGGGAGCTGCTGGCAGCTTTCTCAGGACCATAAGGCAAGGTTCTTCCAAAATAAAGTGATACAGAAGAGTTGGAACTGGAAAGGGAGGAAGAAAACAGTAGTTTTCACGTATTTCAAGCCACTAGATTAGTATAACTTAAAATTAGCTCTGTTTAGGACTTCTGAGGACATGAATCAATAAATATCCTTTTGCTTAAGCCAGTTAGTCAGGTTTTTGGTTTCTTGCAATTGAAGGCATACTAATAAACCATTGAGTAAGTATATACAATAACTCTGAATCCTGTCCCACATCCCAATTCTGACTCTTTCTTCATTACTGTCTTGAACTCACGGAACTGCCAGCTACCAGAACTCAGTAGAATCCTTCCCAGAGGTCAGTGCTCCATGGAGAGCAGATTTCCCTGACCAGAGATCATCTTGGCTCTGTTTGGAATTTGTTGCTGTAGAAATAGCAGAGATATCAACAAACTCATGTTCCTGGGGCTGGACAGGCTGATGGGCCCATCTGCAGGGCAGGAATAGCCAGAAGAGAAAATTGAGCAAGAATCTGATGATGACCTAGAGGAGAACCAGGAAACAGAGGACCTGAAAACAACATGAATTTGGAAAGTGAACAGCAAATCAGTTACCCAACAGGGTAGGAGAGCCTACGTGAGACTTGGTGAAGAGTAGTCAGGCTTCCCAAGAAAAGACTGTGCTCGTGCCTCAGAGAAATCAGAGCTTGTCTGCTGCATCTGCTCACATGGGACCTTCCTCATGTCCTGGTAATCACAGGAGCTTTAATAAACATATGGGAGTCTGCAGGGCGTTACCTGTGCCTTCTCAGTTTTTCCTATCCTGGCACAAGAGGGGGAGAAAATAATCCAACCAAAGAGATGTAAAGAGTAATAACTATATTCTTCGTACAGCCCCTAAGCAGATTTGCTGAAACTTTGAGCCCCGAGTGCCTATTTCCTTTCCCTCAGAAAGCCCCTAAGGCACCTCCCATTCTCTCCTTCACCACGACAAAACAAAGGACTAGAGTCCATAATGGACTCAATTCTAAAATATTATTTTCTCTGTATCTGAATTATCAGAAAATTGAGGAGCAAGTGCAATTTATCCTTCTGGTGATACGTGATTTTCTTTCTTAAAAAAAAAAAAAAAAAACTTTGTCAGTTCTAGGACAAAGGAAGAGTAATTAGACTTTCTTAAGAATACATGCAACCACTAAAAGAATAGAAATGGAATGTATAATTAAAAGCTAGTAGCTGGGAGCGGTGGCTCATGCTTAGTAGCACTTTGGGAGGCCAAGGCAGGTGGATAGCCTGAATTCAGGAGTTCAAGACCAGCCTGGGTGACATGGCGAAACCCCGTCTCGACTAAAAGCACAGAAAATTAGCCAGGGATGGTGGCATATGCCTGTAATCCCAGCTACTCGGGAGGATGAGGTATGATAATTGCTTGAACCCTGGAGGCAGAGGTTGCAGTGAGCCGAGATCATGCCACCGTACTCCAGCCTGGATGGCAAAGTGAAATTCTGTCTCAAAAAAAAAAAAAAGCTAGTAGAGGAGAAAATTATGATAGAGAAAACTTGATCAATTTAGTAAGGCAGGAAAGGAGAAAAAAGCAAAGAAAATAAATGATGCAAAATAAGGTTAAAATAATACAGTAATTGTATTGAACATGAATGAATTGAATCTACCAGTTAAAGAACAATAATTGTAAAATTAGGTTTTGATAAATTTGGACATATATCGCTTACAAAATACATACCTAAATGATAAAAACCAAAAGTAATATAAAGAAATGAAAGGCATGCCAGACAATTACTAAGGAATACTAATATCAACCAAAGTATTGCCAGAGATAAAGATTGATTATTACAAGAAAAAAATGGACAAGTCTTCCTAAAAATGAAGGTTTTTTTTTTTTTTTTTTTTTTTTTTGATGGAGTCTCGCTCTGTTGCCCAGGCTGGAGTGCAGTGGTGCGATCTTGGCTCACTGCAACCTCCACCTCCCAAGTTTAAGCGATTCTCCTGCCTCAGCCTCCCTAGTAGCTGGGATTACAGGTACTCGCCACCATGCCCAGCTAATTTTTGTAGTTTTAGTAGAGATGGGGTTTCACCACGTTGGCCAGGCTGGTCATGAACTCCTGACCTCAAGTGATCCACCTGCCTCGGCCTCCCACAGTGCTGGGAATATAGGCGTGAGCCACTTCACCTGACTAAAAATGAGAGGTTTTAAACATTTCTCAGAAACAATGAATTTAACAGAAAAAGAATTACTAAAGTTACAGAAGACTTAAGAAATCCAGTTAATGAACTTTATCTTATGAATGTAATGCACCTAATAATTAGATAATATACAATATTTTTCAAGTATATATTAAACAGATTCTGAGTACAGTCTTCCTTATCTTGCTAATTGTTCCCAATCGTTGATATTCCTCTAAGCTGGCTTACAATGAAGTGAAATAGTAGGATATATGATGACTACAGCTTCAGAATTTCAATACACCAAAGGATAGGAATCCTGGTAAGGAGCTGGGATAGAGGGGCCAGTGGGCCAGAAACTAGTCCTGTGAGATTCTTTTGTAAAGAAAGGCATATTTTTACTTAGATTGTACGTTTCTTTGCATGAGGGAAGATCATTAGGAGCTGAGTCAACTCTCTTACCCAACAAAGTCATCCCTTTGTGCTTTGACTGCTCATTGAAACCTTCTTGGGATTGACCTATTCGTCTATTTCTTGTTAAAGGCTGAAGGTCTCTGATCTGTATTTGACACAATATGATGTCTTCTACTGCAAGACTTCATAAACAGAACAATGTAAGTTTCTATCTACTGCTACCTAAATTCAGCTATTAGAATTATTTGGAAAGTTTTTAAAGTATAGATTTCTAGGTCCTATAGGTGGTATTCCGAATTGAAATCTCTAGGGGATTAGCTATAGAAATCTGATTCTTAGAGACTCTCAGGTGACTGTGATGCAGGTGTCAGCTGACCAGCATTTGATGACTACTGCTTCAGCCAAAGGACTCAGTCTTGTGAATAGAGAAACATTGGTTTTCATCAGAATTCTGCAGCTAACTGCTGCCATAACAATTTCCTAACTTCCTAGTACATGTTCTAACCTGTGGCACATTTTCTAAAATCTGGACACTGATGTATAATTATACCTGTGGCTCATCTAACAACACCACTGAGTTTTTTGAAGGATGAATTAATTATGTTTGAACCATCAACTTAGAGCCACAAAAATATTTTTTTAAAGTTTTGCAATAAAATTTTTTCTCTCTCTCCTAAACCAATTTATTTGTTTTTCTTTGGTTTTTAGAGTGATGAAAATAAGTAAACAAGCTGTCCATGATTGGTTTTAGGTCAAAGCTTAACCTCAAAGTTGCTCATCTTAAAGCAGAAATGATGTGGCTTACAGGGTAAGATGTGTATCAAGGAATAACAGTACCTACATGATAATTTTATATGGGTGTGTATATATATATATATATATATATATACACACATATATCATATATATCAGAGATGTGCATAATATATGGAATATACATAATTTAAAGAAACTGGGATGGCAGGAGCTGGTTATAATGTGTCTGTTATGTGGAAAAATTCACAGATTTAATCATCTGCATAAAGATTTAACTACATGATAAAATTAGATGTGTCTTTTACATAAGATGTCACTTGGGATGATTAGTTTCTCAAATCTTAACCTTTTAGGTTGCAAAATGGTTCCTTGAGGGAGATGATAGCATTATTTCTCATCTGTCAATGTTACCTTATATCTGCTTTGCTCCCACTTATGTTTAGAGGACAAGAGGATTCAATAATGAAATACAATAAGATGCAGAATAGCATAGCTACCAGGTGCTAAAGATAGGAACAAATCTGGAGCTAGCCTCAACATCAAGGAAGAGGTGGCTCATTGAACTATAACCTTATGCAGAAGAGAGATTGGTATTACAATGATGAAAATTACAAGATGGTGAATTGCCCCAAACAACACAGGTTCTGGCTGGGGTCTTCTATTCACATGCGAGTGGGCGGTAACACATTTCAGAGTAACATCTCTCAAAAAGCAGTTATAGGTAGAAAACTCATCACCCCTAGTGAGGTGCACTGCATGAGCACAGATACCAGGCCCAGATGGAGTTCTGTGCACAAGATTACAGCTTTGCCATTTATAAAACTGAGCCATGAGATGCAAATAAGTTCTAAATGTTGTTTTTCTTCCAAGTAAAACTCAAGACTTGAGAACTTAATCTGTTGTTTTTGCTTTGAAGCTGAAATCTGCAGATTGCAAAAGTTGAGACTAGTAGCCTCTCTTTGTTTCCTTCTTTATGTTCTTATATAACATAGCAAGCTTTCCCAGAAATAGATGATAAAATTTCACATCAAAGGTACAGAGTAAAATTCCTGCAGACTTAAAGAACTTTCTTCCTTTGAGGAGGAATAGAGTTGTCAGTGGCCATTCTCCGGCAATAAAATTTTCTCAGGAGTCCTCGGTGATAAGAATCAGTGAAGGAATGTAGTCAAGGGTAATAAAATCCCCAAAGAAAACATAAGTTCATAGTCTACTTTTTTTTAAATAGTATACCACAGTTCTTTTGAAAACCTAAAGAAAAAATATGTATATATTCAGTTATTCATGCGTTTAACAAACTTCATTGCATAGTTACAATGTGTCAGGCACAATATTAGGACCTGAAAAGGCAAGAATATGACCAAGTCTCTACTCCCAAAGAGCTCCGTTCTCGAGACAGCTTGACATAACACCAATGATGATGATTATTATTCTGAACTATAATAAGTGCTTTCATAAAAAATATATTGGGTTTTAGGGAAAAGAGGAAGGGGGAAGCCGTTAATCAGTAGATGGGGGTAGGATAATTAGAGATAAAAGACATGGTAAAAGCAGAAATGACACTGGGTAGAGGAGAGGAGTATGAGTTACTGATGTCAATTAATACACATTTTGTTCTCATTTGGGGAAATTTTTACTGTCTCATCTGTGAACACTAAGACAGTGGAACCAAAAATGACGATCTAATTTTTATCTTCATGCTTGCCGTAAACTAATGATCTGCAGTAGTAGATATTTTATCACAAATTTGAAAGTCTTTCATTGGAAAAATCACTCAAATAGATGACTGTTTGAAACTTATACTGTTAAATATACTTTAAAGACCAAAGCATTAGTGGTATAAAACAAAGATATTCTGATAAAAGTATTAATGTTTAGGTCAACTAATCTGATAACTACCTTACAAGGTCAATTCCAAATTCATGAAGAAGATACTTTGATAGGCCCAGCCTAGTTCCTTGTCTCTAAATTTCACTATCTACCAGCCTGACCAGCTCCCTGTCCGTAGTACAAATTCTACCCTACAACTGGAGGTATTTACCCAGTTCCGTCTTGGAGTTCAGAGACTAAGCTTTGACCTTAAAGCCTAGCTTTGCAAGCTGGGATTCTAGCCTGTTTTTTTATTTTATTTTATTTATTTTTTTTATTTTTTTATTTTTATTTTTTTTGAGACGGAGTTTCGCTCTGTTGCCCAGGCTGGAGTGCAGCAGCACAGTCTTGGCTCACTGCAAGCTCTGCCTCCCAGGTTCACACCATTCTCCTGCCTCAGCCTCCTGAGTAGCTGGGACTACAGGCGCCCGCCACCATGCCTGGCTAATTTTTGTATTTTTAGTAGAGACGGGGTTTCTCCTGTTAGCCAGGATGGTCTCGATTTCCTGACCTCTTGATCCACACGCCTCAGCCTCCCAAAGTGCTGGGATTACAGGCGTGAGCCACCACACCCAGCCGATTCTAGCCTATTCTTATGACTCAGACACCACCATGAATCTCAATTATTATAACAACTTTTTTTTTTTTTGCCTTATATTTGAGCATTCGTTTTGCAACTGTGCCTGTTGCTGCAACACTTGAATGCCTAAGATCTGGTTCTGAAAATTCATCTTTGTCTGGGGTTTGCCTCCTGACAAAATTGGAGGCCATTGCATACTAATGGCCTACAACTCTGATTATCACTGGATTTTGGAGTCCTTATCGTCAATCTCCAACTGCATTTTGGAAAATAGCTCCGCTCAGGTTTACAAGTCCTTGATATCGATGGTGGCTCTGGACCACTACCTGTTGACTATGGTGTATTTAAATATCATGGTTCTAGGTATTATATTTGCCTACTGGACTGAAATTTCTTCCAACAATAGGACCAAGACTATTCCTTATAGGCTTCTACTCTTAATTGGTTTTGTCTTGCTATTTTTAAGAACATGAGCTTAGCTCAGCAAAGGAGAGCAAACTATGCATTATTATTATTATTATTATTATTATTTTGAGACAGAGTCTCGCTCTGTTGCCCAGGCTGGAGTGCAGTGGCACAATCTCAGCTCACTGCAACCTCCGCCTCCCAGGTTCAAGGGATTCTCCTGCCTCAGCCTCCCAAGTAGCTGGGACTACAGGTGTGTGCCACCACGCCTAGCTAATTTTTTGTATTTTTAGTAGAGACGGGGTTTCATCGTGTTAGCCAGGACAGTCTCGATCTCCTGACCTTGCAATCCGCCCACCTTGGTCTCCCAAAATTCTGGGATTACAGACGTGAGCCCCCACACCTGGCCTAAACTATGCATTATTAATACCATACCAGGATTCTAAAACAGGTATACTTTACCTCTTTGTATTAGCCATTTAACTTCTGCTTTTCTGGCTTGATGAACCCAGGTGACAATTGGACTTAAACTATTACTCTATTTTTGATCCCTGTGAGACCCTCAGATATAATTCAGATGATCTGGTTCTGAAGGTTTCTGCCTCAACTGCATGAAGGTGATGGCTGGTCTAGTGCTAGGCCTGGATGTCCTAGCTCCTTCACAGCTGACCATGTATGCCTTGTCACCACTGTTTCACTAATCTCTTATTCTGTTTCTGGCAAATAGTGAGGACTTAATAATGATTTGCAAATAAATCAATAAAGTCCATTGTGGGTAAGAATAATATGTCTGCCTAGGTCTCAAGGTATAGCTTAGTTCCCCACCACATCTTTTGTGCTTTCAAGTCATGTCCTGCCTTGACTTTATCAAACTTATCTGCACATAAATGTAATTGGTACTGTGGTATTCCTTCAAAGAGGGACTGGAAAGACTAATTGCTGAAAAATTTGAAGACATTAAATAACCAAATAGTTATTTGTTTTGCCTTGTTTAGACCAATCATCCTCCTGATTTTGCTCAATTCTTTTTAATTTAAATGCTTGCTAAAATGTGAACTCATGCAACCTGTCCAAATTTTGTCCATTTCTGAAAAATGGCACCCATCTGCTCCTGTAAACAAGCATTGTGTCTTTAAGACTTCTGATTGTTCTAAATACACAAGGACACTGTGTTTGTTTGACGTACAATGTTTATAAAATTGAGGATAGCACATAGAACAGTTAAGTTTTTGGCTCTCCTATTACAATATAAACTTCTTGAAGACATAGCATTATCCACAGCTGCTAACACAATGTTTTGTGCAGCATAAATATTTGTTACTGATTATTTTTCTAATTCATTATTTACATAAACATTTCCACAAATACCTGTAATATTAAATAACTTTCAAACTTTCAGCAATTGGATTGCATTTATGCTATGTTGGGAGAGTTAGAGTATAGTAGCAGCCAATGTCTCCAAACCAATTGGCACTTCTCAATGAATTGAAAATATCAGGAAGGGAAATCTTAAAATAATATGTATATTTTTACTAATTTTGTTTTAATTAAAACATATGTAACAGAGAACCACTAAGATGTAATTTATGCTTTGTTTCAAAGGGTTTAGAATAGTTGACACAGATAACTAAGAACTAGTTACAGAGTTCTTGAGTTCAGCTTCTAACCATTACATAATAATTGATGTAGGACTTGACCTTTCATGATAAACAATCATAAACCTGGACACAATATATGGCCCAATGTTTTTAGGCATTGAGAAATACAGAAGAGGTCTGTAATTCCTGAGAATAGAAAAGTAGCGATTATCCCCACATCTATTCCAGTTGCCTGCCTAGGGCACATTCCAACCATGGTGCTGGGGGCTGATGACCAAGCAGACCACAGAGGTCTCACCGAGCTGAGAAGGCAGGTATTGGAGAGTGTGACTGCTGAAGTGGCAGGAAATTGAGGTTCAGGGTACTGGAGATGGCGAAGCTGTATGGAAGGGAAACCCAAAAGTCTTTTCCCAACAGATACTGGACATGAGTTGGTGTGCAGAGTGAGTACCCTAAAGTTGGGTTGATATAATCATTTGACTTCGAAAATTACACTCATTGGTGTAGGTGCCTCATCCAATCAGTTGGTGGACTCAGGAGTAAAATTTGAGGTTTCCTGGAGAAGAGGGATTTCTGCTTCAATACTGGAACATAGAAATTTTGTCTTTCCAGCCTGTAAGCCTACCCTACAGATTTTGGACTGGCTGGCCCCATCATCATATAAGCCTATTCATTAAAATAAATCTAGGTCTAGATGTATATTCTATTGGTTCTGTTTCTCTGGAGAATTTTGACAGATGCAAGGTCTTCGGATGGGCTGTGCATGTACTGGGTAAGACTCTGCAGTCTAGCAGAGGCAATTGCTTTAGGGCTCTGAATTTAATGGAGATTAAGTAAGTTGTACAGTCCTGGGAATTGCAACACAGCCAAAACTGACAAACTTCATTGAGACCCTGGAGCATTCAATTTAAGCCCCAGAAAGGCCACACCTAATAAGTGAGAAACAGTCCATGGAGGAAGGGAGGGGAAAAAAACCAGAACTTTCCTAAAAAATAAATACATAAAAACAAAGCCAGACTGGATCAAACCTGCCAATAATTTAATTGCTTGTCAGGACAAAAATAAACAACTTTTTAAAGATGACATAAAATGACTCCATGCAGTGTATCATTCACATGTTCAGCTTACAGTCGTAACAGAATAGAATTAAAAAAAGCAGTCAGTGGAATTCACTTAAATGTTAGAATTTGACAACAAAAAAATTTAAAAACATTCATTATGGACACTTTCAAGGACATAAAGGAAGAAATAGATACAGTAGGTGAACAGATAGGGAATCTCATCAGAAAAAAAATGAACTATAAAAATCAAAGAGACATTCTAAAACTGAAAAATACAAACATTTAAAATTTTAAAAATTTACAAGCTGAGCTTAAAAGCAGATTGAAAATGGCAAAAGAGTAAATCAGTAAACTTTAAAGCAAATAAAGAGCAAGTCTTTATTTGAAGATTTAAAAAAAATAAAAAGTGGACAAGACTTAGTGTAATTAAACATACCAGCAGCTAAATCTCAGGAAAGAAGCAAATGGGGCAGAAAAGAAATATTCCCAACTTCCTCAATTTTTATGGCAAATGTATAGATCCAAGAAGCTCAGGAAATCCCAAGCAGAATAAGAACAAAGAAATTAACAAATAGGCACATCTTAGCCAAACTGTTAAAAATAATAAATAAAGAGAAAATATTAAAAGCAACTAGAATAAAAAAGATGATAGATAGATACAGAGAGCTAGATAGATATAGAAATAGAATAGCTATGGAGGCCAAGAGTCAATGTAACACCTTTAAAGTGTCTCCTCTTCCAAAATAAAAGTTGTCTACCCTGAATTAAATATCCATTAAACTACTTCTAAAAATTGAGGTCCAGTACATACATATGCAGAAAAAAACTTAAGATGATTTACTTCCAACAGATTCTTACTAAAAGAAATGTTAAAGGAAATTCTTCAGACTGAAGGAAATAATATAGGGAAAAAATGAAGAAAAAAAAAAATAGAGAAAACAAATAGCTGAATGGTATACTTAAATCCAACCATATTAATAATTAAAATTACAAGTAGAAATTTTCAGAAGGAATAAAAATGCGAGAGTATGCATTCTCTAGAAGGAAAGTATTAACAGCACTGACTAAACCTTCAAAAAAAGACATTTGTTCCATGCAAATATTAAGCACAATAGGACTACAGTGGTCCTATTAGTAGCAGTCTAATTAGACATCAAGATAAGCAGTTTTACCAGAGATAAAGTGGGATAGTTTAATGAAAAGGGCAATTTACTGAAGCATAGCAATAGTAAATATGTATGTACCTAAAAATAGAGCCTTAACATACATAAATCAAAACTGACAGAAATGAAGGGAACATGGAAAAATTCACAGTTATAGCTAGATATTTTAAAACCTCTGTTTCTGTAATTAATAGAAAAGTAGACCAAAAAATTAGTAATAACAGAGAAAACTTGAATACCATCAACCAACTTGACCTAACTGATATTTATAGAGTACTACACCCAACTTGTGAGTGTATATATATATATTTTTTATCAACTACACATGGAAAATTTACCAAGTTAAACTGTATGCTGGGCCTAAAACAAATCTTCACAAATATGACAGGATAAAATGTTACATCATATGTTCTCTAATCACAACAAATTTCAATTGAAAAGCTATAATAATAAAATATTTAATAAATTTAGAAATTAAATAGCACATTTCTTAACCCATTAGTCAAAGAGAAAAGTCACAGGGAAAATTTTAAAATATTTTCAATTGAATTACGAAAATACAGCATTTCATAAGTGCTGGGATGTAGCTAAAACAGTATTTAGAGATGTTTATCATTTTAAATGCCTTTTTTCTAATATAGGCAATACCTATACAATGCAGGTAATATAACTAATATAGGCATTATAAAATCAATAACCTTTCATTAAATTGATTCCTAAGTATTTGGTATTTCTGATGCTACTGTAAATGGTATTTTTAAAAGTTAAATTTTCTATTGTTTATTATATAGAAATGGCCTCTGTAAGGATTGAACAAGTAAGTCTTATCTAGTAAGTTTTAGTATTCACAGTTTTATTTGGAAATGAAGTGCTGCTTCTTTTAAACTAGTGTGTGGCAAAAAATATTTTTACACCAGTAGAAAAATCAGTTCTTCAGCTTCTCTATATGAAGAACTCTCTACCTCATGTACAAGTCACTCAGGAGTGGAGCTGGAGTTTAAACTCAGAGAAAGAGCCAGAGCCCCTATAACAACATAGCTTTTAAATGTTATCTGATCTAAACTGTTCCAGGTACAGCTGAATTCTCCCTACAACAAAATAATTAAAGATGGTTAAAAGGCTTAGAATATTCTTCCTAAATTTCATATGTGCAACATAAAATAGAACATCAGATTTTGATGGATGTTTTATTTACTATTTTTTTCCCTGTCAGGTAAATGAAGTGAGATTACAAATTGTCATGTCCACTATCATTGTAACATCAATTCTGTGATGGGAAGCACCTCAGAAGAATTCTGTTTCAGAACCGTGTTGCTACGCATGTAGGACATTACCAGGCTTGACCTCAGAGAAAAATGAGTTCCATGGAAGGTTTGAGTTACAGATGCAGTCTAGGTCTAAAACCACCTAGAATGCCTAAAAGAATTCTGCATTTCTGTAAGTTTGCTGCACTCTATACTGCATAGTATATAAAATTTAACCTAACACCTCAGGGTGGGCAGAAATGGGCAGGGCATCTTTATGAACCACGACTTGCTTCTCGGTGTCATCTGAGATCTACGAAGAGCACAGGGAAATGTGACAAGGAGCTGTCAGCCTACTTCTCATCTTAACGTCTTATATGACTGCAGTTTTGTTCATGACTGTCACACTGTGTTGAAAAGATTTCAGAAGAAAAACTTCTTGCTTGTAGAGCTTAGATTTGAGCAAGTGAGGGTACAAAGAATTGGGAGTTATGCCAACTCATCAAGCTTAACCTCTTGCTAATACCTTAAAAAATTGCATTTTGTTTTGAAGCTAGAAAGGCATAAAAATGTCCTTCATTACTGTTCACATAAGAAAAAAAATAATGGCAAATGTCTGGGTTATTGAATAACCAGGAAAGTTAACAACCTTGGTAAAATTCCAATGTGTTGATTAGATTTGGACATCTTAAAATATACTGGTAATTTCACTTAGATCACATTTTTGTCTTGCTATGCACCCTCCAAAATGTTGTTGTGTAGTCATTTCAAGCACTGCTGAAATGTAATCTCCTATTAATGTAGAGGATGCTGAGTTATGGTTTTCCTGAAATAAGTTGGAAATAAATGGTATTCTGCAGGTGCCTGTTATTTACTATCATTCTACCAGGACAAATACAGTTACCTGAGAGCAATTTTACAGGCTAGGTGCAAGTCATGTAACTTATTTAGTCAAAGAAATTTTTACTACTTGTTGTGTTTTCCATTTTGCTTGGCTATTTCATAACCTATTGTGAATTGTTGGAATTCATAGTTGATGGAATATTTTCAAGAACACACGTTGTCTCTCTGCAAGCAAGAGCCATATTAAGTAGAAAGCATTCTCATTGTTCTATATTGCTAAGGCCAAGACTGCTTGTGCAAGAACACTGGCCATTGATATTCTTGTAAATGCACCCCACCTCTTCCCCTATTTTGCATTCTGTTTCTAAATTGGAGGCTCCAATGACACAAAACAGCAACATTTCCTATGATTCCTCCCTGAGAACAAAAAACAAATGAAAAGCCAAAAAAAAAGACTTTAGAAAAATTACAAGACAAGCAACTTGGTAAGCCTGAGCAAAGCACTTCCCTTGCCTACTGACTCAGAACTTACGGCAAAATTTCTTAAACTACTTTAAATATCACCAGAAGTGATGGGACACAACAGGTTGTTTTTGGGTGGTCTACTGCTGCGAAAGGAAGTGACGGGGAAAAGGGAAGAGACATAGAATCGTGCTGTCAGATTTGACTTGATGGCCTGTTACAGTATTTCTGTGATGCTCCTGCAGTGCCTACAATTCCTCTGAAGCCCCTCCAACCCCACCTCCCACAGAAAATATTCTCTGAATCTCTCTGACCTACTGAGCTCTCTTCCCTGTGAGTGTGGCCACTGCCTGCCCCAACCCCTTGGTCCTAGGAATCCCTGCATGATGACTGTTTCTTAGGAGCACTTAGTGTATGAGAATTCCAAACACATAGGCCACTGGTGCAGTTTGGAGTCTCAGTGAATGTTATGCCCCTTTTTCCTCTGTCCTGTCTTCTCCCCTAGAAGTAAGCTCCATAACAAGAGGAACCATATCCTATGGACCTAGCTCAATTCCTTTCGTGTCTTGGTCACAGTCAATACTCGATAATGCTTACAATTTGAGGAAAAGCATCATAAGCAGTATTTATTAAAGATGCAAATCCTCAGGTCCCACTCCAGTCTTATGAGTCAGAATTTCTGAGAGTGGGACAAAGAATGGGCTTTTTAAGAAAAATCTCCTGGTGATGCTCAGGCATATAAAAGTTTAAGAATCACATTCTCTTCTATGATTGCTTTCAGGACTTGCCTTCTGAATTGGAACTATGCCACAACCAGAAAATAGACAGGGAAGATTAATTTTTCTACCATCACTTTCAACTCTTACCTTCTAGAAGTGTAGAGTCAAAGCCTCTACAAATTTCTAACAGGTCCTTCTTTCATCCCAAAGAAAGAAAGATTGTTCTAGTGTGTAATCTGATCCGGGGGGTTAGAGGAATCAGGGTAATAGAGAGTTATTATAAACAGCATACATAGATTATCAATTTTCAAGGAAAATAAATTCAAATATACTTATGACAACAATATTTCTCTGATGTCCAATTTCTCAGAAAAAAAAAAACAAAAAAAAAACAAAAACAACCAAGCAAAGCACCTGACCCTTAGGAGACATTTATTAAGTGTTGAGTAAATGAATATATACATGAAAGAATTAGTCTCTCAGGATCAGTATTCTTGAATTATCATTCTTCTGCAAATATAAAGGAATGTCAGTGTAATTCAACAAAATGGAGAATAAACTAGATTTCACTGCAATAATTTGTTAAACCATAGAAATTATTTTGTTTTTTAACTTATTTTCTGTGACAATTATGTAATCTCCTTTGGTATAATGTTTCCACCTCTAAAAATTTCAGTACATGGTAATAAAAATAAATTAATATTTTTAGAAGCTATGGGACCTTCGTTCGTCTTGTGCTGCTAGTCACAGAATATCTGAGACTAATTTATAAAGAACATAAATGTATTTCTTACAGTCCTGAAAGCTAAACATTTCAAGGTCAAGAAGCCACCATCTGGTGACATCTTCTTGTTATGTCTGCAAGTGGTAGGAGAGCAAGAGAGCGCAAACCTACACCTGCAAGCCCTTTTAATAACTGCATTAATCCATTCATAAGAACACAGCCCTCGTGACCTAAACACCCAAGGGCCCACGCCCCAGCACTGAATATCAGGGTTTAAATTTCAAACACATGAATTTTTAAGGTGGCAAAAACATTCAAACCATAGCGTGCGCGCACGCACACACACACACACACACACACACCTCCATACACCCATATATATGTGAAGAAATATTTGTTGTAATTTATCATTTATCATGAGCTTTTTTATGATGTGAGTCTCTTAAAAGATTATTTTGAAAGTTCTATGTAACCTAGTATATATTAGTTTTTCTTTGTTTTCTTCATCCTCACTCTTGCTTATTTGGCAATGATCATCTCTGTGTCCTCTCGTCTGGCATTACAGGTCAAAAGAAAATAGTTGGTTAACGTCAATTTTACAGAAAGACTTCAATGTCTGTAACTACATGTCTTTTAACTATTGGAGGTAATAATAAATTGCCGACATCGGTGTTCAAAGAACAATGTTCCTTATCAGTCAAAATCTGAAAAGGCTTTAGTAAAAATTGTGAAGTTTCATACAAAGTATGTATGAAAACGCAGAAGACAGAGGCCAACCAAGGCAAACTTGAAAAGGGACAAAATTGGAGGATTCACACTACCAGATTTTGACATCTACTTTAATCTTCCATAATTAAGGATGATCTGATACTGGCATAAGAAAAGATAAGTTGACCAATGGAGCAGAATAGAGAATATGGCATATACAATTACTTGCTTTTCAAGAAAGGAGCTAATGTAATTACATGAGAAAGGGGAGTCTTTCTATACATGGTGTTGGAGCAACCAGGTATTTGTATTAAACAATGAGCTTTGACCTCTCCCTCATAGCATACACAAAACTTATTTAAAGATGGATAATAGACCTTAATTTAAAAACTAAAACAAGAAAGCTTCTGGAATTATGCTATTAATATTGTAGCCACTAAACACGTATAGCTATTGAACATGTCAAATGCGGTTAGTCCAAATTGAGATGTGCTGTGGGTCTAAAATATACACTGATTTTTTTAAGTACTTAGTACACACAAAAAAGAAAACTAACTCATTAGTTATATCTGTATTGACTAGATTTTGAAATTACAAAATTTTGATATCTTGGGATAAACAAAATAAATTATTACAATTAATTTATCTGTTTCTTTTTACTTTTGTTTACAGTGACTACTAGAAAATTTAAAATTATATCTGTGGCTCATTTTGTGACTCACATTATACTTCTATTGGACAGTGCTGCTCTAGAAGAAAATAGGAAAATATCTCAAGGTCTTCAAGGGAGACAAGGATTTCTAAAACAGGACATACACACACACATACAAATAGTAATCATACAGAAAACAAAAATAGCCACCTGGACTTCATCAAAATTAAAATTTCTGCTTATCCAAAGACATTATTAAGAAAGTGAAAGGGCAAACCATAGACTAGGAGGAAATATTTTATATGCATACCTAACAAAAGACTTGGATACAGAATCCATGCAAAACTATAAACCAGTAAGAAAATGACAAGTAACAATAAGGGAAAAATGAGAAAAAAAACTTCCCACGAAAGAAATAGGCATCTCTCACAGAAGTTATCAGAATGGTATATGAAAAACAGCTTTAACATTATTGGTTGTCAGGAAAATGTAAATGAAAACCACAGTAGGTCTATGCAAACATAGTAAACTCTTTTTGACAAAGGCACAAAAGCAATTCAATGAAGAAAAGATATCCTTATCAACAAATGACCCAGCAAATGGTACTGCAACAATTAAATGCTGTGGTAGGTAAAACAATGGCCTCTAAAAATGTCCATGTGCTAATTCCCAGAACCAGTGGATATGTTAGGCTATACAGCAAATGGCAATTATGGTTACAGATGGCATTCTAAGTTCCTAATCGTATGGCATGATTAGTGATTAGCAAAGAATATTACACTGTATTATCTGGGTGGGACCAGTGTAGTAAACAGTCCTTAAAAGTGGAAGTTGGGTAAGAGAGGGAGAACCAGAGAGATGCAGCCTGAGGAAGACCGCGCATGACATTTCTGGCCTTGAAGATGGAAGAAGGGGTCCCTGAGCTTAGGACTATGGGCAGTCTCTGGAAGTGAGGAAAGGTAAGAAAATGGGTTCTCCCTTAGAGACTCCAGAAGGAAAACAGCCCTGCTGACTTCCTCATCTTTACTCCATGAGGCCCAACTTAGACTTCTGACCTGCAGAACTACAATATAATAAATCTGTGTTATATTAAGCCAGTAAGTTGGGGGCAGTAAAACTATTCTGTATGATACCATAATGGCAGATTTATGACACTATGTATATGTCAACATGCATAGAACTTTATAATACAAAGAGTGAATCTTAATGTATTGGGAAACTAAAAAAAATTAGGTGGTTAAGGGAACCTAAGATGGAATGCAGAATATTTTTAAAAAGTACTTGTGTATGTTGTAAATGTATCAAACAACCTTCATGAAAGGCAGGGGAAAAATGTGTTGACCTAAGAAGTTTGAAATGGGAGAAATCTATAAGACTAGAGGCAAAAATCTGTACCTATTTAATAAAGTTTTTTTCAAGGGAGTATGAATTAAAAATTCTGAAACTGCTATATATGTATATTGGAACTGCATAACTGAGTAAATGGATGGCTCATGATGGAAGTCAGATTTCTCACTGTAGGATTAGGAAGTTACAAATAAACAAGAGGATGAGTCTGGAACAGTCCATGTGTTAATGGGCTGGAATTAGACATCTCTTTGAACTTTAACTTACAGATACCAATTAATATCTATATTTAATTTAGCTTAATAGAGATACAGATACATTCATGCTGAATATTTATATGTGTTTCTATACACAAGAATTCCTTGCTCTGTCACTTGAAAGAGCCTAGAAGCAACAACGCCCAGTAGCAACTAGCACACCCAGTGCCAGGTCTTGGTTTCTAATAGCTTCTCCAATAAAAGGAACTAGGGCTTTTTGGAGAAAGGGCTAATTCTAGGACTGAAGCAGGATTATATTTCTCTGTGCAAGTAGGAACCTCTTATTGTGCTAAAAAGTAAGGAAGTGTTCACTGCATGCTCACGCACGCGCACGCACACACACACACACACACACAATATGATGGGGGCATGCCAAGGGGAGACAGGAACACAACTGAAATAGCTCCTAACATTCAAAACTGGAACAATCTGATCTGAGAAGAAAAGAACTACAGAAGCATTGGAGAATAACCCAGAATATAAAATGAACATCCATGAGTTCATACTCATATAAATGAATAAGTAAATAAATAGAAAGAAAAAACAAATCTATATAGAAGAATTCCAAATAATTTATGTAGATACTCCCCACTCAAGGTACAGCATAACACCTCATTCCTTAAATATAAATATGGGCTACACACAGTAACTTCCTTCCAAAAAGTATAATTCAGTATGGGAAGAGGCATAAAAAGAGTAACTTTATACAGGATACTGAAAAACACTACCTCAGCCAAGTGATCGAAGTTTATGTCAAGAGTGATAAGTCATGCTGATAATATGTATCCTTGCTGCAATGGATGACTCTGTCATCTTCCTCTCCCAGTTGAGAGAAATTCTACAAAACACCTGAACAGTACTCCTCAAAACTTTCAAGGTCATCAAAAATAAGAACTGTCATGATGACTAAATGTAGTATAGAATCCTTAATAAGAATCTGAGAACAAGAAAAGGACATTAGGGAAAAGCCAAAAATATTTTAATAAAGTATGAACTGTATAACAGTAATGTATCATTATTATTGCATTTATTGTAAAGAATGTACCTTATCAGTGCATGATGTTAATAATAAGAGAAAATTGATATGGGGTATAAGGGAATACTCTGTACTACTTTTGTATTTTTTATAAAATTAAAAACAGTTTATTAAAGAAGTAAATATAATGAGAAACCACTTTATTTCTATTTGTATGGCTAAAATTTAAAAGACTGATAATACCAAGTTAACAGATTTCCTGGAAAGAGGCAGTCGGTTTGATGCTGATGTGGAGAGAGAACGAAAAGAATTACAATAGTGAAAGAAGTTTTAGGGAACATCTAAAAGAGGGCACAGAAAGACTTTCCAACCCAAATTTGTCTTCTCTCATCACTTCCTCAAGCCAAGATGAGAATTAAGACAATAGTCTAGTGTCTCTCTTTCCAGTTAACCAACTAAGTCTTTTGGATGCAAGCCCCTCCAACTACAGGAGTGACATTTTTGTCTGTTGTTCATATTTCCTAACTGTGAGAGCAAATTGTCACTGTCTATTAAAGTGAAAGCACAATAGGCTATAAATACATTTTTAAAGTCTCTAAATGCTCTGGACTTTAACAAATATTTGTTTTTCAGGTATTCCTCAATCCTACTCATGGCACAGAATAGGAAAGTGGCACATTCAAGTACTGACAAATCCCCCCCATTGCCCCATCCAACCTCAATCAATGATAAAGAGTAGATAATCTGGTCAGAATCTTCTTTCAATTGCCAGAAATCAACAGTATAACCCCAACTGCATCTGTTTAGTGGATAAAACTGAGGCAAAATCTCCCTACCTTTGCTATTCTAATTGTTGTTAACAATTCAATCTAGCTTAATTAGGTTCAACAAAATTAAAAGCAATTTTCGAGTTTTTAAATAATCCTATTGATATATCCTAACTTAAATGAAGACACCTTGAGGTCTTACTACTGAAAATTGCTGATCTATTTGTAAGTAGATTACTCATTTTTGAAGAATTTATGCTTCTGTGCAGTAATTTATTACTCCTTAAACTGAGGGTACTATTAGCTCCTATAAAGCCTAGTTGGTCCCAAGTAGGTAAATTGAACACGACCACCCTCCCAGATGACCACGTGAAAAACCTGAGTATCACCATTGATTCCTTCTTTCCTTTATCCCTCACGTCCAATTAATCATCAGTTACAATGATGTCAAATTTTTTACTTATTTCATTATGTTTTTTAAGACTGTGTATATCTTTCTTAAGATCTGTTAACTTTAACACTTAATTCTGAGGGTGAACCTTTATCTTGATTTTGAATTTTTATCAACCTATTTGAACTGTCGTTCTATTTTTAACAATGCAGTTTCATATCAAGTTGAGTCATGAATATGTCTGGCAAATCTGAGGGGCAAATCTGAGGGCAAATAAACCAGTTAATATTGCTGCATCTCTATGGGTAAGGGAGTATGTTGGTAGTCATGAGGTCAGAGAGGTAGCCAAGGTCTGAATAATGTGGGGCCTTGTGGGCTATGGTAAGAATTGTGTTTTTGTTTTCCCTAGGAATAATAGAAAACTGTGAAAGTGCTTAGTTTTGAGCAGAGAAGTGAAATTATCTGAGTTGAGTTTTGAAGAATCATTTGCTGTGTGAAGAATAACATGTGGTGGGTAAGAGAAATAGGAAGACAAAAACAACGAAATTGTTCCATTCCAAGGGAGGAATGATGGTGACTTAGTTTATTTTGATGATAGTGGAGGCGTTGTGAGACATTGACAGTGTCAGGATATTTGAGGTATTGGTGGGGGTTGGTAGAGGCCATTAGTAGTACTAATGGCCATCAAGGTTTTTTATATGAGCTACTGAGTAAATCTCGTGCCATTTCCTGTGTAGGTCACTGAAGAAGAAGAGTTCAGTTTTGAACATTTAACTCTGATGTGCCAAATAGATATCTAAGTGGAGATGTTAAATAAACAGTTACATATGGATCTTGGATTTAAGGGAGAGGCATAGATTTGAAAGTTATCAATATACAGATGCTGATGGGACTGAATGAGATCACCTACAGCGTGAGCGTCGACAGATATGAGAGAACATTGGAAGACAAAACTTTGAAAAGTCTATCATTTAGAGTTCAGGAAGCAGCAAAGAAGTTATCAAAAGAGACTGAGAAGGAGCAGAGAGCCAGGTTAAACCAGAGAGTGCGGTGTGCTGGAATTAAGACAAAGGAGCCAGTGACCAGCTAGTTCAACAGTGGCTCAAGATAAAGACAGAGATTTGTCCATTGGATTTAGCAACATGGAGGTCCTTGGTGGCCTTGAAGAGAGCAGTGTATAATTGAACTGCATGCCACCACTTGTGAAACACTTGCTACCATTTCAGCATGCCCGACTTTATATTCTGAAGCCACAATCTCAAGTTATTCCTGCAACTCAAGTCAGATTAACCATGCCACGCGGAAGTTGGGACAAAGCACCAGACTGGCTATTAGGGGAACTATGTTCTAGTTCAGCCTCCTCCCACTAACCAGCTGTATGGCACGGACAAGTCATTCTGTCTCTCAAGGCCTTGGTTTCCTCACAAGTAAAATGAGGGGGCTGGAAAAGATTTCATTTAGAGATGTCTGTGTTAAAGTAAAAAACCAGAATTGTGTTTTGCATTTTAATAGAGAAGCTTAGAAAAAAAACCCACAAGTCTCTACTTGATTATATGTGTTGCGAAAATGTTTTTCAAGAGGAGCCTCCAAGGGCTTCTTTCACCTGCAGTGACTAGCTCTCTTCTTTTCTGCCTGTCTGCCCAAGTTTACCATGCACAAAGACTCTGTATCCCGGCTCTCCTTCCGCTCTCCTTCCCCACATACCCATGCAAACACATTCATCCTCGTCAAACACCCCAAAGAATTGAAAGCATGGCTGGAGAAGAAACATTGCAGTGAATATTGGAAGATAAAAAAGATTTTTTGTGCTTTAATAGTACACATGAAGACCATGCACATATGCATAATTCCTTTCTGTGCCTACGTTTACTTACCATACTAAGAAACAAATATAAAATTATTACTCAATTATTTTTGTGTCACCATGGAGGGGAGAATTAACAGGATCCAGAAACCTGATTTATAAGTTACATCACATCAGTGTAACACTTTTTCCTGGGACCTCAGTAACTAATTTGATGGTTTAGCTAGTAATTTCTATTTAACTAAATGAAAAATAAATAAATGAGTTGTCTGTGTTAAAAACACAGCAGGAATCTGGGCTATTTTGGTGAACTGACGTTTCCTCACATTAACCCCAGGTTAGGTGCTGGTGAAGAAAAAGTGCAGTATGGAGGTAACTTCTTGGATTGGCATTTTATCTGTGTCAGTTCTTACGTTAGATGCTTTAAACTGGTGAACTCATTTGATCCTGACCACTTTCTGAGGTCTCAAAGCCATTTGATCATGAGATGAGGAAGAGAGTGTGAGAGAGACCTCTCATAGTATTCTTCACTCCAGGAAAGTAAGTGTGAGGCATGAGAAAACAAGTTATCACCTTTGAAGGTGTTCCCTTGGGGAAGTGGGAGTGGTGGTGAGGGCTGCAACCACAAACAGAAAACGTGGGTGGGGATTGTTTTCATTCCAAGGTGCCAAATCGTTAGCATTTGACAACCATATGCTCCCTTTGGGCCCTGCAGTTGTACCTAGAGGCCTATACTGGGACATTTCTTCAAAGCAAATATATATTCTCTGTTTTCATGGAGCCAAAAACAACACAAAATATGATCAGAATATTTCTAGAAATGCAACTAAACAAGCTTACTTTAGATAAGGCAAACAGTGGTGATTCAGGGTGCAGTTTAGCTCTTTCAGTCTCCCTTCACAGAGACAGAGAAGGAGGGAGACAGATAAGAGAACGGACAGAAGCAACTCCACCCCTGGAAGAGGGATTACCTTCCATCCTCAAGATGGAAACTACATCTGGACCTTCATGGAAGTTCTCATGGCATTTCCCCTGAATTCAGATCATTCTTCATTACACTAAAATAGCAGCCCAATTAAAAACAAAAAGTCAACTCCCTTATTTCCTACAATACACAAACATAGTTGTTTCAATGACTTCGTTTCTTAAGTAGTTATGTTGATTGGGAATTGCAGTCACTATTCTCACAGGAAAATTTCTCTGCCTTCTGTTTTTTTCCTAGGCATTTGAAAAATCAAATTCATTATATTTAGAAAAGCTAACTCCGTCATCCTTAAATATTTCTTTTGAAGCCATGAAATGCAGCATGGTATGGTAGGTAGGTGTGCAGACTCTTGAACCAGATTGCCAAGATTTTTACCCAAGCTCCACTGTGGACTGGTTCATGAGCTTGGACCTGCAACCTTGCGTTGCTTTGGCTTATTATTATATGAAAGAAGAGCGTAAAAACAGTAACATCATAAGATTTTTTTGAAGATTGTATCAATTAATACATATAAAGTTCTAGAACAATGCCAGGCACAGAACAAGCATTCCTAAGTATTAGTTCTTAAGTCGTTGTATCTTCCCAATCTCCGTTCACCTCTCTTCCAGCCTTGCACCAGTTGAATCATTAGCGCCATTACTCAAGTCACCTTTCTCACCAATTGACTTTGCTATAACTTTGTTGTTACAGCTCTGCCATCCCCTCAGCCTCAAAACTTTTCAGACTCTAGGTGGACTCTACATAGGAGATGTATCCCTTTGAAAGGAGACAAGACATGTTCATGAATTGTTATATTACTTTTAATGAAATAATTATAGAAGACTTAACAAAAGAGGAGATTTGAGCAGAGATCTGAATGTGATGCAGCATATTCTACTTTTGAGGGCACATCTACTTACTTTCAAAAGATTAATACTCATTAGCCTGTTAATTCTTCAGATTTTCATGGGCAGCTGATGTGCAAGCAGTAGATTAATTTAAAAGATTATTAAGAAATATTAAACAATGTCCTATAATTCATCTAAATCATTTGGTGGCTAAGGGGGGATAAAGACTAGTGGAAAAAGCAATCAGCTTATGAAATGAGTAAAGCATTTGATTACATGTTTGCCTGTGCTTATAATCCCAGGAGCCAGAATGCATTGCTTGAATTGGAAACAAGCAATACATTTCTTTTTTTTCACATTAGAGTTGCTGAATCCATTTTATATTGATTAAAGTACTGAAAATAAGTTACAGTTAGACTCTTGCAAAGAAAGTTAATTCATCTCTGGACTGGTTCAAAAATTTCTTTTTGAAAACTTGGCTCTGACTTTCTATTTGAGTTTTCAAACTTAATTTGAGAAAGATTGCCATTGTATAATAAAATCATAGGGTTCAATGAAACATACATCTTCACATTAAAAAGAAGCCCACCAAAATCTAACTATGAACTGGAAAATAAGACATCTTGTATAATGCTGGAAGGATGCATTATGCCAACTTTCAAAACCTGCTTGCAGTTTTTGAGTTTGAATTTCAAATTAAACTAGAAACTTTGGAGACTTGAATTGTTTTTTTCTCTTGGTAAAGCACCCCACCCTTATTCGAAAGGAAAAAGGAAACTGTAAGGTCCTCCATAAAAGTTTGAGAGCTTCTGGAAATTCTAACAGCTCATAATAAACATCACAACAAATAAAATGTAAATAAATAAGAAACAGATGTATTACTCTGCTCTTAAAATATTTATGAATTTAAAAATGTGGAATGTTGGAAACAAAAGAGCTAGTGAGTGATAATAAATTGATCATGGCTGTATTATATTATCTTATAATTAAAACATTCTTCTCCAGTTGAATACAAAAGATGCATTTCTAATAAATTTTGAAGTTTGAGTTTGTTCCAGGATCTCTAATGTTACAACACTGTTAACTTATTTATAAAATAAAAACCTTTGTAATATTTTCTATGGAAGTATATGTTCTTGGAACAATAATTTTCTTCTAATTGATTACACATGAAGTATTGTGCTCCTTTAATCCACCTAATTTTTTACACACAATTACCTAAACTATACATAAACACATGGTCACATGGGATTGACTATATGCTTGTCTAGTTTTCTACCACTGGATCCATAAGATGAAAGAAAGATCCTACAAATGTTATTTTTTCCCTCTTTAGGTCAACTGTTTAATTCCTTTTTAATGCTATGAATATTTTATGAAAAATTTGAGGTCAAAATCTAGTTATATATTTCCAAGTCTACAGATTAAAAAGGGGTTCCCCTTTAATTTGGTAACTCTCCCATTGCTCACAGAGAAGCTAAATAACTTGCGAACACGAAGAGTTTATTAAGTTTTTGGATCCACTGTGCTTGCTCAAATCCAGATGAGTATAAAAAAATAGAAGCTGTACTATTAAGTCCATGGTTTCTGTGCTCTCATGCTGCAGGACACTAACAGCTACTTTGTTGTAAACACGTGCATCAATCATAAATGTACAAGAAGCCAGAAATGTAGGCAGCCCTGATGGTTTAGAGGCTAAGGATGTTCAACAGGTCCAGGAAGAAATTTAATTCTGATGAGGGTCTTCAACCCAGTCTCTCAGACTTTGACCCTCACTTAGCTCCTCCTTCCTTGGAATTCAGGTTTGGCCTAGAGTCTGGGTAACACACAAAGTCGAATCCGTCTGGACCCATGGAGAATGTATGGGCATCACGCCTAGAGGAGTTTCGGATCATACCACTGCACACTGCACTATTGAGGTAACACCCTAGAGAATAACTTGGTGTTCTTACCATAGGCCTGGCCTATTATTTTCCAGCTCTCTTGAAGGCCCATTGTGAATAGGGACACTATATTTTGGACTGTGAGCCTCCACTTGCTGGAAATAAGAAGCACCTCTGTGAAGAATCCATTATTGTATTATACTTCCAGCATTTTAAAACCATATATCCTTATGCCCCAGGTGGCTGGACTTTGAACACTTTTCCCCTGCATTCATTCTATTATAATACTAGCCATACTTTATTAGCTGTATAGAGGTGAAGTATGGCAGAATATTCCCTGCTCAAAAAAAAATAATAACCGCTTTGGCATAAGAATTATTTTCCATTAAAGTCACTTGGAAAACAACAGACACAAGAAGGGCATTCTGACCTTTTCTTTTTCTTCCCAAAAGAAAGAGGTGGAATCACCATATAGGAGATGTGTTCCCTATACCAGGAAGAAAGTAACACTTTTATCACTAGAGATGGGGACTTGAAACTGAGAAAAATCTGTCCAAACAAACCTTGTTATACTAACTTTTATCTTTCTAGTTACTTTTCTACTATTAACTGCCATAACCCAAGCCCCTTCGTCTTGTCATGTTTTCATAATTTACTACGCTTTTTCCAATTCAGTATATATGTGTTCAACTTTAACTTCTCTGGGTCTTCACTTCTTTATGAGGGCTCCCATGTCACATAAAATAAATGTGTATGCCTTTTTCTCACTAATCCATCTTATGTCAGTTTGACTCCTTAGGCCTTGCCAGAAACCCTAAGAGGATAGAGGAGAAAGTTTTCTCCTCTCGAAGTTCAAAAAAATTATTTTTCCTTCTACCCTCCTGGTGTTACTGCTGGGGACCTGTAAAATTAGACTAACAAAAGCCAGACTAACAAGAGATGAGCCGTTTATTTATTAAAACATACAGAGTGTACATCACTCAGGAGAAATCAAAATGAAGAGTGTGACTCAAAGGGGAGGTTAGAACTTGGGCTTCTTAGTGTCTTCATAAAAGACCAATAAATCTGTAAAGAAGGGACAAGAGAAAGGAAAATGTTTTAGATTTTCAAGGAGAGCAAACTGTGAAAGAAAAATAGATGGGAAAACTAATGAAATAAGATTTGTTTGTGCAGGTTCATTTCTGTGCTGACTTTCCATTTCTTCATGGCCATAAAACTTTGCCAAGAGAGAAGATTCATGGAAGTCTTCATTTTTCAGAATTTTCTGCTTTTGGTCAGATAATGGAAGCCCTGGGAAGGCTTCTTTTTGCATCTGCAGATTCCCATTTATCTCCAGCTCAAATAACCCTTATGCCAAAGTGACATACTTTAAGGTGGCATATTCTGGTCACCTATAGCTCGTTGTCCTATTGTAAAGCCATCCACTATAATAAAACTGTTTTCGGCATCAGCTCTAAAACATACCCATCTCTGTTGTGCTCATGCCTCCTGCTTAGCTTCGTTTTGATATGTACTTTGCCCACTACTGAACAATTAAAATGTAGGCATTTTTCTTCCTAAACTGTTTTGTAAATTCAATCTAGTTATTATACTTAACAATTTTTTTCTACTTTGTATGTCTGTCACTTATAATCACTCTCTTATCTCTGTCATATTCAATCCACTTCTAACTTTTTAAACTTATCAATGTATATGCACTGCATGGGATTCAGAGTCACATTATTCAATGATATTTGGAAAACAAAATTTTATTAGCTAAATTGCAGGGGGGGAGTTGTCCTATTGAAGTGGTTTGGTCCTTTTAAAATGGTATGTGGCTAAGGGTGTGTGTGTGCATATTCACTGTGCATATATTGAGGACTGTTGCACAGTCCTGCGAGCATTCCCAGCCCAATTAGATTATCAATAATTTCTCTTTCTGCTGTTTTCTTTTGGCAGATGGCATATTCTTATTTTGCACTTTCAGTCTCTGCTTGTTAACAGAAGCTTGTATGTATAGCAGAATTCTGTCTCAGATTTCTTTTTATTGTAATATTCACCTGGTAGCAAGATTATGGGAGAAGGAGACCTATAAATTGTTAGGCCTCCAATCATGTGAGACTTCCAATATCTGCCAAAAGGAAACAGAACGACTTAGTCTGTTGATAACATACTGCTATCCCTTGCAATCACCACCTTTATCTCTGCATTAGCAGGCTAATTGTGCAATACATTTATCTAGATTGCTAACCTTTTAAAAACTGTGATGAAGCCCACAAGAGCCTCCCCCTAGAAAATTGACATATGCACATATAGTTATCACTTTGTATACAATTTCCAGGGGATTAACAGCCTGGGGAAGGAGGCAATGGATGCTTCTCCTTTATCGGTTAAGTACATTCTGAGAGACACTGACACCATTGTCATTATCTCCAACAACACAGGCTCGGGGGAGATGAAGGAACTGAAGTGGGGTGAAGGTGGAGAAGTGTGAGCAGTTAAGTTCAGCGAGAAGTTCTGAATAATCTGTCCTTCCCTACACTCCCCACTTTGGCAGGGGTCAGTTTTTATAGTCACAGCCCAATTCCCTAATGGCATTTGGTTTTCTGGTAAAGATCAAAAGTGCACTTGGCATTTCCTGAGCATAAACAGCATACTAGCCTGTACTGGCTAGATCGATGGATCCATAACCATGTGAAAATGTGAATGCATTTCTGTAGATAGGCAGCTGTGGGTCTGGAAAATGTCCAGTTTCAAAAACAAAGCAAATGAAAAAAGTAGTTAAATAAGGATTCTGGCTTGATGTTCACCTAAGTTTATCAAATGCATCCCTTTCATTTTCATTGAAAATTAATTCTGGCCTGTAATTCATTTCTATGACTGATTGCTTTTGTGGAAGTTGAAGTAATAGAAAATGACTTTCTGAGGAAGTCCTCTGGAGGTGTTTTCTGAGTATGCTCTTTAATTCTCTTAAAGAAATGTCTGTCTGTGCCAGCAGAAGTGACCTTTCTTCTGGTTTAATTTCTGAAGAGATCAATGATTATAGGATACTAGCTTTTTAAATCATTCAACAGGTGTATTGACAATTTGCTATAGGCCAATCCCTGAAGAATGCAACATGGCCCCTATGTTTCAAGATCTTGCAGTTTGGTAGAGGAAACACATATAACATCTTGTCCTAGAAACTCTGAGATTCACCATTCATACCACCAACATGGATGGCTCATATAAAACCCAATGGCCCAATCATATCACCCATGTTTTTTTCATCATAATTACTAACAAATTCGTAGAATATGTGCTTCAACCTGCAGTATTTTGGTACAATCTTTGAAATACCTGCTTTTTTTTTTATTTAACTCATCAAGTTCCAAGAGTTTTGACAAGAGAAAGAGTGTTTGAAAGCTACACTTCAGCTTTAAGGTCTAGGTAACTTTGAGTACATTGTATTAATACAAGCAATGACCACTGAGGTAGCTACGCATTTGAGTGGAGTGCCAAAAATTGACTGCCCTTTACACGAACACACACACACACCTCCCACACTGAACAATCTGGTTCTGTTTTCACTGACTACTGTCTAAAAAGAGACTGGCCTGGAAGAAAGTCCTATCATTCTTTTGTGGACTTTTTTTATATATTCCAGATGAGTAGATGGAATCAGGATGAGAAGAAGAAAGGAAAAGCACAGAATGATAAAAATTGCAAGGTGCAATGGGTCAACGCCAAAATTGACTGAGTATAAAAATGGCTCTGTAAGTATTCAGTATAAGTCAAAAACATCCTCTATAACACCTTATTCTCACGGTAAATATTGTCACAATATTGACAGTTACAAAAAGCCTACTGAAAGTTTTTCTAAACCTAACGATGTCTTGTAAATGCCCAAAAGGTTATGGCAAAGTCAAGTTTTAAGTCTAACATTAAATTTATTAACCTGCACAATGTTCTTTGCAGGATCACCTACAAATAGTGTCATTTGAATTGAGGGGCTTTCTTTTCTAGGAAGAGGGGATAGATGTGTGTTTTCTTATCTCTCTTTTTAAGTACAACTGAAAGGTGTAGCTATAATACATATAATAATCATATGAAGAGTTTGAAAGCCGGACATGAGAAGGCAGACTGGCTAGAGACCTTGGAACTTGAGAAACAACACAGTAATGAGGTCTTGGGTGTTCTCTTTGCCTCATGTATCCCAAACTTGGAGCTGAAGAAGCCAGCAACCTGGAGACAATAATGAGTGCAGACCACTACAAATAAATCAAAAACAGAAAAGAAATTATGATTTCTCCAGGCAAAAGACTCAGAAAGAAGTAGCCTAGGAAAAGTGAAAACTTTTAGGCAATAACCTCTCGAATTCAGCCGAACACCACAGAAAAAACTGTGAGTGCATTCTGATCCAAGCCTGCAGAGGCTGAGTAGTGAGCCTAGATTTCCAACCTAATGAAGCTGTAACAAGGTGCTCTTGCAACCACCAGGATCCCATCAGGGAATGCCAAGTAGGGATGCTGGTTAGTAACGAGACCTTTCCTTCCCACTGTGTCAATAGAGACCAAGTGGAGGGCAGAAACTCGTATGTCTAATCGGCAGTAACAAGAAGTTCTCTCCACCTCGGGTGTCAATGAAAGCCAAGTGAGAATGTTTTCAACCTCTTCTTGGCAGAAGGTATTCCCACTTTACCCTACAGGAGATGCGTTAAAAACAAAACTACAGGCCGGGCGTGGTGGCTCACGCCTGTAAGCTCCGCACTTTGGGAGGCTGAGGCAGGTGGATCACTTGAGGCCGGGAGTTCGAGACCAGCCTGACCAACATGGAGAAACCCTGTCTCTACTAAAAATACAAAAATTAGCTGGGCTTGGTGGCACATGCCTATAATTCCAGCTACTCGGGAAGCTGAGGCAGGAGAATCACTTGAACCCAGGAGGCGGAGGCTGCGGTGAGCCGAGATTGCTCCATTGCACTCCAGCCTGGGCAACAAGAGCGAACCTCCGTCTTAAGAAAAAACAAACAAAAACTAAACAAAGCATACCTAGAAAGCCTAAATAAAATCAAGAGTCTCATAATGTAATATGAAAATGCATAAGTTTCAATAGAAAATGTACTTATATCGAGAACCAGGAAGATTTCACACAGAAAACAGTGCAAAGATGCAACACTGAAATGACAGAGATGTAATAATTATGCGACAAAAATTTTAGAGCAGCCATGTAAAAAATGTTTCAATGGGCAATTATGAACATGCTTGAAACATTGCAAAGAAATAGAGTCTTGACAACGAATTACAAGATATAAAGAAGAACCAAATGCAAATTCTAGAACCGAAAAATACAATAACTGAAATCAAAAGCTTAGTGGTTGAGTTTTCTAAATTATGTTTAATAAGTGTTGTAGGGAGCTTTCTCTATATATTTGGATCTAATTTATGAAAAGTCAGGCTTTAAAATATAACTTTGATAAACAAATACATAATTACTATATTTGATAATTTAGTCCCTGATTTGGCTGTGTTCCCACCTAAATCTCATCTTGAATTGTAGTTCCTATAGTCCCCATGTGTCATGGGAGAGACTCAGTGGGAGGTAATTGAATCATGGGTCAGTTACCCCCATGCTGCTGTTCTCATGACTGTGAGTGAGTTCTCACGAGGTCTGATGGTTTTATAAGGGGCTTTTCCCCCTTAGCTTGGCATTTCTCTCTCCTGCCACCATGTGAAAAAGGATGCTTTTGCTTCCCCTTCCACAATTATTGTAAGTTTCCTGAGGCCTCCCCAGCCATGAGGAACTGTGAGTTAATTAAACCTCTTTCCTTTATAAATTACCCAGCCTTGGGTAGTTCTTTATAGCAGTGTGAGAATGGACTAATCCCTAAGTAAATTAAATTAAATTAAAAATGCCTATTATAGGAACTATTTACTCCATACCATAGATGATTCAGGACTGATCCCATCCTTTCTTACCCTCTGAAGTGAAAATTATTTTCCTTGTGGGTTGGAGACAGCTCCAAGAATCACTGATAATAGAGGCACATTCTCATGAAGTCTCTTTAGCACTTGTTTATGTTGCTGTTTTTCTTCCTGAAAAGGATGCCCTCTTCAAACAGAGAAATTGCCAAAAGGTGTTCTTCTGGGCAAATCATTTTGAGAAAAAAAAAAAAAAGAGGCTTCTTTTCCTCCAGACCACCAGCAACACTGGGTGAGGCAAGCAGAGCTGAGACCAAATTTTAGCTCCCATTCATCGCCCTTGGCAGTCACCCTAGTGTTGGGGCATAGTCCGCACAATCCCATACAGCAGAACTAACTCTTACCTTTCACCCAAGACCTTTTCTTCTCCTGCTGCTGGCACAGGGAAGACAGCACCTTGATCCTCCTTGGGAAACAGGGCTCTTAGAATTTCTTTCCTGCAGCAGTGTTTTTCACTTGAGTGTTGGAGTCCTCCATTTTCTGGGTGTCTATGGTAGAGATTTAAAAAAAGGTGAGAGAGCAAAACTGGCATTTATTGAATACCTTCTATGTGCCTGTAACTTTTTACTTTAAGGCATTTTTTAAGAGTAGTTTTAAGTTCACAGAAAAATTGAAAGGAAGGTACAGATATTTCCCATTACCCACCCCCACAGCATGTGCATAGCCTTCTTCCATTGTCAATATCCCCTACCAGAGGGTACACTTGCTACAATTGATGAGCCTACATTGACCCATCATAATCATCCAAAATCCATATGCCTGTAACTTTTCATGATATTTTACATACATTATGTGGCATATTATGATCTTTTCTTAGATGAGACCACTGAGGCTCTGAGAGGTGACATCCATTTGTTAAGACCTCTCAGTAAGGAGAAGTTACAATGATGCCCAGGGCCACCTATCTCCAAATAAAAAGAAGACTCTATTGTGCTCTTAACAGTCCATCCTAGATTGTTTGCCCAGTTTATTAGCCTTTAGCTTAGCCCTGATCTTGATGGAGTGAAGAACAAGGAGTCTAAGAACTCAGTTATCTACTGGAAGGTTTTGCAGGACACAAGAAAGGGTAATATGATTCCTGACTTAATGTAGGTACAATATGACCTCAAGCTGAGGCCAGTAGATTCTGATAACATGAAAAACTGACTTTGAAAATCAAAGAAAAACCATGGATGTAGATCTGAAGAAACCCTGAGATTGAAAGGAATTAAAGAGAGTGTGAAAAATTTTGCTTTAGAGATTGAATAAATTCCATTATCTTCTAAATGCAAACATTTTTAAACAGAGTGCATGAATTCCCTTTTGATGTTAAAAAATACAAAATGACATACCTAATATGGTGTTTGGATGGACAAGAGACTCATGTTGATAGTTGAGACACTTTCATCAAAGAAATAAAACCTCTGAGTTTGAGGCAAAATCTGGCACAAGAAAGAAATGGCATCCTTCAGACCCTAGGGTTCTTGGAAGTGGTCAAAGTTCCAAACAGAATCTCCCTCACACTCTATCTACAGCCATACTCAACCAGTGTCATCAATTTTATTTTTTAAAATTTTTGATTATCAGTATTTTACATTTACATTTAAGGATTTTTAGATTGTAGAGATGTTTAAATATGTATTATATTTAAAAGACACATTTATTCTCCAGCATTAGTTTCTCTCATTCATGACTACTTACATTATGAGTTAAATGAGCTTTGGTGGACTGCCTGGGAATCTAGCCAGTATTTGTGAGATCATTTCTAAGATAACATGCATTTTCAGTTCCCAAAACCCTAGTAACAATAAAACTCCATAAACACAGTAAGTATTGTCAACTTGACTATTCAATGAACAATAGGAGAAAATATTAATAATTCAGTCTATTCTTCAAGTCTTGATTCCCCTTTCCTGAATTACAATTTTTCCCTTTTCAATTTGATTTGCACTCCTTGGGTTGAATTTTGTGTTCTAGCTCATAGTAAAACTAGAAAACGGGAATATAAAAATCTTTGTTAAAAAGATTAATGAAAATTTTTAGTTACAAATGTGCTTGTTATGTGAATGATGTTGGGAAGGTTTTCTGATATCCCTGGAGTAGTACATGAATGTGTGGAGTCATGCATTTAGTTTGTAGGATGAAATTCACATTATGGAGTGAATTTGGAATCATATCCAAGAAATCATTGCCAAATCCAGTGTCATGAGGCTTTTGCCCAATATTTTCTTCTAAAAGTTTATCGTTTTTGGTCTCACCCTTAAGTCTGTGGTCCATTTTGAGTTGATTTTTGTACGTGATGTTATGTAAGGTACCCAATTTTATTCTGAATATCCAATTTTCTTAGCACCATTTGTTGAAAAGACTGTCCTTTCCCCATTGAATGGCCTTGGCATCCTTGTCAAAAATTATTTGACCATAATTCAAGGGTTTATTTGTGGGTTCTCTTCTATTCCATTAGTTCATATGTCTGTCTTTATGCCACTACCACACTGTTTTGATTACTGTAGCTTTGTGGTAAGTTTTGAAATGAGGAAGCATAAGTTCTCCAGTTTTATGCTTTTATTATTTTTTTCTGCAAGATTGTGGCTACTCATGGTCCCCTGAGAGTCTATGTGAATTTTATGATGTGTTTTCCCATTTCTGCAAAAATTCATTGAGATTTGGATAGGGATTGCACTGAATTTGTAGATCACTTTGGGTAGCACTGAAATTTTAACAATATTAAGTCTTCCAATCCATAAAAATGAGATGTGTTTCTGTTCTAATATTTTTCAGTAATGTTTTATAATGTTCATTGTACAAGTCTTTCATGTCCTTGGTTAACTTGTTTCCTAAGCATTTTATTCTTTTTGGTGCTATAGTAAATTGACTTGTTTTTGTCATTTCCTTTTCAGATTATTCATTATTAGAGTGTGAAAATGAAAGACATTTTGTATGTTGACTTCATATCTTTCTACACTGCTAAATTGACTTTTTAGTTCTAAGTTTATTTTTATGAACTCTTTAGGATTTTCTACCTATAAGGTAATGTATCTGCAGGCAGAGATAATTTTACTTCTTTCTTTACAACTTGGATTCCTTTTTTTTTTTTTTTGGCCTAATTATTCTGGCTAGAACTTCTAGTACTATATTGAATAAAAGTGGTGAAAGTGGGCACCCTTCTCTTGTTCCTGATTTTAGAGGAATAGTTTTCAGTCTTTTGCCATTGAATAGAATGTTCACTGTATGTTTTACTATGTTGAGGCAATTTCCTTTTATTTCCAGTTTGTTGAGTTTTTTTATTATAAAAGAATGTTGAATTTTGTCAAATGATTTTTCTGCATCAATTGATATGATTGTGTGTGTGTTTTGCCTTCATTCTGTTAATATGGTATATTACACTGATTTTTACATTTTGAATCATCCTAGAATTCCAGGAATAAATTCCACTTGGTCATGATGTATAATCCTTTTAATATGCTACTGAATTTGGTTTGCTAGTATAAAATTTATTTAATTAATATATTTTGCTTAACCTAATATATCAAAATATATTATTTTCAGTGTGTAATTAATATAAACTGTAATTAGTGAGATATTTTATGTTTTTTCACACTCAGTCTTGGAAACCAGGTGTCTATTTTATATTTACAGACATCTCTATTTGGATGATACCCATTTCAAGTGTTTAACAGCCATATGTTGCTAGTGGCCACCGTTTTGGATGCCACAGCTCTGGTCACTGTGTTAAGAATTTATAGTAAGCTCACACATTGCCAGTGGGAATGTAAAATAGTGCAGCCACTTTAGAAAACAGTTCGATAGTTCCTTAAAAAGGTAAACATAAAGTTACCATATGATCCAGGAATTCCTCTCCTAGGTATATACCCCAAAGAATTGAAAACATATTTTTATGCAAAAATGTGTATATGAATTATAGCTGCACTATTCATAATAGCCAAGAGATGAAAACAACCCAAATGCCCATTAACTGCTGCTTAAACAAAATGTGATATGCCTACACAATAGAACAGTAATCAACCAGAAGAAGGAATAAAGTACTTATTTATGCTACAACATGAATGAACATTGAAAATATGGTAAGTGTAAAAAAAAACATAACTTGGAGGCCGAGGCGGGTGGATCACCTGAGGTCAGGAGTTCGAGACCAGCCTGGCCAACATGGCGAAACCCTGTCTCTACTAAAAATATAAAAATTAGCTGGACGTGTTGGTGCGTGCCTGTGATCCCAGCTACTCGGGAGGCTGAGGCAGGAGAATCACTTGAACCTGGGGCATGAAGGTTGCGGTGAGCCGAGATCACGCCATTGCACTCCAACCTGGGCAACAAGGGCAAAACTCCGTCTCAAAAAAAAAAAAAAAAAAAAAAGACATAAAAGGCACAAGTAGTATGATTCCTTTCATCTAAAATATTCAGATTAGTGGCAGTTAGTATTTTTCCAGGGGCTGGTGGTGAGGGTAGTGTGGAAAGTGACTGGGATGGGGTTTCTTTATGGAGTCATAAAAATGGGATTAGTGGCAATTTTTGCACAAGTTTGTGAATATGCTAAAAACTGCTGATTTTATATTTTAAAATGGTAAATCGTATGATATGTGAATTATATTTTAATTTTAAAAGATATTGTACAGTATTGTACAGAAAAGGAACATGGATGAAGCTTAAAAATTAGGAGGCTATTGCAATAGTGTTAGGAAGAGACAAATACAGCTTGGGCAGTGTAGTAGCAGTACAAGTGTTGAGACAGACCAGATTCTGGGAATATTTTGAAAAGTAGAGCCAAATAATTTTTGGATGGATTTTGGTCTGAGTGTCTGGAAAGATGGGATTTCCTCATGGGGCACGATGTTGGAGAAATAATTGGGGTTACTTAAAAACAGAAGTTTGCTTTTGGACATAAGTATGAAATGCCCATTAGACATCTCATGATAACCAGTAAGCAGCTGGATATACAAATGAATCGGGGGAGAGATAGGTGCTGGAAAGAGAGAGACTTAGGCATCAACATATATAAATGGTATTAAAAGTCATGAGACTAGATGAACCCAGGAGGTGAGTTTAAATATAGAGGGACACAGGCCTGAGTCCTGGCTCACTCCAACACTTAGGGTTCTGGGACATGAGAAAGATGCTGCAATAATGATAAAGAAGGAGTGACCAATTAGGAAGAAGAAAACTTGAAAGAATTATGGCCTGAAAGCCACAGGGAAAAAAAAAAAACAAAACCCAAAGAAAACATGGTTTAAGAACTGAGTGATCCATAGTATCAAATGCTGTTGATAGGTCAGGTAAGATGAGGGCTCAGAAATTACCACTGGATTTAGCAGCACAGAGGTCATTTGTAACCTTGGTGTAATCAAGGTGAAAGGAAAATTGTATTAGATCAACAGAGAGTGAAAAGATTATTGTAAATGAACACAGAAAAATGGGCCCACAGACTAAAAAGAAGTGGAGTCACAATATTCTTTTAAGGTGTAAGTAATAAGTCTATTTGTGTGATAATGTGGACAATGCAGTAAAGACAGAAAAGTCAAGATTCAGGAGAGGAAAAATGGCTCTGGAGTGTAGTTCGGCAATAGTTAAAATGAGGGTGTGAAAATACTTTAAACACAGAAAAGTATTTTCAAATGAAAGCAAATATATGATACGGCCTTTGAAAAGATTTACTGATTCTGTTTTGGGGGAGTTAGTAAGGGCAGAGTCACTTGGGTTGCTCATGTACTTTTTTTCCTCCAAACTTTATAACCTCATTGGTAGTGTGCTCAAAGTAAAGTAATGAGATAGAATTCAACCCACTGAGAAAGCAAGCAGATGGCAGCATGTGAATGAGGTTGAGATAGGGAACCAAATGGATGTGGATGCACCAGACAGCAATTGAAGGCAACTCAGATTTCATTAGGTGATGTTGGTTGTCAGGAGACAGATTAAAAATGTTTCCTGTCCAAATCAACATGGCACATGGATACATATGTAACAAACCTGCACATTGTGCACATGTACCCTAAAACCTAAAGTATAATAATAAAAAAAAAAAAAAAGTTAAGAAAGAAAAAAAAAAAAAATGTTTCCTGTCACTGAACTTCCCTGCAATCTCTGAGGTTGCAGGAGACGTTTTTCTCAGGGCCTAAACATCAGCCTATTCCTGAAGTTGCTGGAAACTACTCATCAAACATTTTGCTAACGATTACAAAATCACAAGCTCTTCCTAAGACTCACAATCAATCAACAGCTTAGGCAGGAAGTAGTTGTAATCTCTTGGGTCATCTCTTTTCATTTTTTGTCTCTTACTCTATCCGAGGAGCTGGATTGAGTTAGCCTTTGATTTCAGCTGAAGGAACTGCTTGCTGAGCTCAAACAACAGCCAGCTAATTCCAGGAAAAGCCCTGGGAATGTATAAGGTACTTCGGAGACTCTCCAGGGAACCCAGCGCTTCTGCTGCTCTTTCCCAAAGAACTTCAAATCTGCAGGCTCAATTGCAAACTTCTCTAATGAAAGAGATGCTCTAGAAGGAGTGGCTTCCTGTAGAGGCTGAAGCTGGCCCTTGTTGTCCTGCTTTTTTTCTCTAATGATCTATCTTCTCCTAAGGGATGTAGCTTTGAAGGGGAGAGGTCATTGACCTTCCTTTACCAACCTGTCCTAGGTGTGGATACATCATTCTTCCTTAATATTCCTTAGTTGTGACCAGGTTGAATGTTCAAATGAAACTCCACTAAACAGCAGAGTATAACCAAAAGGAAGTACACTAAAATATGCCAAACGGAAGTAACCAAGATAATCTGGGTTAAAAGAAAGAGTTTTTAAATTTTCAACTTGAGGTCTCTAAGGGCTTGAGGTCTGCTAAGTAATTGATGCCTTCCTACTTAACTCCCAGGGTGCTCACAAGTTTTAAAAACAAACAAAAAATGTCTTTAATTTCTTTATTGCTTGAAATATACTTGAGGTGTTTTTAATTTTTTATTTTTTGAAGTACAGACTTACTGAGCAAGATTTGGGAAGCCATAAGAGGTCACTTCCCATCTGCCTAGAATCCACTTCTTAGGTCCCATCTATGCATCTCCACCAGATAAGGTTATTTTACTTTTGTCTACCCCTAGTAAGAAAAGAATTTATAAGGTTGGGCACGGTGGCTCACGCCTGTAATCCCAGCACTTTGGGAAGCAGAGGAGGGCAGATCACAAGGTCAGGAGTTCCAGATCAGCTTGGCCAGCATGGTGAAACCCCAACTCTACTAAAAATACAAAAATTAGCCAGGCATGGTGGCATGTGCCTGTAATCCCAGCTACCCAGGGGGATGAGGTAGAAGAATCGCTTGACCTCGGGAGGCAGAGGTTGCAGTGAGCCAAGACTGCACCACTGCACTCCAGCCTGGGCAACAGAGTAAGAATCCATCTCAAAAAAAAGAAAAAGAAAAAAAATAATTTATAAAGAAGTAAGACTCCAGGTGCCTATTCCAAATTCTCTTGCCAGCAATGTAAAATCAGAACTTTCTTCTCCAATTATCACCCTGCCACACATACACACACACACCCACACACACACACACACACACCACAAATTAAAACAAGTGGGGCACTGAAAAGTCTCAGAGAATGACCACTGTCCAGATGTCTCTCCACCCACCCTTGACTGGCTTGTGGGTTCCATTTTGTCTACCAGCCACGCCTTGGTGGTTACTTTGACCTAGATATTCAGAAAAAGAGCGGGTCAGCCTGTATACTTTGTTGAGTGCTTTCTTCTCTTTTTTCTCTGGGGTGCTGGATGGGGATTTTGAGTGGTGGCCATAAATGGTAAGAGAGAAACTTAGAATTGGACCTTCGAGTTTTGTCTGCAAACACTGCAAAAGAATAAAGACACTATTATACATTACTAAATGCATTTTTCTCTGACCCTTGCACAAGTTGTAACATCCCCCTCAGTATAGATAACCACGCCTCGAGGCCTCCAGGGTATCTGCAGATAGTTAAGGAAACTGGAGTAAGCAGTGACCTGGTGGTGGTCCTTGGATTCCAGCAGATATAAGCCATACACAGCAGGACCCTGTAATGTCCCAAAGACTTGGTGGTATCGGGAGGAGACAGCTAGAGCAGAAGAAAGGCATGGTCCCTTCTACTTGCAGCAGAACCAGAAGCCAACTAGACTTATTCCTGAGCTGTTGTAAAACATCTCTGAAACTCCCAGAACTGTCCAGGGAAAACATTAATAGGAAGCTAGATTTCGAAATAGCATGAAAAGACTAGAGCCGGAAAAACATAGGTCATGGTCAGACATAGTTCTTTGCTTACAATGGATTTGAGAAAGCAAACCAGTTAGGAGGTCAATGTAGTAAATCAACACGGGAGATTATGTCAGCCTCAATTAGGGTGAATACAGCAGGAATAAGTTAATTGGATGTGTGTAAGCGATACTATTGAGTTAGAATTGACAAAAGTTGGTGATTGACTTGATATGGGGTGTGACCTATCAGATAGGCTGAGATGGAAGACCACCTCCAGGGTGATTCCCAAGGTCCCAGCTGGGCTGTCACAGATGAGCCACCTCCTCCAGCACCCTTGCAAGCCACATACATTCTCCCTAGATTTTGAAATGGCCTTCTCTATATTCTTACAACTAACTCCCAGGGGTGGGCCTGCTCTGCTTTCACAAAAAGATGTGCTTTGCCCTAGGAATAGGATCAATTTTGTTTATTGTTGGGCAGAATTTAAGAAGCCCAGAGTGCTGACTTCACATCTGTTTCAACCTGAAACTCGTGTAACCACTTCATTATCATGACTTTTTCTTCAAACATCAGAAACTAGACCCCTGACTTTTAATAATCTAAATTCTAAAGTACCTTGAGGACTGAGGTCAAATAATCCCCCTTATCAATACTGGAGTTCAGCTCTAGTTACCTAAGTCCAACCTCCTTAACTCAACCATCTGCATTCCTGGATGTTTACACACTTTCTGCCCATAGAGTCCCCACTTCAATTTTCCACTCTGCTTCTGGGAGGTCTCCTGTAGCCCAATGTGGGCTATTTCTGTTGCTAATCAACTGTATATTGTTTAATTTTTGCCATAGTCTTCTGATGCCATGCCACCTTCCTCTGTTTTTCAGCCAGTGACCTGCTATTGATGTCTTTTCAGGTATCTTCCCACCAGAAGGTTTTCTGATGTCTAAAAGAACTTTTTGCTCTTCAATTTGATGTGATCAACTATCATTAATACCTTAGCACGTCCTCAGGAGCTCTCTCAAAGAGTTAGCCATTTGAGCTTCTGCAATTTCTATTAGAAACGTGACATCCTAAATCCATACTTTGCAGAGATTCTGCTTTTTTTTTTAAATAAGCTAAATGAAATAAATTAAAACTAAGATTTTGAAAGTATATTAAATACTGATTTGGGGGAATTCAGCCATTTAATTTGTAATAAGATTTAGTAAACAATTTTTTTTTTTTTTTTTTTTTTTT